>NC_134412.1:8934515-9307428 GCF_038048845.1 Mixophyes fleayi
GAGCGTGGTAGGGAATTCTACGAGTGGGGAGCAGCACGGGAGACGTTGTGTGGGCAGGGAATTTATATTGTTTTGCTGGTCTTGTGATCCAAGAAAAACTAAGCTTTAATATCAAGTACACATCAGCTTTGGTAGTGCCGTGGTATAACGTACTGCGAGGTGTGTAACACAAATGGTTCCTTTACCATAACACCCAAAAGTCCTGAATGTTTGAGGTGAGTGTTTATAAGAAGAAAAGGTGTGGCTTCTCCAGACTGTGGGCATCAACAGGTGGCATTTGGGGGGCGGGGGGGGGGGGGGGACATGGACAGGGTTTATGTTGTACCAATTTTGACACTTCAGTCTGTGGGAGCAAATAAGAAGTATTCACTGAGCCCATTACCGTACATTAATCGCGGGTGTAAGAGACATCATGGCTCCTTGAATTGACTTCAATGAGCAGATTTACTAAAGCTTCTAAATAGGAAAAGTGGAGGTGTTGTCATAGCAACTGGATTCTAACATTAGAATGTACTAGGTAAACGATAGCTAGAATTTGACTGGTTGCTAGGGGCAGCACCTCCACTTTTCTTTATTGTAAGCTTTAGTAAATCTACCACAAAGGGGTAATATTTACTAAGCCGATGGGCTTTATCCTTAATAAAAGTGCCATTTTAAAAAATGACAGCAAAGTGCAGAGAATCTTACTAAATATACACCCAAGTGTCAAAGGGAACGGGGAATATCCAAAATCAATCCAACCCTGTGACAAATAGGGGAACTCTGTCACCAGATAGCTGAATCTGTGCGGCCACTGTACATTGTAACATGTCCATAGCGATTCCATAGAGCTCTGGTGAAGTCCTATATCCGAAAGTTAAGAGACAGCCCCTGATTTAGGTTAACGGAGGTGGCACCTCCCTACTTGCAATACTTGGTGGGGACGGGATTGATTAAGGATTGAATCATGCGATTATTCAAATATATTCCAAATATATGGCTTGTAAACCTGGATGTCTGGATTTGCGCATCCCTGGACTATATAGAACATTGCACAGAAACACAGACACGTCTCCTTGTAACGTCACCCCCTCGCTAGCTCCCCTTACGTTTCCGAAACTTGGGGTTCAGTCTGTATTTGGAACATTAGAGGTTTGAGCAATGAGTCACTCAGAAGTAAAGTCCAGAGACAACAGCCCGGATCCTGGGTGGAGCTGGGAGGATCTCGCAGGCCTCTGGCTGCCCCCAGCAGTTGTATTTAACAAGCAAGGAGCATATCAGATGCCTGTAATATGCTTTATGGAGCGCGGAGACAACTGTCCCGATGCCAGGAAGCATCTCCCAGAACAAACGCTACCTCAGCTGGCAACTTACATTACTGCTTAACAAAAAAATAAAAAAACTTTAAAAAACAAAACAATTGAAAGCATTTAACGAACTACATGAACAAATATATTTGCGACCAGATTACCAGATTCTTTCTATTCTCATGCTCTATAAACGACTCAAACACAAAATACAATATAAAGACAAAAAAATAAGGATGCATAAAAGTCTTTATTTGTAAGAATAAACATTGTAAAGCTTAGAGTGGATAGGCCACCTAAACGCACATGCGGCAGCCATTTTGTTGGAGGAGCAGAGGAAGCAGCCAATCGATTGGCTAGGCACCGGTGACATCACTGAGGCCCTACCTGATTAATATTTCTAGACCAGACATGTTCATTAGATACTGTTTCTCAGTGACTTGACAGGCTACATATTAATGAACATTAGTTGTCCCACCGACAAAATGGCTGCCTTTATTGCGTGTAGGTGACAGGTTCACTTCAATAATATAGTTCATACTATAAATGTGCTGTAACTCATGGCAACCAGATTGCATTTAAAAGCTGAGATCTGACTGGCTGCATAGAGTTACAACACTTTATTAAATAGTCATGATTGTTCCGATATTTGCAACAAAAAAATCCAATTCTGCTCAATAAAGGTCAGTTATCAAATGCTTTCTTTAACCATTTATACTTTATTTGAATCCTGTATAGCATCAAATAACTCTGAAATTATTTAGGTGGTGGATATTATATAAAAAAAATAAATTTGAGATAATTTGATATTTCTCTATAAAAAAATATGAAATTACCGTTTCCTGAAACTCACTTTCACAAGAGGATTGAATTTACAGTGTTAATAAAATGACTTGTCTAAGTCACAGTTAAAGAAATAAAAGCGTAAAACATTAAAAGATACAATTGCTTTTAAAAATTCAGCAAATTAGTATTGAGCCATTTAGCACATTAACTGGTTCTAATCTTAAGTAAAAATAAAATGTATATAAATAAAACATTGCTCTTAAGCGGCGGATGCACCCAGCCCACAGAAATCTATATGGTCAATTTCTCTTCACCGCCAAATCGCTGACCCTGGAAACCAAAGAACAAGTATTGATCGCTGAATTCCTGGGATAAAGGAGATCCATCATGAAAGTCTTTAGTCAACACATAAAGGGGTAGGTGCACTAAAACGGAAAAGTGGAGGCGTTTCCCATAGCAACCAATTAGAGTCTATCTATCACGTTCTAGAATGTACTAGATAAAGAATAGCTAGAATCTGATTGGTTGCTATGGGCAACGCCTACACTTTTCCTTTTTAGAAAATTTTAGTAAATCTACCCCTAAGTGTGTAAATATTTGCAATTTCAAAAGATATTCACCAAAATAATGGCATTGATAGGCACCTCAGCCGAACTTTAAATTTGCATATTTATGACCCTCTTAATTATAATACCCTCCTATGACCTCTGTATCGTTTCATCAGACACCAGCATTTATAGAATGACAGTGACCGATTTTTTCCATTTTCATGATAGATCTCGTGTAATATGGCACAATAACGATGCCATTGGAACCAAGCAAAGTGGGAAGTTATAGCAGAAATACTATAAGAAACAAAAAGTAAAATAAATAAAAGCAGCAAATTGGAAAACATTTTGATTTTTTTTGGTGGATTCGCCGTTAAAAAGAGTGCATGTCCCCTACGCATAGTGGAGGCGGCCATTTTATGGGGCGAACCAATACGAGAATGCAGCCTATGGATACACTAGGAATCTGTGATATTGTTGAGGCACGAGCCACTTTGTACCTCATACCTCAGCCTTGTCACTAGTTCCTAGTGGGCCGATTGAACAACTTAGGCCTCAAAATGGCTGCCTCCACAGAGCGTCGGTTACAGGAATATGCCACTATTTCATGAGAAATAACCGATAGTCAATATGTGTGAGAAGACGTGTACAACACGGGGCGCTCCTGGTCCTCCGTCATCAGAAGTCCACGGCCTTCAGCTTTCTGGTTTCCGCTTCACTCAGCGGCTCTTGCGCCAGGAGCTTATGGTGAAGCTTATGGTGTTTGCCGATGCCCAGTTTAGGCAGACCACGATTTAACCCCTCCAGTAGGACGCACGCCTTGCAAAGTCCCTGGCTGGAGATATACCCACAGCGGGTGCAGGTCCCCTGCACGGGCATCCGGACGTCTTCCTTCACCGACAGGTTTTCCCCGGAGTGGATGATGTTCATGATGGAGCTGGGCCGCAAGGCCTCCAGGTCCTTTAGGAAAGCACGGGCGTGTCCTCGATAAGCATTAGGGGAATATATACACTCGGTGGAAAAATAGTCCAGCTTTTTAAAGTAAGCGTAGAGGACAATCTCCTTCTCGTAGGCGTATTTCAGAGGTTTGCAGCGCGGGATGGCACCTTCGCTGCCGGTAGTGATGGCGGTGCAGCGGCGCAAGCGGGCGATGTCTCCTCGGAGAAAATTCATCAGCACGGTCTCAGCTATGTCGTCCGCATTATGGCCTGTGGTTAGAAGGAAGAGAGATGGGATTGTTACAGGCAATACAGGGGAAATAGGAGTACAGTAAATGACAGAGTTTCAGGGTCCGATAAACATGCTGAGAAAGGGTGGACTTGACCAACTTTTATAATGACTATATTTGTCCCAGGAAGTCTGACAACTAGGTTGAGAGTGCAAATGAGGTTTATAGAACACAACATGCAATGGCTGTTTGGGTGGCTGACAAAATTAAGTCGTTTGGTAGCCCGTTAACATTTTAAGGGACTAGACAGACATATATCCATAGCTCTATAGAAAATAGTTGCTGGCTGGTAAATTTGTAGGGACCAAAAGAATTGGGATTTAGCAACTTCTTCTAGAAAAAAACAACATTCTATGTGGCCAAAAATGTAAACTTTTAGCTGTAAAGGTGATATATTGCATGGATATTTAGCAAGTGGTTCAGTGGGGTTATCTAACACATTCAGGAATACTCAATTTCCGAAAGCATTTTTGCTTACCATTCAGGTTGTATAGAACGGAGAAGCGGTCAGCAATAGTTGTCTATAGACACAGACACAGTATAACTATACTCCCTGTAGCCAACAACTGTAAAATGCAAAACCTGGGGTTCTGGATCTTGACAAAGGCCTAGGTACCAAAGGTATATTTTTCGTCAACTGCATGTATGTCCTATAGATACATCAGTGTCCAAGTGTAGATATTTAGGCACATGGCTTGATCATGACCGTTCATTTGGTTTGTATATACAAACCCAAACTGGTCTTGCACTACAGGAACAAATGCTAACTCCTATGGTCATAAAGTGCATCATACAACAGATGCTAACCCCTATTAAACTATTTGGATGTAGTTTATGATACACCCCGACAAGCTTAAAACGCTTTACAACTTTGTTCTGCTATGAAACTACAAAACTCACCACTGTGACATATTATCAGATTTAGGATGGCTGTCCTCGGGAGTACAAATGTAGAGTTCACTAGTTATCCTTCAATAGTTTTGTTAATAAATGTCCCAAATAACTGAATTGACTTCTAACCCTGGAAGTTTATAGCACTTATCACCTAAGAACTATTTCCAGAAGTCACCCAATGGATCCTAAATAAGGAATTTGCCTTCAAAACTTCCCATTTCTTTCTGGAACAACCTACCTGAGCACTTAAAATTGCCCCCTGCATAAGATCTTTTAAAAAGTATTTCACCCAGTTCTATAATTAAGTTTATCATTGTAAAGCTCAATACCTTCCGTCTGTAACCAGGTCACAACTGTTTATGATGTATCCAGGACAGAGTGACTCTCAATGTATTACTTAATGGTAAAATGTTTATAAATAAATAAATGTACTTATAATCAATTATTTAAGGCAGGAGAGAGGTTCATACTGGCAAAATGTATGATGGCTACATAAATAAACAGAATATAAGGAAAAGAAGAATCGAAAACGTTTCCTTGATATAAGCAAAGGACCAAGTGTCTGTGGGTGACCTTTAAAGGCACTGTCCACTTTGAACACCTCATGCTATTTAGCAAGCAATCCCACTTCCTCCACCATTAATGTGGGTTCTCCACTGAAAATCACTATTATATGTATTATGCTAAATCAAGCCAAAAGTTTGATTCTCCCAACTACCATGGTGACAGCACTCTTCTATAAGCAGAGAGCATAGCTCAACTCGAAACTTAAAACAGGTAAGAGTGGAGTTGGAATCCGAGAGGACAACCACCACAAAATTGTCAAAGAATTATAATAAAAAAATGTTATATTATCAACCTGTGCAGATCTTGTTAACGCCTAGCATCATAGCACCGCGGTCCAGAGCTTGTCTTCTGAATACCCCACAAAACGTGCAATTGTTCTTCAGTCCCACTTGCTTGACGATCTGGTCCATGGTCCAACCGTACAGCTCTTGATAAGACACGATTTTCAGCGGCAGCTCGTACTGCTGTTGGTTCCTTTTCACCGTCTCCAAGGAATCATCTCGGTACCCCGAGATGCCTTCGTCCACAGACACCAGGATGAGTTCCAAACCATAGGCGTAGCGTTCATTCAGCACTTTTAAAACGTGGGCAAGCACGGTGGAGTCCTTGCCACCCGAAGCTCCAATGCCAACCTTCTCACCCAGGTGGAAGAGCTTGGCAGACACAATTGTATGGTGCACTTCCTCCTCGAAAGCATGGAAGAAACATTCCTTACAAACCGAGTGACCAGTTTTGGGTCTCCGAAGGACTGCACGTTGAGTATCACAGCTGGTGCAGTTCACAGGCATGGTGGCAGATCTGTAATACAGAGGGAAGCACGCCAACAAGTTACCAGCTAACCTTAACGTCTATTAAAACCAGAATATAGAGACATTAAGGGGGGTATTCAATTGTTCCTCCGGCCGCCGGAAAAACGAGCGCTCTAAAACTATTACCGTTTATACGGCAATTACTCGCTGAATTTAGGGAGCTGCGAGATGAAATTCAGCGAGTAAACTACCGTATTAACGGTTTTTGCGCACAATATTACCGTATAAACGGTAATAGTTTTAACGCGCTCGTTTTTCCGGCGGCCGGAGGAACAATTGAATACCCCCCTAAAAGCCTTCATAGCTTATATAGACAGATGTTGTTTATTTTTTAAACAGTTGCAAAGTTATAAAATACAAGATGAAATATCCACAAACTTACACATGACACACAAATCACAAGATGTTTGGCATTACAACTTTTTTAATTAATTGGCCGAGTGTTCTCTATTTGTCCATTTTAGGCTCTGATGGCCATGTGATGTCATTCAACAGATCTAAAACTAAAAGTCTGGTGTGCACAACGAAATTCTACCCACAGTGTCACCATCTTAACTGAAGCATATTCCGTCATAAACAGTACCTGAAACTTCGACATATGCTACCAGAGTCACATGAAACAACTTAAAGTTTGCGAACTTGGGATGTAGTTATATTTAAGGAGTGCACACATCTGAAGGACAAACACAGGTTTCAGGGGATCAGGTATAAATGAACTAACAGGACAGGAACAGAAGCATAAAATTTGGCAAAAACCAAAACCTATTTTAATGTATATCTGCAGTAAGGACAGATGAAGCAAATACAAGATTTACTTTCCCATCACCCAGACATGTACAATTTACTAGATATACATATGCGCTCAATATCAGACTGCGTGACACACTTGCAGCAGCGGGGGAACCAAGGAATCCCTCCTTGAAGATACAGTGAATATAAATATGTTCCAACTGCGCTCGCAAAGTGCTAATAGAACAAAGGGGTGAATATTATAGCAGAATAAATTAGACACATCACATATAATGGCTTGATATAACAAACTAAAGGTGGTGTATCAATGCATATCGTTAAATAAACTAAATAATAGTCTGAATAGAAAAAATCAATAGTCCTTGACTCAAAGAGACTTTGTGTTTTTTTGTGTGGACTCATTGAGTCAAGGACTATTGATTTTTTTCTATTCAGACTATTATTTAGTTTATTTAACAAATATACATTGATACACCACCTTTAGTTTGTTATATCAAGCCATTGTATGTGATGTACAATTTACTATCTATAGCATATAATAATGTCCAAACTGCATGAACAGTCTCATTTTATACTTGTCAAACAGTTTTAGACAGGCCATAATCACAAACATGATCATAATACAATTCTATTACACGTTATACAGACATAGGACACTACACCTCCAACATGACCTGGCCCCTGGACATGATCATAATACAATTCTATTACACTCTACAGACATAGGACACTACACCTCCCAACATGACCTGACCACTGGACATTATCATAATACAATTCTACTACACTCTATACAGACATAGGACACTACACCCCCAACATGACCTGACCACTGGACATGATCATAAAATCAGTGGTCAAAGTGAGGATGTATACGGTGGTATGCCATAATGCTACTTCTCTTACTGCCTTCATTGTAAAACTATAAAATTCCATTCACTTACATTCCCATTACATGTTTCATACCGCCACCTCTAAATTACCACTTTGACCACTGATCATAACACGATTCTATTACAGTCTATACAGACATAGGACACCCTACTCCCAAATGACCACAATTTTGCCACTGTATAAATCGTTGGTAAGACCTCATCTTGAATATGCAGTACAGTTCTGGGCACCACTCTATAAAAAAGATAATTTGGAACTAGAAAGGGTTCAGAGACGGGCGACAAAATTGATAAAGGGTATGGAGTCATTATGAGGAAAGGATAGCCAGTTTAGGCATGTTTACTTTAGAAAAGAGGCGTCTAAGGGGAGATATGATTACTATGTACAAATACATTAGGGGTCAATACGGAGTGCTTTCATGGGAACTTTTTACCCCAAGGATCATACACAGGACACGTGGTCATCCCCTAAGGTTAGAGGAGAGGAAATTTCACAACCAGCAAAGGAAGGGGTTCTTTACAGTAAGGGCAGTCAAGATATGGAATTCATTGCCAGGGAAGGTTGTGGTGGCAGATTCAATAGATATGTTTAAGAAAGGGTTAGACAAATTTTAGCGGAAAGGTGTATCCAGGGATACGACCGTTAATTTAAAATAAAGGATAGTAGTGGATATAGGGTAAAATTGGTTTGCAATATTGAGTCTGGGGGGATTTTCAAAATTGAAACAGATTGGCGGTTGCTTACTCTGGATTAATTTCAAATATAAGTGCAGGATCGCAGGAGATCCAAAATAGGTTGAACTTGATGGACTGGTGTCTTTTTTCAACCTCATCAACTATGTTACTATGTTGACTACGCCCGCTAACATTATATTTTTTTTCACAGAAAGGCAAACTCAATGTTTCTTTGTTGATACTAGCTATATAGAGCGGAGATGGTTTTTGTCACATTTAAAAAGACTATTAAACACTACTACTCTCTGTCATTTTATTTTAAGGATCCAAATCGTCATGTGGGCAGCACGGTGGCTCAGTGGTTAGCACTTCTGCCTCACAGCGCTGGGGTCATGAGTTCAATTCTCGACCATGGCCTTATCTGTGTGGAGTTTGTATATTTCTCCCCGTGTTTGCGTGGGTTTTCCCCTGGGTGCTCCGTTTCCTCCCACACTCCAAAAACATACTAGTAGGTCAATTAGCTGCTATCAAAATTGACCCTAATCTGTCTGTCTGTGTGTATAAATGTTAGGGACTGTAGACTGTAAGCCCCAATGGGGCAGGGACTGATGTGAATGAGTTCTCTGTACAGCGCTGCGGAATCAGTGCTGCTATATAAATAAATAGTGATGATGATGTGAATAACTGGATAATTATTACGCCAATCCCTGTAGTTTCCTGTGCAGTTATCCTTTCTTCTGATCACTGTACAATATCAAACCTTTGGATTTACGTACTAGAAAAAGCCACCACAACCTAACTGCAAACTTCGTAGTTCCCTACGCAAAGTGAACTTTTATACAACCCAATGGAAAAAGACTTCATCCTGATCCAATATATCAAACTGGCATACGAGTTCTGAGCAGATTGGTGGCCCTAGACCTTAAGTCCTGCCATCTACTAGGGAGTACGTGTTGTCCTGGACATCAGCGTTCTTCAGGCCCTCAAGAAGCAATGCGGTCATTGTGCCCTACCTTGTCCTTCATCGGCAATAAACAATGCTTTGCCAAAACGCATGCCTCAGACCTTCTGGAAAAAGAACCTGGCTAAAATACTTTGAGGGACCCTAGATGTCTTTCCAAAACGAGAGACAAGAAAAGTTCTAAATGTCATCCCTTCCACTGCAGAGAAGTAGTCCAGTTTCCTAACTTTACATTCAAACTCCTTCAGTGTTGCAGACTACCCTGCCAAGGACCAACATATTACCACACCTCAGAAACAGAAGGAGCAGACGATGGGTAGATAAACAAGAGCAGAAAAATTAGTATAACTTTTATGTTTAAGAAAAAAAAAAAAAAAAAAAGTAATATCAAACTTACATTCAAATTAGAAACAATTAGCTCCAAAATCATGCAAAAGTCAGCTCCCGGATAACTGATAATTTGGAACTCCAGAGCGGCTTCAACGTAGTAATTGACCAGGGCATGCGAGGAGCAAGATCAACGGTCTCAACCGGATTCAGGACAAATAAGCACTTATTTAGGAGAGGATTATGGAATTTGTAGTTGATGGCAAATATAAAACTAGCGCTAACCAATTGGATGAGAGCGGACAGGTGTCACCCAATGAATCTATCACCCACATTATGTGGGAGCTGTGGGAAGGGGGTGTATCTATGTGAACACAGCTCATTAAAAGCTTTGATACAAAGCAAGGCAACTTTAAAATGGATACACAATAAGTAAAGGAACAATTTGTACAACACTACAACAATACTTGTGAATGGAAAATGCAAGAGAGAAAACCACATAGTGTGGGTGCTGTGAGAGGAATGTGTCTCTAGAAGATCAACCCATTAATAGCAAGTCACATTCAAAAAATATATAAAAAATGTAAAAAGTATACTCAATGTATAATACATAAAACATTTACAAATGTGTGATACAGTAACATAAAAATAAGACTGCAAAATTGTTATAAGCCAAACGGATACATAGAACAAAACATGTGAAAGAGGCGAAATGCATATTAATAAAGACACATGTACTCTGCATTTTGTAAATCCAACGTTGCTCCATTAAGTTTTAAATTCAAGCCTCCAACACAATAACATGTCATCATATACTATAGCAGTGGTTCCCAAACTTTTGCAGTTCACGGCACCCTTAAGAGTCTCCAAATTTTTTTAAGGCACCCCTCCAAAATAATTACTGAGCAGTCTTGTTTTAGAAGTAGTTGGGTCAAAAAAATATAATAAGTATTTAGGTCAGGACAGAAATACTTATTTAGTTGTATGCAAAAATGCCTCCTCTGCATCCAGACACTCTGCCCCCTCTCACGCTGCCCCTCTGCCATCTCTCACGCTGTCCCCCTCCTCTGTTACGCTGTCCTCCTCCTCTGCCACGCTGTACCCCTCATCTGCCCTCTGTCCCCCTCCTCTGCCCTCTGTCACGCTGTACCCCTCCTCTGCCCTCTGTCACGCTGTACCCCTCCTCTGCCCTCTGTCACACTGCCCCCTCTGCATCCAGGCACTCTGTCACTCTGTTGCCCTCTGTCCTCCTCCGCTGCCCTCTGTCCTCCTCCGCTGCCCGCTGTCCTCCTCCGCTTCTCCCAGCCATAAAAAAAAAGAAAGAGCACATAAACTTAACCAATCCGCCGGGCGCCGGGCCCCTGCAGCCTCCTCTCTCCCGCAGCTGTCACTGACGTCGATATTCACTGACAGCTGCGGGAGAGAGGAGGCTGCTGGGTCCCGGCAGATTGGTAAGTTTATGTGCTCTTTCTTTTTTTTTTTTATGGCTGGCCTGCGGCACCCCAGTGACAGCGCCGCGGCACCCCTGGGAGCCGCGGCGCACAGTTTGGGAACCGCCATACTATAGAGATATAGAGCTTTTTACATCTCTTATTGTATATTGTTTTTAAATATGGCATGCTCTGCAATAAAGCATTTAATGAGCTAGATACTCATAGACACACATGCCTCTCAAGGGGGAAGAGGGGGAACATAATTAAGTATGCATGTCTCCATGAGATGTAATGACAATAAGCACTCACTAGGGGGCCTCATAGGCCAATGCCTTTAGCCAACACATTCTTAACTGTTTTCCACCAGACTCAAGATCTTAAACATCCCAGGCCAACCAGTAGCTCTCTAGGTGTTGTGAAACTACAAACCCCAGCATGCTTTGCCACTAGATAGCCAGCCGACAGCTGGCAGGGCATGCTGGGACTTGTAGCTTCTTAACACTTGGAAACCCACAGGTTGTCCAGGGCTTCACCAATGCTCCCGAGGTTCATGTACTAGTCGCATATCCTGGGACAGGTTGAGGATGGGAAAACTACAAACTGGCCAAAGCACAGACCATAAAAAATGTGCAGACTCAAGACTAGCATGATTGTCGGGCAAAGATCTGGACTCACTATCGCTCTAAAGCTTCTTACAGTGCTCGATCATGTTTGGAGAAACTCAACCTCTGCTCACACCAGTTAAAACGAAGTCGCCACTCAATTAAATGGTCATACTAGAAAATCTGCATAAGCGGCAGGAAGCCATGGATTATTTGGTCCTGGTTAATCTGAAATTGCTAGGGTACAACCTACAAAGGACATAGATGATGACATCTTATCTCTGCCAGGTCATGCTGCCCTATAAATGAAGTCACGTACCTCAATAGCAAGGCTCAATGCAGCAATGACCTACAGCTGCAGCCTAGAGGGACATGGTGGAATCTTGCAATGAGGTGTCCCATAGGGCATGATGCCCAAGCAGCCCCCAATACTGCATGGTAGTCCAGAGACAGCCCACCACACGACTCAGACTCTCTGTCTCGTCCACTTGCCTACATCTTGTCTGCAAAAAGCCAAATAAGATCCAGATAGGCCTGACCGAGGTCCACTAGTTAGGTTGGACACAGATCGTCTCTTATAAAGATGTTCATCGATTCCCCCACTGCTTGGCACTGCTCCCAAAATGACATGTAATCAAGATTGTAGAGACACTTAAACTAAAGAAAGTTGAACGCCAAATCAATCACCCAACACTTTTTCAAAAAGGACTACCCATCCAACCACTTAACAGTACACGAATCACTAAAAATCTAAGAAAACGTAAAAAATACAAAATGGTTGCGAAACATAAAAAGGAACCGGGAACCGCTGCAAACACCATTCCCCGATTCAGATATAACGTAACTGGAAAAGGAGACCACCACCTTAGGAGGAGAACTTCATCCTCTGTGAAGGAAAAGTCCACCAGAAGGTACAGAAGGCAATGCATAGAGAAGACTAATCATATGTGCGAAACTTCCACTATAAAACCTATGATAACCAACAAATCCTAATAATAGGCGATAACTTCCAAAACCAAACTGAAGTTCTAAAAAAACAAAATATGGAAAGAGCCAGTGTTGTTGCAGTGGGCAATTGTCAAGCAACTTTCTGTGTTCATGGCAGCCAATGTTGGCAATCAGGAAAACGGGCCAGGTACATGATATATATAGGTAATACTGGAAGGGGTCAAGGTCAATGTGGGGCAGAAGAGGGTGACAAAGAACCAGAAGGAAGAGCAGAAAGAGGGCCTAAACCACCAATGCGCACATCTCTGGCCGCCCCACGTTTCAAACGATTGAACATGTGAGGATGCTTGGAGGAGAAGTGGGTCTCCAGTGCCAGATCCCGCACATTCTGGCTCCTCTCCCCTGACAACACCAAGGCATGACACACCTCACAAAACATGTGCACGCTGCCCAGCAGACGGTCACGCAAGGCTTGTCGGTACGTAGAGGACCTAGACCCGCTCTGGCTGTGCCTATCTGACTGTTCCCTATAACTTGGGTCATACGATTGTGAGGAAGGGCCAGAGGTGATGGTTGGGCCGGAGGCGATAGCAGGAACAGTCATAACCTGATGCTTGGGCCTGTGTCCACCTTCACCGTCCTCTGAGGAGGTGGAAGCACCGTGCCTTTTAGCAGGGACACGGGAGGATAGGTTTCCCCCACCGCCGCATTCCCAAGATAGAGCAGCTGTCGTGCTGGTTCCGCAGTACCCGGAAGCCGCTGCTTGCTCATACACCTCCTGCCGGGTCATGTTATGGCGCCTCTCAAGGTGAGTAAAGAGGCAAGTGGTCCCCACCTTGCCCGGGTTAGTCCCCCGTCTCACTTGGGCCCGGCAGAGTACGCAGGTGACCACAAGTTCACGCTGCAGGTTGGAAGACCCACCTGGAACCCCAAAGAAGTACCAGGCGGGTGATCCGAACGCACAGGGGGCAGCGGCCACACGATCCCTGTCTGCCGCAGCCGGTGCGAGGGGTTGACCGTCATAAGCAGGATGGTTTCCACTTTGGCCAGAGCACGCCCCGGATGTAGAAGCTGTAGTATGCATGGCGATTTCTGACGCTTGTGGGGTGCAGGCAGCGGTGTCATCGTATCCACCCGTCAGGTCTTCTTCCTTCACCTCAGAAAGAAGCAGGGACATGGCAGAGACCGGTGACTGCTAACAGGATAGTACGCACTCAGGCCACTTCCTCTTGCACGGGAGACCTCTGGCTCCTCCCTCACAAACGTTTCAGTTGATGGATTGCCCGTCCGCACTGGATCTCTGTACAGTGACAGCAGTCAGAAGGTTTTCAGCCTTTAAAAAAAAAAAAAAAGCAGAAATAACTTCAGTATATTTTCCTGCCTCTCCCCACCACAAAGCTTGCTCATCTGTATCCGTAGAAACAATGGTAGACAACTCCTACTGTGCCCAATCCCAAATCAGTCCCTGCGCAAATAACTGCAGCTGCATCAGAGGCTGTTTGTCCTGCTCTACTCCTACCTCTGCCATCAAAAAAGATCAATTGGGGGTATTGGGGCTTGAAACAACACACTTGGAAAGCATGTGATAGAAAACAACAACTTTTCAATATAGTGTACGAAGGAAAGGGTATCGTACTTACATTAGGAAGCAACCAAATACAGAATAGCATTTATGTTTATGATGGGAATTTATCAAAATACCTGTTGGCTAGCCTAATCGTCTTGGTGAACCAAACCACATGATACTGAGTATTTTCTAATCATATATTTATGGTATTTTAGGTCATAAAATCAAAATACTAAACCAACCAAACTTGAACTCTGATTTTGCAATGATTTTAGGGGGCAGAACACTCACTGTCACTTCGCATAGTTAAAAACAGAAAGACAAAGGGCTAGATTTACTAAGCTGCGGGTTTGAAAAAGTGGGGATGTTGCCTATAGCAACCAATCCGATTCTAGCTTTCATTTTGTAGAAAGTACTAAATAAATGAAAGCTAGAATCTGATTGGTTGCTATAGGCAACATCCCCACTTTTTCAAATCCGCAGCTTAGTAAATCTAGCCCAAAATGTTTGTTTTTAGGCCACTTGCTTAACTTTATGGTGCTCATCAGCATTCATGTTGTTTGGTTTTACGGTAAAATATTTTGTAAAGGAATTAAATCCAAACAATTGCATTTGATACATCTTCACTTTTAATGACAATATTATTGACCAGAGAGTATAACGGACACTAACAATTGCATCCAGCCTGGCATGCACAACAATGAGCTGATAACAGCCAATGGGATAATTTGCAGCCATGTCCAAAAATCATTAGCCAACCACACTAATAAGCCCCCGTGTCCTTTAGTCCAAACTGGAGAGGGGTGCTACCACTCAAGTCAGTGGTAACCTGAATTACAGGCAATGCATGGATAACAGTGCACATGCTTGTGGTTTTTATTATGCAGACATGCAAATGCCATGCACCATGGTGGGTCTCCAGATTTACATGGCTGATCTGGTAATAATACTTCCAGGAACATGGGAAGTGGTGCAACATTAGAAACCAAATACCAAGTCCTAGGCCTGTCCCCGGAAATAAGAGGCCGGTCTGCAGATATAATATACTGGACAGTGAGACTACAGCATTTGCACATAGAGCTGCAATATGCAATTAGAAAACATGACAAATGCCCTTTTCTAGCTGACCCCGGTATACAAAGAAAGTCTAACAAGTGTCTCTCACCTTCCTGGTTTTCTGTCTGATCACCCCCAGTCCATGTGACTCACCCAAAAACACGTTAATTTCCCTACTCAGCCCTATGTGCTTCCAAAACTACAACTCCCGGCATGCTCCGCAATCTTACAAAGCTCTCAAACACCTTAAGCTCACCAGGGGGATGCCGGGAGATGTAGTTTATCTGACTGCTGCGTTTCACCCCTCGCTCTGCTCTCAAAAGACGCAGGTTCTGTCTTGTGACGTCAGGTTTGAAAGAGGGCGCCCAGACCGCACGTTGTCTTTATTATAAAGGTCTCCACTGTTACTAACGCTCGTTAGAAGTAGCGGCCATTTTCTTAAAGGTCACATTCGTTAAAGGTTTAGCCATTCGGCTCATGGAAAATGGCTCCGAACGAGATGACATTAGTTAAGATAATTTTAACTTTTCGTGTGTACAATTCACAGTTGTATTAAACAGCGGTGGTGTGTTTTTTTTAAAGAATTTATAGTCTTATAATGGGTTAGCTATAATGAAGGCTATATATTGAATAAACACAGATAATATATTCACATACAAAGAGAACAGTATCACCCCTCTTCTCATTGTATGTGTATAAATTATCTGTGTTTATTTATATATACTGCATGTATATAGCATACATGCATCTTCATATATATGTATATATGAATATTTATATATATATATTATATATATTATATATATATATATATATATATATATATATATATATATATATCATACTTGCCAACTCTCCCGGATTCCGGGTTGGTCTCACGGGCTCCCGGGAGATCTGGCAAATCTCCTGCATCCGGCAATTGTGTGTCTAATATGAAGCGATTTGCGTAATTTTGGCCCTGCCCCCGCGGCAAAACGGCATATTTGTCGCAAGGGGCGGGGCCATAATGATGTGATTCGCCGCTCCCCGTACCCTCCTGCTCTCTTGTCACACCGCTCTCCCGGATACGACTTGCCAAATGTAGGCAAGTATGATATATATAATAAATACTTGCCTACTCCTGGAAACTTGTTTCCGGGAGAGGTGGCGTGACCAGAGGGTGGGAGGGGGCTGCTGCGAGGCCAATCACGTCATTTTAGCCCTGCCCTCCGTGAAAACGTAATTTACGTCGCGGGGGCGGGGCCAAAATGTCGTGATTGGCCTCGCCCCTCCCACCCTCCAAAATGACCTGATTCACAGAGAATCGCGTCAAATGACGCGATTCTCTGTGAAATCCAGGATACAGGAGAAATGCCAGCTCTCGCGGGAGCCCGGGAGACTGACCCGAATCTCGGGAGTCTCCTGGACTTTCCGGGAGAGTTGGCAAGTATGATATAATACGCATCTGTAGATGTTTTTATCTATCTATCTGTTTATCTATCTATAAATGTACTGATCAACCACAACATCTGTGTTTTTATATATATATATATACTGAATGCATATAGAATACATGCATCTTCATATATATATATATATAATATGCATCTATAGATGTTTCTATCTATCTGTTTATCTATCTATAAATATACTGATCATCCACAACATTATACTGATACTGATCAATCACCAGACTTGCCAACTTTTCCTCGTTGGCTTCAGGGAGATCCCGGGGGAGGTGGGCGTGCAGGGGCGGGGCTTGATGAATAGCATCATTTTGGACCCACCCCCTAAATGATTATCACAATTTTGGCCAATTATAGCAGGGTGTGTGGCTAATTTGACACAATATTTGCATCCTTAAGCCCCCACCACCACTTATCTATTGCGGGGGTGCTGCCCTGCACTCCCAGGAGGTCTCCCAGAAATGCGGGAGTCTCCCGGACATTCCGGGAGAGTAGGCAACTCTGCGTTAAAGAAAAGCAGCTAATGAATCTCTAGAGACTGAAGTGTCTTTTACATTTCTGTCTTTATTACTGAAGTCATGTTGTCTTACCTGTCAGTCTTTGATTAAATCTTGGTCTCCATGAAAATGGCCACCTCCATAGGCATCAATACATGGACATAGGACACAATTTCTGAACTGTGTCATCATGCCACAGATGGCGAAGCCAACCACGTCTTGTACTGGCTCAGCATCAGGGAGAATGCCAGACTCTTCAGGGAGTGAGGGAGATCACCCCTATTTCAGGGAGACTCCCTGACATTCAGGGAGAGTTGGCAAGTATGATCTATCTATATATAAATATACTGATCAACCACAACATTAAAACCATTGACAAATTAAGTGAATAACATTGATTATCTCATTACACTGACACCTGTCAAGGGGTGGGATATATTAGGCAGCAAGTAAACAGTCAGTTCTTGAATTTGATGTGTTAGAAGCAGGAATAATGGGCAAGTGTAAGGATCTGAGCGACTTTGACAAGGACCAGATTGTGATGGCTTAGACGGCTGGATCAGAGCATCTCCAAAACGGCAGATTTTGTGGGGTGTTCTAGGTATTCAGTGGTTAGTACCTATTAGAAGTGGTCCAAGGAAGGACAACTGGTGAACTGACAAGGTCATGGGAGCCCAAGGCTCATTGATGTGAGTGGGGAGCGAAGGCGCCCGTCTGGTCCAATCCCACAGAAGAGCTACTGTAGCACAAATTGCTAAAAAAGTTAATGCCGGCTATGATAGAAAGGTGTCAGAATATACAGTACATCGCAGCTTGCTTCATATGGGGCAGTGTAGCCGCAGACCGGTTAGAGTGCCCATCCTGACCCCTGTCCACCGCTAAAAACGCCTACAATGGGCACGTGAGCTGCAGTACAGGACCATGGAGCAATGGAAGAAGGTGGCCTGCTCTGATGAATCACATTTTGTTTTACATCATGTGGACATCCGGGTGCGTGTGTGTTGTTTATCTTGGAAGAGATGGCACCAGGGAAACATTGGGTCCTGGCATTCATGTGGATATTACTTTGACACGTACCACCTACCTAAACATTGTTGCAGACCAGGTACACCCCTTCATGGCAACAGTATTTCCTGACGGCAGGATAATGCACCCTGCTGCACTACAAAAATTGCTCAAGAGTGGTTTGAGGGACATAATAAAGAGTTCAAGGTATTGCCTTGACCTACAAATCCACCAATCGAGCATCTGTGGGGTGTGCTGGAAAACAAGTCTGAGTCATGGATGCCCCACTTTGCAACTTACAGAACATGAAGGATCAGCTGCTGACGTCTTGGGGCCATGTACCACAGGACACCTTCAGAGGTCTTGTGGAGTCCATGCCTCGACGGGACAGAGCTGTTTTGGCGGCATGAGAAGGACCTACACATTAGTAGACAGGTGGTTTTTATGCTGTGGCTGATCTATATATATCTTGAAGGAATAACTTTCAAAAACTACAAAGATATACGATCCATAGATTATACTTCTTCAGTAATAGCTAGAAGTGATAAGTGTATTTGATTATGTAGATAAACGTGAATATTCAAGCAGATTGCACGCAGTAAGGCCTCGAGTATTTATGTAACTTGGAAACCGTCACCATAACCTGGAACAGAAATTTTTCTTTTGAACGCAAGAGGGAGCCATAGCACCAGGATAAAATCAGATTGATCAACGTGTTTTTCTGCTTTGTAACTATTGTTATTTGACTTTATGGGAAGTATAAACTTTCCTGAAGTTCCTAAATTCATTCATGCACTTATCCCTATTTTATTTGTATTTATTGTAACGAATGGAAACCTGTTCACTCAGACATCGGCCTTAATGGTGCTCTTTAAAGCAATAAAATATTTTAGTTCCTTTTAGTTTTGATCCTTTACACCCATCTCTGCCCCCTGGATGTGTCAGGCAGTTTTTTTCAGTTCAACGGATGTTGCAATATATTTCTGGTGCATGTGATGTAATGCACATTACTTTTATAGCCAGTACATGTGACCACTGAGTCATGCAATCCTTTTTTTATTGATCTGTGTTATATTTGTTTTGCTAATAAACATTTATCATGGCGTGTAGCACTTCAGAAAATGAAGGCGTTTTGACAAGAAATAATAATAGTTGTAGTAATTATGAGCTCATTCTGCATTTTTGGCATTGTTTTTTGCAAGTCAAGGTTTTCGTAGGTGTGTTGATCTTGATGCGTTACCTTCCCCTGACCTCTCTCTTGCCCTCTCCTTAACAAACAGCTATTAGCGTAAAGTGTCATATGCAGGCTTCTCACAAGTCACATAAAACCGCAAAGAGATGTTTGAAATTTAATTCACATTATTAGCTTGGTGTGGATCTGAGCCCAATCATGGGTTTAAACCTGAGAGGGAAAGAGTAAACTACTCTGTTATATTTTAATTGTTTCTAAATTCTTCTGCTCTACCCATGATGTAATGATGTACACAGAGATCCAGCTGTGTGTTCTTATCCATGTTAGGAACCCCTCCAGCCAATACAACAAAACCCGGAATCTGCTCCGAAAGTCTGGTGTTCACTGTTGCCCCTAGTGGTGGGGACAGACTTGGCTGCTGACAATCAGAGGGTCATGAGATGTGTACCAGCTAGGGTGAACCTAGGAATGGAGGAATGTGGCAGACAGAAGCGTGGGGTCCAGGCAAGGGTCAGGGGCCGGCAGCAGACAACGAATCCAGAGAACGAACCAAGGTCAGGGGTCACAGGCAATCCAACGGAGTCCAGAAACAAGCCAGGGGTCATACACGGGAGATCAAGTCAAGCAAAACAGTCAAGGAGCAGGGAACAGGAACAGGGAGCCTAGCTACACTGGGAGCTATAACTGGCAGTGAGGCTCTGTCCTCACTGCCTTAAGTAGTGAGGGGAACCAATAGAAGCAGAGTGCCAGCAGACTCCTCCCTAATACAATACTACCAATAAAAGGCAATACTTGTGATTCCAAGCCCTGTATGCATAAACCTCTTATCAGATAAATAAAAACCTACTATCGCCATGATTTAGTATTAAAATATCCCCAGAGCAGCTGAGTGAAAGTGTTGATATGAGGAAGCAGTTTTAATTTCTTCTGCGCGCATGCGCCCGGCTGTAGGACAGCTGACCAGGCGCTGCGGCAGAACAGACAGAGCGTCCCGGTTGTTGCCCAGGCGACTCCTAACAATCTCCAGATGAGAGTGACCAATACCAATTTATGGTACAGGTCGTAAAAGCTAAAACTTCTTGGAATCTCTAATTAAGGTTATATCATTATCCATCAATAATATCCAACAACAGACCTCTAACACTCTTTGGGTTCTGTAATATCTTCCTAATACCTTATTAGCAGAAACGCCTTGCCAGGGCGGGTGGCTTACCATACATTTGCAAATGTGTGTAACTGAGTATTCTGTATTTTTATGTACAAATATAAAAGCAGCTCTTTTACTCGTTCACATCAGTGTTGCTGGCTGGTTTTTCTCTGCATTTTTTCCTCTCTGGATAACCCCGCCTCTCAAGCACCTGCTGTGAACCTATAAATTGAGCAACTTCCGTATTGTTGTTTGAGAGGTATGTTTGGTGTCAGTAGCCGATGGAGAGTGCTGGTCCCCTACTGCCCATCCCATTAGGCCGAAATCTGATTGTTCATGAGTGTGACATTTTTTTTTGTTGTTTACTGTGACAGGATAGACAACAACAAAATGTACCTTTTGAGGTCGGTCAGGTGGTGATCCGGCTCCCTCCCTGGTACCCTCTTCCGTGCTGCGCACGCAGTGAATGTCGGGTGTGATGACGTCATCATGCCCGACATTCACTACGAGCGCAGCACGGAGGAGCGCAGGACGGAGAACAAGGCGATTGAAAGGTAAGTTAAAGGGGATTTAAAAAAGTGATATAGATATATATATATATATATATATATATATATATATATATATATATATATATATATATTCTCCCTTCCACTCTCACTCACTCTCTATTAAGGTGTCACAAGGTCCTTTTAGTGGTAAATTGTGTACTTTAATATTGTATATCTCTTGTCTTGGGGTACTAATTTGGTCATTTGCCCTCCAATACCACCTCTACGCTGAGGACACCCAAATGTACAATGGTATTCCTGACCTATCTGTTGAAAAACTGTCTTTCTGCATTCGGCCCATGGATGTCACAGCGATAGCTAAAGCAAATCATGTTCTAGACAAAGCTCATTCTTGTCCCTCATCCCAGAGTCACCAACTGGCCTCCAATCTCACCACTATACCCTCTGTGTTGCCTAAAATTTAATTCCTCATTAAATTAGTGAGGAGGATAGGTGGATCAGATTCATGATGTATATTCGGGTACCAAAAATGTATTACTTTGAATCCTGTCAAAACCATATCACAAAGTTACGTTTAATATTAGGCATATTTTGAACCATAAGTAAATTACTGTCTGTTTTTTGTGGTAGTTACCTCAAGAAGTTACACTTTATTTCTACACTTACATTTACAACTCAGCTTTGCAAAAACTATCGCACTTATATATCTAGTGCCTGTATCAGGTGCCTGCAATTAAAGGTTCCTGTTATAAAGTGCCAGTAATTGTGAATAGCAGAGTACATTTCCCATTGATCCGCCCCCCCTTTGCTAGGATATAATGAATGAATGACAGGCAGACATTTTGCACACAGGTGTAGAGAAGATCCGCGTGTCACGTGAGCTTGCCCACACGTGCTCAGAGAGCCACTCAGAGAGCAGAATATTGGAGAGTATATTGTGGAGAAACTGAAGTCCTCCACATTCGCCTGGAGAGAACTGAGGTTGCTGACTGAGGGCATGAACAGTATGCTCTCCGGTCAGTACATCTCTAATGAACTTAAATTGGGTGCGTACCAGAGGGTGCGCCGCTACATCTGGCGCCGTTTTCATCTCAGACGGAGCATTGTGCAGCTCCAGAGGCGCTGGATTGATCTGCGCCGCCGCCAGCCCCAGCTTTCAGTGGAGGTCAGAGAGGAGATAGTAACATGCGAGTTCTCTATTAATCTGATAAAAAAAACTAATCTAAACACTTGCCTTAGTTTTAGGAATAGTTTCAAACTTTATGTTCAAAGGAGGTGCTCTACCCAAAGTATAAATCCGTCTCTTGATTAGAAATGTATATGCATTTTTTGTAACCTAAATGATATAAATTGTTTGCATACATTACTGTTTATTTTAATTTGCATGTCTATTTATGTTTGCGAATTATTATGAGCTTAATCTGCAGCCACCTTCTTAGTTGCAATCAAACTCTTTACACAATCTTTCATGTCAGCGATTAAGAGGGTGTGTTAATTTAGCTAATTTAAAACAATTCAAAATGATTTCTCCCAGGTGATATAAACATATAAGTGTTACAACTAATAATTAGATTACAACCGTGCTGGATAATACACTCCCCAGTGTTTTTACATTTGTAAACACACTCTTAGCACCTCCCACATTTGCAGTTACTTAATGCTTTCTTATCTTAAATTAAGAAGCGGAAGTTAAGAAGATGCTTAAGATCCTTTGCTTCTTATATTCCATTGAATAAAGGACTGAAGGTGGGTGTGTTTTTGAAATTTCTGTTCCTTATTGAATTGCGAATTTCTTATCTTCCCCGTTTCTTCTTAAAGTACTCATCGCAACTTAAGATGAGGAAAGATAAGATCCGATTCCGATCGTTAATGATTTAGGGCCTAAAAGAAAGATTAAAGAATCCTAAACTCAGAGTAATTGTCTTAGAATTTATAATTCTCATTTTTGCAGATTTCTCATCAGACTTCTAAGTCATTTATACTGCATTTACCAAAATCTGACCATCTTCTTCCCCTTTGAGATATTAAATCAGTTTACAAGTGCTTCCTCTTGGTAGACACCGGTGAAAGGAACGGTGGAGTCCTAGTAAAATGGTTTCACGGAGAAGCCCCTGGGGTTTTAGTGAGGATCACCCTGGATAGGGTTATTTGTTTTAGCTTACCTGAGGTTGAAGCTTTAAAAAAATGACCCCCTTTGGGGAGAAAAAAGGTTTTTGCTGTAATAAAACTGTTATTAGTTTTTCAATGTTGCGATAGTTGACCTTTGATTTTCGGTTGAGTGCCGAATGTCAAAACAGACAGGCAGAGCTCAATTAGGTGAGAACCAACAGGGGTTATACGCATTCTTTTCATTTTCTATTTCCAACACTGTCTCAGCAACAACACAGTCAAAATTCTATGAAAATATCTTGCAAAACAAATGACTAATAACATTTCTCCACTTGGTGGTGCCCCAGACCGTCACATCAATATGAAACCATAGTGCTTAGGTATTGAACTAAGTAAACCGAAAGTTTAATAAACACACACACACACACACACACACACACACACACACACACACTGCTCTTTAACCCCTTCACCGCTGAGACTTTTTCCACCACAGCACTTTTGGGCTCATCACATATTTATCCAATGCTGCTCATCAAAAACAATAATAAATAAACAGGGGTCTTCCCTCTTTCAAATAAGGGTATCCCCAGCTTTCTAAGTGCAAATGACAAGGAGATAGAGCCTCCCATATCTCTGGCAGCTCCCAGTCCCTTTAAGGCTGTTTTCCTGCACATTTCTAGTAGAGGAAAGATCCCTTTTCTCCGAGAACATCACAAAACCCACAGATATCGACGAGAAGTGATCTGTGGGTTTTCTGAACCCCATAAATGCAGAGGACGAGTCCTAGCACTTTAGTTGGTCATGAAGAGGACGAGTCCTACCCGTCATTAGCACACAAGGGCTAGATTTACTAAGCTGCGGGTTTGAAAATGTGGGGATGTTGCCTATAGCAACCAATCAGATTCTAGCTTTCATTTATTTAGTACTTTCTACAAAATGAGGTTAATTTAGCTACCCACACGTCGCATTGCACCACAAAGGGCTGAAGAATCAAATATATAAACATATTGCGGAGACTTGCGTGCTTTTGCAAGAAAAACTTACAGGCAAAGCTTTCCTCCGGAGCATGGAACTCGTCTGATGAAATCCTAATTCTACTAACATACAAAGGAAATACTAAAACTGCACCAACATACATCTCTTCCCTTGTCTGTAAATATCTCCCAACTCAACCCCTCTGCTCTATTAAAGCTTGCGCCTCTCATCCACACTCACTACTTGCACACATTCCTGGTTACAAGATTTTATTTCGGCTGCACCCACTCTGTGGATTGCCCTCCTCATACAACAAAACTTCCCCTTGCGTCCAAATCTTCTTCCCTGAAACCTCACCTGTTCAGGCAAGTTTAAGAAAATCCCGAACTTTCTTCTTTGCCTCCCTAGGCTATTCTTAAAGATTACCACCCTTCTACATAGTTCACACAAAATGTTCATTGAATCTCTTTCTGTACACAATCTTCTGCCCCTCAAGCCAACATTGATGTGAGACTGGACCACATAGCTGCAATATGCACTTTTTCCCATTTCATTCTGACTGGGCCAATTTGCCGTATGTGACACTTACCTTCATGTATCAAACTACTACTGTCCTATAGACTGTAAGCTGGTGAGCGGGGCCCTCTTACATCCTCACTGTCTGTCTGTAATACCCAGCCTCATTTTATCACTGTGTTTGTTTTGAAGAGTAGCTAGCGTTATATAAATAAATTGCAATTGTAATACATTGGCCCTCCACAAAAGAGAACCCAATAGGTAGAGGTGGCCAAAGACCCCCACAGTCCACCCAGCTTCACTTCTGTCTTCCCGCATAATACCGTGTCCCAGCATGGGATTCTCAGGTGAAGGATGAGGGGTAGGAGAGTGGGGAAGGTTGGGGGGGGGGATTCCTACCATACAGATATGGCATCAGGGGCGGATCTAGATTTTTTTTTACCCGGGGTGATTTAGGGGGGACAATTTAGTCCCCGTCCCTTTTCGAAAACTTTAGCTGCCAATGGCTGCACACTATGTACAGCTCCGTTCGGCAGAGACAGGTAGGGAGAGTGTGCTGCCTGGCCGCTCTGATTCACAATCCGAGTGGCTGAGCAGCACACTCTCCCTGTCTGTCTCTGCCGAACGGAGCTGCACATAGTGTGCAGCCGTTGGCAGCAAGCCCCTGCTAGTGGGGGGGGGAGGCGAACGCCCCGATCGGCTTCCCCTGGATCCGCCACTGTATGGCGTATGGTTATTTACTTTTCAGAAATATTATTGTAAAAGTAGAATTCTCCTTTTTAGGTAGAATACAATAATAATAATAATAAAGAAATAAATGTGGATTATTGGAGAAGCTGTGTGCACACATTGGTAGTTGGAGACCAAAGCGAACATTGGGGAAGATTAAGTAGAGATGAGGTTGGTGTGATTGGTATTAAAGTGAAAGACATGTCCACGACCACATCAGACTCTCCTGTCCTTGATGCTTTCCTCTATAGGAGAGATTAGTGCCTGTGGAAAGAGAATAATTGTATCTTTTCCCAGTTCTAGTGACTGAATTCCCAGTACAAGTGACCGAATTCCCAGTACAAGTGACTGAATTCCCAGTACAAGTGACCGAGTTCCCAGTACAAGTGACCGAATTCCCAGTACAAGTGACAGAATTCCCAGTACAAGTGACCGAATTCCCAGTACAAGTGACTGAATTCCCAGTACAAGTGACTGAATTCCCAGTACTAGTGATTGAATTCTCAGTACTCGCTACTGAATTCCCAGTACAAATGACTGAATTCACAGTACCAGTGATTGAATTCCCAGTGCAAGTGACTGAATTCCCAGTACCAGTGACTGAACTCCCAGTACAAGTGACTGAATTCCCAGTACTAGTGATTGAATTCTCAGTACTCGCTACTGAATTCCCAGTACAAATGACTGAATTCACAGTACCAGTGATTGAATTCTCAGTACTAGTTACTGAATTCCCAGTACAAGTGACTGAATTCCCAGTACAAGTGACCGAATTCCCAGTACAAGTGACTGAATTCTCAGTACTAGTGACTGAATTCCCAGTACTAGTGACTGAATTCTCAGTACTAGTGACTGAATTCCCAGTACAAGTGACTGAATTCCCAGTACTAGTGACTGAATTCTCAGTACTAGTGACTGAATTCCCAGTACAAGTGACTGAATTCCCAGTACAAGTGACTGAATTCCCAGTACAAGTGACTGAATTCTCAGTACTAGTGACTGAATTCCCAGTACAAGTGACTGAATTCCCAGTACAAGTGACCGAATTCCCAGTACTAGTGACTGAATTCCCAGTACTAGTGACTGAATTCCCAGTACTAGTGACTGAATTCCCAGTACTAGTGACTGAATTCCCAGTACTAGTGACTGAATTCCCAGTACTAGTGCCTGAATTCTCAGTACTAGTGACTGAATTCTCAGTACTAGTGACTGAATTCTCAGTACTAGTGACTGAATTCCCAGTACTAGTGACTGAATTCCCAGTACTAGTGACTGAATTCTTAGTACCAGTAAACTGAGCTCATAGTTTTTCCTCCCTCTCATACCCCATCCCCTTCTGACCTCTCCATCACTGTCGACAACACCTCTATCTCCCCTGTCCCCCAAATTCGCTGCCTTGGTGTCATCCTTGACTCCTCTCTCTCCTTTGGCCCCCACATTCTCTCTCTTACTAAATCCTGCTGCTTCCAGCTGCGTAACATCGCTCGCATCCGGCCCTTCCTCACCCAAGATGCCACCAAATGCCTTATCCACTCTCTGATCATCTCCCGCCTGGACTACTGCAACCTCCTCCTCACTGGCCTCCCCCACTCTCATCTCGATCCCCTTCGATCTGTACTTAACGCTGCCGCTAGGCTTATTTTCCTTTCTCGCCGCTCCTCTTCTGTCTCCCCCCTCTACCTAGCCCTTCACTGGCTCCCATTCCCCTTCAGAATCCTCTTTAAGCTCCTCACACTCACCTACAAGGCCCTCGCCAACTCCACTGCGCCCTACATCTCCACCCTCCTCTCTATTCATGCTCCATCCCGCCCTCCCCGTTCTGCCTCTGACCGTCGCCTCTCTTCCCCCCTTATAACCTCCTCCCATGCGCGTATCCAAGACTTCGCCCCGTGCTGCCCCCCTCCACTGGAACAAGCTCCCTCCCTCCATCAGAACTTCCCCTAATCTGTCCAGTTTCAAACGGGCCCTAAAAACCCACCTTTTTCTTAAAGCCTTTCTGTCTCCCACTTAACTTCCTACCTTATCTTCTGCCTCTGTCCCCCTACTCTCCCTCTCTCCCCTGCGTCTCTCTATCTGTCCACCCCCCCCCCCCCCCCTTAGATTGTACGCTCCTCTGAGCAGGGCCATCTCTCCTCCTGTTTCCACCACTTCTAACTCTGCTCTCCAGCTACTTAGCCCTCCTCCTCGAGGCTCCACTCCACATCCACTCTCGCTCCCGCCTCCCCCCTGGGGGTCTCCCTGTCTTCCGCGCCCTCCTTCTAGGGCCCTGTCATTTGCGGATCCTACCTCCCCCTTCCCCGCCCTCTCTAGCTGCGCATTGAGCTTACTGAGTTGCTGTGCTTACTGTTTACTGTACTGTGCTGTCTCCCATTATATTGTAATTTGTTTGTCTCTGTACGGCGCTGCGGACGCCTTGTGGCGCCTTATAAATAAAAATTATTATTAATAATAATAATAATAATAATAATACCAGCGACTGAATTCTCAGTACTATTGACTGAATTCCCAGTACTTGTGGCTGAATTCTCAGTACTAGTGACTGAGTTCCCAGTACTAGTGGCTGAATTCTCGAGTCTGGCAGAGACACAACACGTGAGCACTTAACATTACTCAACCATTCTTCCCATGTTTGCATTGTACAGAAACACAGTCGGTAGATAAGGTGCACATGTGATAATAGTAATATGAGCAGCTATGATGAAATCTAACATTTCGTAATATGGAAATGAGACCATGTCTGCCAATATTTCATTTACTTGCCCACATTCTTGATCCTTGAGCGGTTTAATGTCATTGTTAAGCCACATCCTGAAACTCAAGACGACCACATAATTTGCTTGAACTTGGCTGACAAATAGGAGGAAGCATTAGAATGAAGACTCATTGTGGATCTTTAGTAGTCTCTGGAGTAACACGAAGGAATAATGACTTACAGGAAAAAAGTACTTTTAAACATTAATTATTCCTGTAGCCTCGTAAATTTGGAAATATTTTCACTTGTCCTTTTCTTGTGTTTTATTGTCAATCTCATACTTGCCAACATTTAAAAATAATTTGAAGGGACACTTAGTTGCAGAACAGGTCCATCTAAGCACATCAAGCATGCGCTGTCTAAGTGTTATAAACCCCACAAACTCCTCTACTAAACTTTGGGTTGGGATGTTTTACACCATTAGCAGCCGCCTTTCCCGGATTCACACTGTTCACTAGTACTAGGATGCCCTCTGGACTTGATCTCAGTAGTGTATAGTTGTTAACAGCCATGAGTGAAGGGAAATTCACAGCTATGGAGCCACACATAGAAAAGCAAGGCAAGGAACAAAAGAGGATGGTCAATTGGCACGCCGGGTCAGAGGGCAGGAGAGGCACATGAGGTCAATAAATAGGCTGAGAGTGCAAGGGCAAGCAGAGATCCAACAGCAAGGTCCAGTAGACGTAGCCAAGGACAAACACAATCCAGCAGCAGAAGATATACCAATTTATATAAAACAAACGTACAGGAACCAGCCTAGGTAAACTTGACACCAGCAAGGCAATAATGGCAATGAGTGTATTTATGTAGGTCCTGGCCAATCGGCTGCTGGGTAGAGACCATGTGAGCAGAGAGTGATGGCTGATCAGCTGCTAGGTAGTGAGCAGTAATTAGTCTTACAAGAGTTGAGAAATCAGCTGCAATGGGAGATCCCCATTAGCAGCTCAGAAAGCAGGGTGAGTTTGTTTGTTTGGCAACCTCCAAGCACACAGAAACACAACAACTCTGACATACAGCAGAATCTGGAATGAATTCTGAGACAACAGAGTAGCAAAAACATAACACTAAGCTGGCATTGATGTACTACAATCCTCATCCTGATACTTTTGTTAGCCTTGGCTATATTATAATGTAAATTTTTCTTGTACTATATATATACTATGTGGGAAATATTATCTTATAAACCCTGGGGACGCAATTAAAATGTGATTGAAATTAGAAATAGCGGAACTGTACTGCTCACTTGGTCAATTCTGAATAACTGAGACATTAATGTGACAATAAAATTGCAGGGGCAAATCATTAAATCCGCACTGTCTCTGGAATCTAGGCACTGTTGGCAACGATTCAGTCTGCTAATAGATTGTCCCTTTGCCGATTTAATGGATATTTTAATTACAGTGAGTTTTAGAAAGCTGGGAATAGATATAAGCGAAATTGCAGCAAAACTTTAGAACTTTAGTTGAATCAAGTTTAGACGTTGAACGTGTTGAGTCGAATATGTGAAAAGTTTCAGTGATACAATTTCGAGTTTGGCTTATTCATCACCAATCTGCGGAAGGCCGTTCAGCACTGCATTTGTAAAATCACATTTTGTGCAATTTATACTCTATTCCTCCAGTGGTACTCGTCTTCCAGTCTTCCCCCAAGATTATGAGGGATCAGTCCCACTCATCCTCTAGTGATGAAGCTATAAGAGAACCCACCTGTTACTTCCCACTGTTATTGGTGGGTTTTCTAATAGTTCTGGAGTGGAGGAGCCGCTCTAGCAGGATGGCGTTGCAACGAGCGCACTGTGACGCAATTGCGACACCATGGCCCCCTCCCACCCAATACACCTGACCTGAAAATAACAAATGGGACAAAATTACTTTTTATTCTCAAAACAACTTATTTAAAAGAAAAAAAAAACTTTTTTTCATGTTAGGCACGGTAAGAACTATATAATATTTTTTACTTTTTAATTTTTTTCAAGTTTTTTTGCATTCGTCTAGAATGAGTCTCAACTAATATGTTATATATGAACCAATGATTAAGGATCCAAAAAAGATGACAAGGGAAATTAATATAAACTGACATATCTCTTCATTTAATCTATGAAGCCTTCCCTTACATCTAACACATTTCTTAATTGCTCAACAGAAAAGATTTCAAGATCTTCCAGAGGTCTAGTTGGATGCCTTAAATCAACTTGGCAATTTCCTTGGAAGATTGCAGTAAGAAATATTTACAGCCGTGTCCAGAATGCTGACAGAACAATACGTCCGAAAGGCAATATGTCAACAGTCTCTATCTCTCCATCAATTCAGAGCGGTTTAACAAAACCAGGAACTGAAGAATAGACGTTAAGCTGTGTTTTAGTCCTAGGTCTGTTTTTTTGCTCTTCTTGATTTCATTTGATCATAAAATAATCACATTTAAGCATTGAATGTAAAGTGTACGTGTCATGCAGTTTTGGAAAATATAATATTAATAGTATATCCTGATTACACACTTAGTTGCAATGTAGTTAGTACCATATGTACCATTCTTAAGAAAATCATTGATAAAACGGTGAAAATCATTGATAAAACGGTGCCCTTCTTTCGGTGTTCAGTGCTTCCTGCTATTAGATCCGGGCTGTCCTGTGGCTCTTTACCTCTCGATAGAAGAAAAGTGCTATAGAGTGACACAGTGGTGTAGTGGTTAGCACTTCTGCCTCACAGCACTGGGGTCATGAGTTCAATTCCCGACCATGGCCTTTATCTGTGAGGAGTTTGTATGTTCTCCCTGTGTTTGCGTGGGTTTCCTCCAGGTACTCTGGTTTCCTTCCACACTCCAAAAACATACTGGTAGGTTAATTGGCTGCTATCAAATTGACCATAGTCTGTGTGTGTGTGTTAGGGAATTTAGACTGTAAGCTCCAATGGGGCAGGGACTGATGTGAGTGAGTTCTCTGTACAGCGCTGCGGAATTAGTGGTGCTATATAAATAGATGATGATGATGATGTTGAAGTGCTACTGACAGCCTCTCACCCGGTAGACAAGGCCTCACGATAGGAGTCTCAATGACGTCTACTAATATGTAAAATTATAATATTACATTAGGCACAATTGGCAGTGTCATCAAATTCGCCTATCAGGCTAAGGTTTTCCTGTGCCAGTTCCTCATCTTTTGGTACTTCCTACAAACAGATGCAGCAGTGGAGATGTGGAAGTGAAAGATGTTGCCTATTGCAACCAATCAGATTCTAGCTGTCATTTTGTAGAATGCACTAAATAAATGAAAGCTGGAATGTGATTGGTTGTTATAGGCAACATCTCCACTTTTTCAAAACCGTAGTTTAGTAAATATACCTCTTAGTGCGAGAACTGCCAACCTAGACTCTACATTGTCGCTCCGACCACCAGTTAAAAACAACTAGTTGGAATGGTACAGAAGCCAAAATCTTCTACGCTGATATCTCTGCAGAGCCAAACTTCATTGTCCATCAGCCAGGACTTTTTTGGAACAATTTTAGATTTTAATTTTTTTTATATTATTTTTGTGGGATGGGTTCTCTTTTCTTACCTCTTTCTCTTTTTCTCACACTCTCTTTTTCTATTATTATTATTTTCTGTTTCTTGCTGGTTTTTTCCACTCCTTTTTTCTCCCTGATACGCTCTTTGTGGAAGATTCAACTTCGCCTCAATGTTCTGCTGTGTGCATACCCGCTCATTACGGAAAGGAATCCCCACTCATTTATCTGCGCAACTCTATGCGACACGACGGAAGATTTGCGGAGATTCTGGTCCTCAACATTGCATCGTTGTGTCTCCGCGGAATGTTCAGGGAACATATCACACTAAATTGATTTTCCTCCTTTGTGTGATTTGGTGAAAAATAAAACTGCTCCAATAGACTGTAAGTCGGTGTAAGGCTAAGTAAAGAAGATGCTAAATTAAAAATAGGCAAATCAGGTAACACTGCTAAAATATTCAGACAACTATGTTGCAAATACCGGAGGTCATTTATGAAATGGACTTAGGGCTGATGCACATTTGGGTATACGCCCGTTTGCTTAGCATAAGATACGCCAATTTGTGTTACACATGCCCACAGTTTCAAAACCATCTCCACGTGGGGTATAACCATTACTAACCAACACACCAACACAGAGTGGCTTTGTCACGTTTTAACCAATCGGGTTATTGATTAGAAGCTGACAAGCTGCTTGGTCTGTCAACATCTAATCAAGTATTTGCCAATAATTCATTATCAATAGGTTTTTTTTATTTTTTTCCCAATGGATTACAAGGCAGAAGAAAGAAGTGGATCCCCCTTGGTTTGGGGTCAGCAATAAATTGGTAAACGAAGATGTGGGGAGAGTATTCTTTTCAAATAAAACTTTTTCTGGCACACATTGGTAGAACTAAAGACAATTTTGCTCATTAACCATCTTGCCTTTCGAAAATGACCTTATTGGTGTGCACAGAATTAAAGGATAGTCCCGACCAGGCTACTTATAGCCACAGCTCACAGCATCAGTAACATATAGGATCCGCATATCTAGAACAATTTAGGAGGATTGGGTGACTGAGGGATTGTAAACTACTTTTTTTTTTAGGAAAAAAAACAGTAAAAGGAAATTATTCAGGCGCTATTGATAGATGACATATATAAATATAATACTATATAATATTTGCGATGAATTGGGCGGTTTCAGGGAATTCCACCAGAGTAGTCCACAACATGTAAATGATTTATACAGAAAATATCCTAATTCAATAAAAAGAAAATGAAAAGGATAATAAAATAGGTGATTCAGACCAGTCTCTAAAGTACAAATCCCCTTTTGGAGGCAAACTTAAGATTGTGGTTATGCCTTTAGAAAATAAAAATTGGTGCAACATCTTCTATCGTATTCTCTCCCCTATAGGTGTTGTGCTTAATCGCAGTGTTTCCCAAAACCAGTCCTCAGGGCTCCCCAACGGTGCAGGTTTTCCGAATCACATGTGACATAATTAGGACCACCTGTGGATCTGTTACAATGTGTCAGTCAGTAATGAATACACCTGTGCTCCAGCAAGGAGATGTGGAAAACCTGCACTGTTAGGGAGCCCTGAAGACTGGGTTTGGGAAACCTTGGCTTAATGTATTAGATCTTGAGGTTCACGTGTATATAGGTCTTTGTATCCTTGATAGAAGTGATGTCATACAAATAAGTCTCATCAAATAGGATATGACCCAAAATAAAAATAGAAATAATCTAGTGCAATATGTTATATAAAAAAAAACAAAGCCTTTAATTCATAACACACTAGACATAATAAATTATATTTCTGAAAAGTACACATATGAGAAATGCAGGTATTCCTACCGGATAAATGTCAGGCACGTCACAAAGTAATTCACTCCCGGGACATTCGTGATAGCCACCATCATTATTTATATAGCGCCACTAATTCCATAGCGCTGTACAGAGAACTCATTCACATCAGTCCCTGCCCCATTGGACTGTGCTGGATATCTTAAAGATAAGAATGTGTACCAAGAACCTGGATTTTATCCTCTGCAACATCCTTGTGCCAAGGACATTGTACTCCGGCCTTTTGATGACCTAAGTACTAAAAAAAGGTTCTCAAATTCCTAAATCATCCTGTAACTAATCTAATATATTGGTGTTGGATATTGTACACTACACAATAATGATGAATATATGTCTCGTGAGCTTTTAATCTCCTAGTTTTCTTACATTCCTGTGTGATTGTGTACCGATTATTCATGTTTGAATTGTTTTTGCATTAATTGTTTATCCAAATCTCCTTAATGATATTATACACCATGGGACTGTTATTTGGTATGTCATTTAGAAATGTATATTATTTATGTTCACGTAACTTTAGCTGCAACTGACCTACAGCTTTGTACTCTTTTTCTCATTCTTTCCCAGAAGCTTAGGACACACAATGGTTGTCATGCATGTGGTTCAAATGTTATTCAGCAAATAAATTCTGTAAGTGAAACACCTCATACACTGCTATTTTCTGCAAAGATAGGAATTTAGGCGACCTTGTGTTTTCTGTGGTATGAGGTCATGGAAATTCTGCTTGTCAGGAGAATGTGATTGTGTAGGGGTTCATAAATTTTGCACTAATCTATGGGCTCATGGTTTCTGTACTAGTCTAAGGGCTCATGGTTTCTGTACTAGGATAAGAGCTTGTGGCTTCTGTGCTAGTCTATGGGCTCATGGTTTCTGTACTAGGATAAGAGCTTGTGGCTTCTGTGCTAGTCTATGGGCTCATGGTTTCTGTACTAGGATAAGATCTTGTGGCTTCTGTGCTAGTCTATGGGCTCATGGTTTCTGTACTAGGATAAGAGCTTGTGGCTTCTGTGCTAGTCTATGGGCTCATGGTTTCTGTACTAGGATTAGAGCTTGTGGCTTCTGTGCTAGTCTAAGGGCTCATGGTTTCTGTACTAGGATTAGAGCTTGTGGCTTCTGTGCTAGTCTATGGGCTCATGGTTTCTGTACTAGTCTATGGGCTTCTAGATTCTGTACTAGGATAAGAGCTTGTGGCTTCTGTGCTAGTCTAAGGGCTCATGGTTTCTGTACTAGGATAAGAGCTTGTGGCTTCTGTGCTAGTCTAAGGGCTCATGGTTTCTGTACTAGGATAAGAGCTTGTGGCTTCTGTGCTAGACTATGGGCTCATGGTTTCTGTACTAGGATAAGAGCTTGTGGCTTCTGTGCTAGTCTAAGGGCTCATGGTTTCTACACTAGGATAAGAGCTTGTGGCTTCTGTGCTAGTCTATGGGCTCATGGTTTCTGTACTAGGATAAGAGCTTGTGGCTTCTGTGTTAGTCTATGGGCTCATGGTTTCTGTACTAGGATAAGATCTTGTGGCTTCTGTGCTAGTCCATGGGCTCATGGTTTCTGTACTAGGATAAGATCTTGTGGCTTCTGTACTAGTCCATGGGCTCATGGTTTCTGTACTAGGATAAGATCTTGTGGCTTCTGTACTAGTCCATGGGCTCATGGTTTCTGTACTAGGATAAGAGCTTGTGGCTTCTGTGTTAGTCTATGGGCTCATGGTTTCTGTACTAGGATTAGAGCTTGTGGTTTCTGTGCTAGGATAAGAGCTTGTGGCTTCTGTGTTAGTCTATGGGCTCATGGTTTCTGTACTAGGATAAGAGCTTGTGGCTTCTGTGTTAGTCTATGGGCTCATGGTTTCTGTACTAGGATTAGAGCTTGTGGTTTCTGTGTTAGGATAAGAGCTTGTGGCTTCTGTGTTAGTCTATGGGCTCATGGTTTCTGTACTAGGATAAGAGCTTGTGGCTTCTGTGCTAGTCTAAGGGCTCATGGTTTCTGTACTAGGATAAGAGCTTGTGGCTTCTGTGCTAGTCTAAGGGCTCATGGTTTCTGTACTAGGATTAGAACTTGTGGTTCCTGTGTCAGTCTATGGGCTTCTAGATTCTGTACTAGGATAAGATATGTTCCAATCTGCAGCATTTCACGAAACAAGAAGGACAAAAGCAAATAGAGCATTATTAAATGTTTATTTTATGACATACAAATTCACAATTATGCTCCTACGTATGAAGCTGCTGTTAATGATTCATTGAACTCGTTTATTTACTCTATAAAACTGGTTTGTATCACTAGGTATAAGAAAATCGTACTTGACTTGATTTTGGAAGACCATCACATTAGTATGAACACGTCATGCATTTATCTGTACACAAAAACCAATATAGCTAAAACATCAATATTTAAACATGTGACAAATCAAATACACACTGCCTCAAAGGCAGCCTGCTCTGCCTTAGGCTAGGTACACACAGAAGAATTTTCCGACCGACGTGATATCTCAAATAATTGTACCTACGACTGAAGGTCCGATCAGTCTGGCGATTCATCCATACACACTGACACGATTTACCTTCAGATCTGTGCTCTTCATCTGGTCCTTCATCTGGTCCTCTAGTCTTCAGAGAATGACAGCACAATATTCATTCATTCATTCATTCTTGTCACATTGTCACACTGATTAAAACCGCCTTGTTATAGCTATGTCCTAACGAATTTCGTTAGCTTCTGTGACTCTGAAAGGAAATATTCTGTCTCAAACAAATGAATTATTCCTTCTACAGCACTCTCTACATTTATTCACCGGGACATTCATCGCTAGCATCGGCTGAAAAGAGCCCGACTCTGTAAACTCTATGGGGATCGTGAGCATGAGTGTATACACACTACATGATTGGTCAGTGATTGGTCGGAAAGTATTAAACAGTACGACCAACCAAATGAGCTCTGGAATGACTTTTGACCATCGTGTCCGGTAGTAATCGTTTTCACCATTACCACCATTCCGACACCGAGGAATACTACACATAAATTCTGAATGTTGGAACACTTAACCTGCAGGGTCCTGACATTGCCGCTTTAAATTATAAGTGACACAGGTCGCGATGACGTGAAAATCTACTGACGGACACCTGACTAGTCGGAATAACGTCGAGTCACCATCCTGCTGCGATCGGAGATGTACAGGGTCGGTTTGGAGGTAAGTCTGCTTATATTACAATCGTTTTTTCCCACATTTGGAATTTAAGTGTAGTACTCCTCGGTGTCGGAATTATCCGCACCGTTAAAGAGTACCCGACCCATCTTGTCACCATAACCGAATTCCAACCGAACGGTCGTATGTCGGCTGATTTGCCCGATTATTGGACGAAAATGCTCCAGTGTGTACTTAGCCTTCATAAAATGAGCATCCAATGAACAACATTTACATAGAAAAGAAATAAAATTTGTAATTAAGTCACTGCCTCTCACATTATCACCACAATCATCTCGGTTGCTGGGAGCATTCCAAGAATCTGACTGATTACAGATTGTTCTATCTCCGTTGACGTCAAAACTGACGACACCCAGGAGATGAGGATTAAATACATTAAACTAGTGTACACCTTAAAATCAAACCTTCTAATACACCTCACACCTCCTTTACAGGAACTCACACACAATATAGTATGTGTAAGCAGAAATTAATTTATTAACGGAATTATGTTATTTAGTTAAGATTCAATTTTGCAGCATACATCAAATATTCCGTCTTGCATATTTATTAATTCGAGAAAATGAACTGTAAATAATGTCAGTCACATAAATCAGGTAACAAAAGGTTCTTGTAGCCACGCATTTCTGGAATTTCTAATTAACATTGGCCTAGTTAGAATATTTCTAATCCTTTGCTGTGAAAGTAGGACACAACAATAAAAGTTTTGTCTGGACCTGGGCATTTAACTTGTAAAGTTCCTTTCAATAAATTTAAAGTCAAGATTAAACTAAGTTATGTCAAACTTTTCAGGGTAATTATTGTAATTGATTGTAGAATATTGCAAATACTAACACATCAATATCTCTACGTGTGAATATTATATTGTGTTTAGTCCCGGTTTTCCTTAATAAATGGCCCACTTGAAGAAATAGGTTTATGTAAAATGTATACAGAAAAGCTTTCTGTATATTCTATGACTGCTAAAACAACAGTAAAAGAGACCAATTGAAGCCCCACCATTGTGGTTTCTAGATGAGACCTTCTCCACTATGTACAGTATGGGATAAAAATTCCCAGAACGACGCTAAACTACTTCCTTACTGAAGAAAGTCCCACCACATAATGAAATCTGACAGCCGGCAGGTCTATTCATAACTTGGGGCTTTCCCACGTTAGTTTCTCCTCCCTACTCTCCTCCGATCAGCACTAGACTGGCAGTACTATGGTTATAATTAACCATTTATTACCAATCACCCACCACCCAGGGGTGTGGGAAGAGCCTGTGTGCTGTCAGCACAGGGCTGGGTACCCACATCGGCAAACCCAGGGGGGGTTCATAGTGCCTGGAAACCCCCCTCCCAGCCTGGGGCACTGTATGCTTGAGGTGTCTGGACCAACCTCTTTGCAGCTTGTGTGCAAGTCATTTGTGTCTGCACTCTCTCCCCTGTTGTGTGCAGGGGAGAAATGGCTCTATGTTGTAGCGTAAACAACCCAACCTGCCATAGCCTGGGGCTGGTTTCCCCCTTTGCAACCAGCTCAATCTTTAGCGTTGGGGCTGGTTATTCATTTGGTGTTTTTTTTTAGTATTAAACAACATTAACCATACATTAAACAAGATTAACTATACAATTATTGATGCAAAAATAATATCATACGTCTATAGACACTTGTTTGTGAGCACACACTCATCTGTGCAATATTCCATTGTTTCTGTTCCCGATAGATTTTTTTTGCAAAAAACGATCGACGCTGTGGTTATAATGGGTCAGTAAGACGTCTCTACCGCTGTTCATTGTCGGACAGCTGTTGAGTGTAAAGCTATATAATTAATTTTATTCATCTGTATAAAGGTTTAATTTAGATACATAGATCATATTCTCTGCAAGTGTTTGTCACAGCTGTTTATACACGGTACACAATGTGTGAACAGTGATACGTGTCAGTTACGTCTTTAAAATAAACTCCCGGCAGCAAAATGACTCATGTTTATTTGAAGGAGTTATGATAAAATGGACAAGGGCAATATTTGTACCTGACCATAACGTGTTGCACTGAAGGGATAAAATCATTACTTTTCATCTTCTTCTTTTATTTGTACTTTGGAGCGGGCTGCTATTCAACGAATGCTATTTATCGAAACGTTCCCAGAACGTGTCTACAAGCATTTTTTTTTATCATACTTGCCTACTCTCCCGGAATTTTGGGGAGGTTCCCGAACTTCGGGGAGTAGGTATCCTCCTGGGATTTGGTGGAGGAGAGACTTAGTGACACAATGGCGCAAATGCGTCATTAAGCCCCACCCCTGCTATGCAATGCCGTGATTTACTGCATTTCATAGCATTGCAACTCCATGATGTAACGATAGTAACTCTATACTTTCCCTATGTGTGCTCCTGTGTGCTAGGAATTCTAATGACATTGGTTTTTACTTGTTATCATTCACAAGTTCACCATGCTTCCCAACGCCGCATCATTGTCATAAAGGAAAGCTATACTCTAATTCATTAAGCAATGTTACATCCGTGGAGCTCGATGTACATTACTATATACAAGTTATAATGACTGCAAACAAATTATACATAAAACAATTATGCTACAGAGATTTATGTTATTTCCTTGCCTTACCTTAAACATTTACCTCATAGCCACCTGTTGAACTTGATTCTCAGATATTTTTTTTTTCCCTTCCCTTATTACCTCATTGTTAATGAGTCATGGATACTCCCAGGAGATGTGCTAACCAGGCTACGGTTGAGTTTGTTCCTTACATGAGGGCTGTACGTGTAGCATTACCACGGTGATATTCACACACTCTGCATAGTCTTCACAGTTTCCTGGGTGACATGACGTGGTAGCCTGAACCAGCTCCTCACCTCTGCGTCAGGTACCCCAAATTGGCTTACGCGTGGCCTGTATGAGAATTATGGGCCCACTGGCAAATTTTGATCCTGGGCCCACCTCTCCTTGAGAGACGAGTTTATTTAGTTCCAAAACTTCAAGCAAAGGTTCTATGATATGTACTCTACGGGGGTTGGGTACGTGAATACGATGTTGTCAACCCCAACAACACAAACCCCAATATGATGACACTGATGGTGTTTTTCCCGACATACTCTTCAGACTGACTGCTTAGAAAACACACTTCAAAGCATTCCGATCAATAAAGATTCCGGGAGCCTAGAATAACGTCACTCTCAAGCCCGACTGTATTATTGGTGTTGTTAAGGTGGTAATTTAAGGAGGCGCCGGCTTTACAATGTACAAGCCTTGGTAAAGCACTTTGTAGAGCCGGCAAATTACCTTAAATTACCACCTTAACAGTCTGTCGGGGAAGACACCATCGGTGTCATCATGTCAGAGTATGTGCCGTCAGGGTTGTCAGCATCGCTTTGAAGACTACCATCGCTCTATGGTATGACTCTATGGTATGCAGGGTGCTGAGGAGGGTGGGGGAGGGCAACAGGAACATGGGGGATCTGGCCTGCCTGTGTAATGGAGGAGCAACCAACTTGGTGCGGCCATACCTTCTTTGGCACCTTTGAAAGGAGCCCCAAAAAGTTGCTGTACCGGGGCCCAAAATTCCTCTTGATGGCTCTGATGGTATGTACTCTCTGGTATGTACTCTATGGTATGTACTCTCTTGTATGTACTCTATGGTATGCACTTCGATGACTCTATGAGCCGCCTGTAGGTTAGGATGACAAAGTTATGGTGGTCAATATGAAATATTCAAGGTTCCCTTGACTCTCTCCACCAGATTCTCTGATTGTAGATGAGATGATTCTGATTAGATCCGGAGCAGTTGGCTGGGAGACAGCAGGCAAAGGTTCGGCGGTGCGCTCGCGGGAAGCCTGTTGCCCACCACTGCTGCAGTCGTTGCTGTAACTTTTACTGTACTGTAAAATAAACAATTTATAGTAACTATATTAAGTAGCAGAACTGTATATCAGTAGTGGGCTGATTAGGCGACTTTCTCACTTAAGAGATGACAAAGCTGAGCGGCACTTCGGCAGCCGCGCGGCCAGCAGGTCACATGACCAGCGGCTTGACAACTCGGCCGTGACACATGAGGCTCTGAGCCTTCAGGAGTGGCGTTGAGGGAATACAGGCAGAGTGTTTGATTTCTTCTGTGCCCCAATAGATTACAGTTACACTAATAGCCACAGGGCCCTGTCACAGCCTTCACGGCATAACAGGGCCCCAACATGTCTTCCTCCTTGTTTTCCCCCAGGGGCTGCATTGTCTGAATGTGCTTCCTGTAACTTTACTGCTGCTACTTCGTCTCCACTATAAATTGCAGCTAATGTACCTATATGAGGCATGAACACAAAGGATTCGGGGAATGATGTTATGTGTGTGAATTATGCAACAAATTCTGAAAACCCCCAAAAAGTTTCAGCAATGTAAACTGTGAACATGAGTAATTTGACTGCAGGGATTTATATAAATGGTGCACCTGACACTGATCATTCTTCACATTCTAAGCATGTGTCTATAAATAGATATGTCCTATAAGTGTGACATGCTAGACGCATTTATGATATATGCATTTTAAAAATAAAATCTACTGCTTCCATTGGAAGAAAACCTATACAGAAGAATACATTGAATAATATAGTTCTCTTTTCTACAAACATAACAGTTATCCTATCACAAACAGTTGCACAGACACAACAAAGAAATGTCTTACTGACGCATTTGTTGATCATATGTTCTAATAATAAAATGTCTGAAAAGAAGAATGAAAGCTGAGTCGCACAAGTGTGTGCTTACAAAGAGATATTTCATACCTACCAACTTTTTACTTGAATTGTCAGAGCGGAGGGGCAGGGTGGGGTTGCGTAATTTTAGCCTCGTCGTAACGGTACCACTGTGGCATTTCGTTGTGTGAGGTGGAGCCAAAAATGATACGATTTGCAGCACAATGCGTCATAGTGGCCTCTGTCCCGCTAACTTCACTATGAAGCGGGCAGAATGCAGGAAAATTCCTGCTTCTTGCAGGAGTCCGGGAGACCTACGCAGAATTAAGTATTCTCCCAGACACTGCGGGAGAGTGGGCGAATATTAGGTATTAGACATCATGACGCAGGTGCACTATTTGTAGGCGCTGCAGCCACACTTCGTTGGTCACACTGAAACAGGGAGACGAACAGCATATTATGACGGGGTGGAGTCACAGTCCTATGGGAATCAGACCGACCAATAAAAAAGCGTTTGTGCAAACCAGCCCCAGGCTAGCACTCGTGGATGGTGGTGCCTGGGTACTGGATTAAAGTGGGAAAATAATTGAGTACTATTTTGGAACTATCCAAGGCTACCAGAGCATGCTGGAACATGTAGTTCTACAATATTACCTAATAGTTAAAAAAACCAAAACATAAACACATTTTTACCAACTTTTATTCCTCCCCTCTGGTGAATTGGCAATGGCTAGGTGGGGGACGGGGGTCAAAATAAAGAGCTTGGCATTAAATCGCATCATTGAGTCCCCCATCCTACCCACTTCACTATGAAGTGGGCAATGCCAGCTTTCCATGGACCCAGCTGGGAGTCGGGAGGCTCCCGGACACGATAATTATGTTTGTTTGTACAAAACCACCCCTGAAAGCGATGTCCGTCATACTTGCCAACATGGGCAAGATGATTCCCGGGAGGTCCGGGGTGCAGGTGGGTGTGTGGGGGCGGGACTCGAAGAATTGTGTCATTAGCCCCGCCCCCAAAACGGACATCACTACTCTGGACCAATAAAACCACAGGGCGTGGCAACGCTGACATGGCTGTGACGTCACTAGGCCCCGCCCCCTCCGTTTAGTTTACACAGCCTGCCAGGATCAGGGAGAATTGCCTGCTCTCCCGGGAGTTCGGGAGGACTTCCAGAAATTCGTGAGTCTCCTGGACATTCCGGGAGAGTAGGCAGCTATGATGTACGTTCATGCTGAGAAAGGAAAGGAGCGTATCAATGTGGTTATTATAACGAGAATTGCAGACATACCAACTGACCGTTTGCCATAGCCCTTTACCCTACTGTTACTTATGTATTGCCAGGAGTAGCTAGTGGACTTGTTGTCCAGTTTCACGTCCGTTTGCGTGCTGTATCTTTACACCAATGAACGCATTTGCATCCGATTCATGTGTGAGCACAAATGACACCTACGACATGAGAGGCGGAACGTGAGGATGGATGAGGCGGACTCACATCGGCAATTCAAGTCCTATGTTTCTCGTAAGTACGCTTGTTTTCACATATGCGTGCCATTAGCTAGCACAGAACATGAATATGCAACTAATATACACTATATAAACACATTGGGCCTGATTCATTAAGGAAACTAAGGTAAAAAAAGGATTAGATTTTCTCTGGGATAAACCATGTTACAATGCAAGGGCAGCGGCGCACGGAGGATTGTCGGGGGGGGTTTCCCCCCCAAAAAAAAAAAACGAGAGAGGGCATGCGTAGCAGCAGCTCCGTTTCGCCAGCGCTGTCCTATACAGCAGCGGCTGCTGTGTAGGACAGTGGCCACTTAGTTAGCGCAGGGGGGGGGGGTTTCTAGAGACTCAGAAACCCCCCCTGCGTGCGCCACTGAAGGGGTGCAAATTAGTTTATTATTTTGCACATACAGTAAATTAAATGCTGGATGTTTTTTCATGTAGCACACAAATACTTGATAGCTTTAATTTTTACACTGAAATTTAAAGTTGATCTAGGACAGGAGTTGGCAACCTTTTTCTGTCAGTGTGCCGGCTAAAACCTCGTCAAGCCCAGGTGTGCCAATATATATATATATATATATATATATATATACACACACAAAGGACAAATATTTTGTGTTACATAGGCTTCACTGTGCAAAAGCCTCCTGTAGGGGTTCCCTCCAACAATAGCGTATTATACCCAGAGGTACCCTCTGAAAAAAAAGCCCACGATTTATTAAAGGAAAGTTTTGCTTACCCGCCAGCCTCAGGTTACAATTTTCAGGTTCAGTTATGTGGTGCTGGATGCGGTTTTGCCTTTGTTCCTTTACATTGCTTCAGATCGGCAGCTATCAACGCTGCCTACCACATTCAGGAGAGCAGAAGAAAAGGTGAGAAAAGAAGAGATGTGGAAGACAAAGGGGTAGAAGGTGTTGTGCACTAGGACTGTGGATTGTGGGGGCACATAGGAAAAAAGGGGAAACATATGGGATGGGGGGACAAGGGAGGCATGCACACAAAGAGGGAGAGAGAAAGGAACAGGCAGCTACAATGTAAGACAGGTACACACAAACAGTTTGGGCACACATGGGCAGGGAGGACAAAGGCACATATGGTGCAGGGGAGACAGAGGCACACATGGGGCAGGGGGGACACAGGCACACATGGGGCAGGGGGGACACAGGCACACATGGGGCAGGGGGGACACAGGCACACATGGGGCAGGGGGGACACAGGCACACATGGGGCAGGGGGGACACAGGCACACATGGGGCAGGGGGGACACAGGCACACATGGGGCAGGAGGAACAGAGGCACACATGGGTCAGGAGGAACAGAGGCACACATGGGTCAGGAGGGACAGAGGCACACATGGGTCAGGAGGGACAGAGGCACACATGGGTCAGGAGGGACACAGGCACACATGGGGCAGGGGGGACACAGGCCCACATGGGTCAGGAGGGACAGAGGCACACATGGGTCAGGAGGGACAGAGGCACACATGGGGCAGCGGGGACAGAGGCACATATTGGCTGGGGAGACAGAGGCACATATGGGCAGGGGGACACAGGCACACATGGGTCAGGAGGGACACAGGCACACATGGGTCAGGAGGGACAGAGGCACACATGGGGCAGCGGGGACAGAGGCACATATGGGCAGGGGGACACAGGCACACATGGGTCAGGAGGGACAGAGGCACTCATGGGGCAGAGACATGCAAGTGAGGGGCAGAGGCACACATTGGGAGGAAAAAATGGAGGCAGGAAAAGGCAGGGTTGTAATGCAGATGGGAGATCTAACTTACTTCAGGCTCCGCTTTTACACTGCACCGCGAGAGAGGCACTCAATGATAATGAGTCAGAAAGGAGGCGAAGAGGGGAAAAAGAGGTAGAAGCAGGCGGCTGTAGGTTGAGAATGTAGTGATGCGGTACCTGTATAAATGACCGCACGTGCGCTACAGTTCAAAAGGAAACTACCTGTTCCCCAGAGACACCAGCGGCGGAAGCTTTGAGCTCCCGAAAACAGCGTTCCCCCTTGATGTCAGGACGTGACCCGGGGGCCGGCGTGCCAGTGAAAACGGCTCCGCGTGCCACGTCTGGCACGCGTGCCGGGGGTTGCCGACCCCTGATCTAGGACATGCCCTATCCCAACTATAAATCTGTCCCCACATTTTAAATTTGCCTCCCCCTCCAATGCAACATGGTCTTGCCAAGGTGCAAAGTTACTCCTTTTTTTTTTTTTGCTTTCCTTTCCTTAATGAATCAGGTCCATTGTCTGTACAGTACGCATTGAAATCATTTTTATTTATGTCATTAATGTAAAAAAAAACAAATAATAATATGTTTGAAAATAAATATTTATATAAATCATTGTACCATTAAGAGTCATTATTTTATATGATGATACCAAAAAGTTTTCAGGAGCAAATATATATATATATATAGAATTGTACAGCAGCCGCGGCGCTGTCAAAGATGCGTCCGTGGCAGAGCTGTATTGTAGTACCATACAACACCGCCACGGACGCTTCTTTGACAGCGCCGCGGCTGCTGTACAGTACAGTGCTGCTGTGTAGGGGCAATCTTTAGCGCCCGTTCGTTCGCGGAGGGGAGGGATTTTGGTTAACCCCTCTGTGTGCGCCCCTGCTTTTGAACGTACATTGTACATATACTGCAGTCTGCTCTTTGTGTTTACGTACAACATATCTTGAGCTTGGGTTTGAATACTGTCGGAAGTTTGCACAAGTTCTGTGCTCTTTTTAAACACACAACTTATATGTCTTACCTTATTTCTGTTACTACTTTTCTTTTCAAAATAAGCAATGTTTAATGAAAAGGTCCCTACAAAGTAGAGATGGTCACTGACCCCCGTGTTTTGGTTTTGGATTCGGTTTTGGATCTGGATTACCGTCGTGTTTTGGTTTTGGTTTTGGTTTTGCAAAACCGCCATTGCGTGTTTTGGTTTTGGTTTTGGTTTTGTTTGGTTTTGTTTTGCTATTTTTTGGGAAAATCCATGTTTTTGGGCCTAAATTAACCCAATTTAGTGCTCCAACTGTTTTAGAGACAAGTAATCTAATTGTTGAGGTAATAAATCATCCAAAAAAACAGTTTAATTCTTCGTTGGTAGGCCTATTCTACACACAAAACAGATTGTCTTCCTCTCCATCTATGCATATTGGCAATGCAGCCATCGTCTTTGAATGTATATTACACCCTACACTTATAGTTAAATATGTAAAGAAATGGAAAAAGCCAGTTTGGTTTCTGTCTCTCAAGGCCCCCCTCCACTTGTATAAAATAGCAAAAAATTCAGCCATTATAGACTGTACAATATTAATTGACATGGAGAAAGCCAGTTTGGTTTCTGTCTCTCTAGGCCCCCCTCCACTTGTATAAAATACTAAAAAATTCAGCCATTATAGACTGTACAATATTAATTGACATGGAGAAAGACAGTTTGGGGTCACTCTGTCTCTCTAGGCCCCCCTCCACTTGTATAAAATACTAATAAATTCAGCCGTTATATACTGTACAATATAAATTGAAATGGACAAAGGCAGTTTGGTATCTGTCTGCATCAGATCCTCTCTCCACTAGGAGTAAAATAGAAAACTATTCAGCCGTTATATAATCTAGAATATAAATAGAAATTGAGAAAGGCAATTTGGTATCTGTCTGCATCATAATCATCAACATCATCATTAGCGCCCTCGTCGCCTACACAAATCTCCCCCTCATCCTCTTCTAATTCCAAAGTGGCATCCTCAATTTGGGTATCACCGGCTACACTCGGGCTATTAAGGCACACATCAGCAGAATGCTCACGATTAGACATCCCACTGTTGGATGGACTCTCCACAGGGATTGTTATCATTTGTGAATCAGAGCAAATATTCTCCTGTAATGCCTCACTGTTATCTTGCAGCTCGGCTTTGACGCGTAACAGTAGTTGTGCACCAATTGTAGGCTGGGTAACTTTTTGGGATCTGCCACTAATAGCCAAAGGTGAAGGCCTCATTCTCTCTTTGCCACTGCGTGTGTAGAATGGCATGCTTGCAATTTTTTTTTTATCGTCACTTAACTTTTGCTCAGTTACACTTCTTTTTCGCTTCAATACAGTAAATTTTTTTTTGGTTTTTGTTTTTTGCACTAATTTGAAAACACTCTGTTGTTTGACATCGCCTTGGCCAGATGACGTACTGGGAACACTAACATCAGGACTGGTGACAGAACCTGGTTGCTCATTTAGATCATATGTGGACTGCTTTGAATCCATTCTGAGCGCAAACCACTGAGGAGTGCTAAAAATTATTGAGTAGATACTGCTGACAGATATGACTTTTGACAGCCAGAAATATTAATGCACAATTAGGGAGGACACCCCAAAAACACTGAGGAGTGCTACAAATTATTGAGTAGATACTGCTGACAGATATGACTTTTGACAGCCAGAAATATTAATGCACAATTAGGGAGGACACCCCAAAAACACTGAGGAGTGCTAAAAATTATTGAGTAGATACTGCTGACAGATATGACTTTTGACAGCCAGAAATATTAATGCACAATTAGGGAGGACACCCCAAAAACACTGAGGAGTGCTACAAATTATTGAGTAGATACTGCTGACAGATATGACTTTTGACAGCCAGAAATATTAATGCACAATTAGGGAGGACACCCCAAAAACACTGAGGAGTGCTACAAATTATTGAGTAGATACTGCTGACAGATATGACTTTTGACAGCCAGAAATATTAATGCACAATTAGGGAGGACACCCCAAAAACACTGAGGAGTGCTACAAATTATTGAGTAGATACTGCTGACAGATATGACTTTTGACAGCCAGAAATATTAATGCACAATTAGGGAGGACACCCCAAAAACACTGAGGAGTGCTAAAAATTATTGAGTAGATACTGCTGACAGATATGACTTTTGACAGCCAGAAATATTAATGCACAATTAGGGAGGACACCCCAAAAACACTGAGGAGTGCTAAAAATTATTGAGTAGATACTGCTGACAGATATGACTTTTGACAGCCAGAAATATTAATGCACAATTAGGGAGGACACCCCAAAAACACTGAGGAGTGCTACAAATTATTGAGTAGATACTGCTGACAGATATGACTTTTGACAGCCAGAAATATTAATGCACAATTAGGGAGGACACCCCAAAAACACTGAGGAGTGCTAAAAATTATTGAGTAGATACTGCTGACAGATATGACTTTTGACAGCCAGAAATATTAATGCACAATTAGGGAGGACACCCCAAAAACACTGAGGAGTGCTACAAATTATTGAGTAGATACTGCTGACAGATATGACTTTTGACAGCCAGAAATATTAATGCACAATTAGGGAGGACACCCCAAAAACACTGAGGAGTGCTACAAATTATTGAGTAGATAATGCTGACAGATATGACTTTTGACAGCCAGAAATATTAATGCACAATTATGGGGGACACCCCAAAAGCGCTGGGGAGTGCCAAATATGAAGAAAAAATAATAAACCTCTATCCTCCTCTCTGCACTAGCGATTTTGGTTAGAGCAATTGCAAGAACAATATGGTATTCTCTGTCCCTGCTCTAATTAGCCTATGACTACACCCTGCTCTCTCCCTCTGTCAAATGGCGATGGATTGCTGTGGAGGCGTGTATTTATAAAGTTGAAGTATCGCGAGAACCGAGTCCCGAGATCCGACGACGTCACAATGACGTTCGGCCTCGATTTGGATTCGGAATGGGCGGGAGAGTACCGAGCTGCTCAGCTCGGTACTCGGATACCCAAAGTTCGGGTGGGTTCGGTTCTCGGAGAACCGGACCCGCCCATCTCTACTACAAAGTGACCTGAATTTAGAGACCCGATACGTTCAGTTCCGTGTGTATTCTCCCCACAACCATCTGGTCCCAAAAAAAAACGGCGTTCCAGAATCTCTGGCCAGCAGGGCATCTGTTTCCTGTTTTTATGTTGTATCTTTGGCCTCGGTTTTCTCTTTTTCCTCCTGTTCCTTTTTCCTGGTCCTCATGCGATGAGATGCATTCCTGCATTCTCCAATATCTGCTCGCCAGACAGCAAATCATAATCAGATTAAGGCAGATGTTCATAGAGGTGAACCAATTATGTCAGACCCCATCAGACGAATTCTTCTTTGTAATGAATGGTTATTCATGCATTCTCTCAGCCCCGATAAGCTGTCATGTCACTATCTGCTTTAGTTACAGTGACTTAAAGCTGCTCAATGACTTTAATGCTTCCACACGCTGCCACTGGCAGGGGCTAATCCTCATTTAATCACTACCAAATCACATCAGACAAAATATATTGCTCATTATAGGTGCCGAACTTGTATCTCTGTTTCATTAAACATGTTTCATTGTTGAGATCCCTCTGATTGCATAAAAAAAAAAAATCCTCTATGTATATAAACGAGTAAAAGGATGAGTTCACGCTAGTGAGTTGTATTTATGTGGATTTGTGGCTGTTTACTCAAATTAACCCATGAAACAAAACACATGCGGTTGACTCACACGCGATGAAGTTGTTGTTTTTAAGACAAATTACATATCATAGAGTTTTTTTTTTAAATATAACATTAACAGTATAGAGTAAACGATTAATTGCAATGCCGTAAAACCATGAATCTCTCTGTTTTCTACAGCCAGCTATAGGTATTATTTAAGGGAACTGTTGGTGTGGGCTGTCCGTGGGTTAAAGATCCTGTGCCGCTAATCTTAGGCCCTTATATTCCAATAAGCAAGGCCCCCGCCAAGAGTTGGGTGGAGACACCATGAGGCATGGGGCAAGATACTTATTTGGGCCCTCCCTTTTCTTTGACATAGGGGCCAGTGGCCCAAGCGAGGTCACCCAGGCTACGGGAATGATAATCGGGAGCACATACACGGCAGAGTGTAGGAGATGGAATCAGGGGTTTCAGGAAAACCAGAGGGAGTATGATATAAGGAAAATGATGAGGGGAGCAGTCAATGAATCCAAGCCCTAGGTAAGAGTCTAGGTAGCCTAGTGGGTGAACCGCATCTCCTCTGGTCTGCCTAACAATGTTGTTCTCTTTGGTGGCTAGTATACAAAGCAAGGCTCATTGTACTGACTACTCTGCAAGATTCCTGATGACTAGTGTATAAAGCAGACCCCAATCTGGCGATTAGTATATAAACAAGCGCACAGTCTCCTGGTTAATGTATAAGGCAGACATACAATCTGATGACTAGTATATAATGTTGGCCTCCAATAGGATGGTAGGTATTCAAGGAAGATATACAATCTGGTGGCTACTGTTTTAAGCAGACTTTTAATTTGGTTGCTAGTGTATTACAAAACTGTGGCAGGACCTCCAATCTGATGGCTGGTCTATGACAGGACCTCCAGTCTGGTGGCTAGTGTATGGCAGGACCTCCAGTCTGGTGGCTAGTGTATTACAGAACTTCCAGTCTGGTGGCTAGTATATAACAAGACCTCCAATCTGATGGCTGGTCTATGGCAGGACCTCCAGTCTGGTGGCTAGTGTATGGCAGGACCTCCAGTCTGGTGGCTAGTGAATAACAGGACCTACAGTCTGGTGGCTGGTCTGTGGCAGGACCTCTAATCTGGTGGCTACAGGACATCCAGTCTGGTGGCTAGTGTATGGCAGGACCTCCAGTCTGGTGGCTACAGGACATCCAGTCTGGTGACTAGTGTATTACAGGACCTCCAGTCTGGTGGCTACAGGACATCCAGTCTGGTGGCTAGTGTATTACAGGACCTCCAGTCTGGTGGCTAGTGTATGGTAGGACCTCCAGTATGGTGCCTAGTGTATGGCAGGACCTCCAGTCTGGTGGGAAGTCTATGGCAGGACCTCCAGTCTGGTGGCAACAGAACATCCAGTCTGGTGGCTAGTGTATTACAGGACCTCCAGTTTGGTGGATAGTATATTACAGGACCTCCAGTCTGGTGGGAAGTCTATGGCAGGACCTCCAGTCTGGTGGCTACAGGACATCCAGTCTGGTGGCTAATGTATTATAGGACCTCCAGTCTGGTGGCTACAGGACATCCAGTCTGGTGGTAAGTCTATGGCAGGGCCTCCAGTCTGCTGGCTAGTGTATGGCAGGACCTCCAGTCTGGTGGTAAGTCTATGGCAGAACCTCCAGTCTGGTGGCTAGTGCATGGCAGGACCTCCAATCTAGTGGATAGCATATTACAGGACCTCCAGTCTGGTGGCTAGTGTATTACAGGACCTCCAGTTTGGTGGATAGTATATTACAGGACCTCCAGTCTGGTGGATAGTATATTACAGGACCTCCAGTCTGGTGGCTAGTGTATGGCAGGACCTCCAGTCTGGTGGCTACAGGACATCCAGTCTGGTGGCTAGTGTATTACAGGACCTCCAGTCTGGTGGCTAGTGTATGGCAGGACCTCCAGTCTGGTGGCTAGTGTATGGCAGGACCTCCAGTCTGGTGGGAAGTCTATGGCAGGACCTCTAGTCTGGTGACTAGTGTATGGCAAGACCTCCAGACTGGTGGATAGTATATTATAGGACCTCCAGTCTGGTGGCTAGTGTATATTAGTATTTACCATCTGCTACTTGTCACTCATAGAGGAAGAAGGAACTGTCTTTAACAAACAGAATATAGCTTCGAGCATGTTAAATTATAAATAGCGTGAGACAGTAAACTGTTTCCTCGTTCCTTGTCTGACACTATTAAAAAAACCATAGCTGTCAGCTACATGTTAATGACAGCAGCAACCTTGTTTCTACTCACGTATTTCTGCACAATGCAGCACGATTGATAAATCTACGGTAAAAATGGATATTGTGCCAGGGCGTTAGCACAACAAAGCTCTGAATCAAACTCAGAAGAAATGGATCTATCAGCTTAATGGGTTTAAATGTAAATTTCAAACTGACCTCATCCCTAAAGTAGTAGTTGTTGTATACAGGCAATGTCCATTCCTGGTGTTATAGATGGTGAGAGTAGGTGAAGGATTCTGTAAGGATCCATAGGCACCGTTCATCAGATATACACTATACATTATTGCATGCTGAACAACTATTGTATTAGAGTCAAACTGTGCACGTAATCCTAGTATCCATCACCATGATCTTATTATCACAATAAATGATGTCGCAGGAGGAAACAGCAATGTTTGAGCAGCAGCTCCAGACATAAAACTTTGCATAATAACCGTACACATAATGTAGAGATAATAACGTTTTGTTGACTTAAGAATCATCTGTTCGGTGTGTTAAAGCTGCATTACCACCTAATTGTTAAATGTTACTCACGAGCTGCTTCCCCGTCCCCTGGCCAGGCCAGTGGCTGTGTGAAGGTACAGATGGAGCAGCTGGAAGCCAAAATCGCCAAGATGGCAGCGTCTGGTTGGTTCTTCAGCTCACCTCCAACCAGGGCCGGATTAACCCGAGGTCTAACTGGGCTATAGCCCAGGGGCCTCGGGCATCCAGGGGGCCCTTCAAACTCCTCAGCAGCATTATTGATCGGTCGGGGGCGGGGGCGCCCCCGGCCCGATCGATGCTGCTGAGTACTGTCAGTGCAGTCCTCCGTCCCGGCGCGCTGTAGTCTGCTTACTGAGGAGATCTCGCGAGAGTTCATGAACTCTCGCGAGATCTCCTCAGTAAGGAGCTTACAGCGCGCCGGGACGGAGGACTGCACTGACAGGTAAGTGCTTGGGGGGGGGTCCTCGCGGGGGGCGGGGGGCGGCGGACGGCTCACATTGGGGGCCTCGCGGGGAATGGAGGGCCCCTTAGCCCAGGGGCCTCCATTCCCTTAATCCGGCCCTGCCTCCAACCCCCTCCCGCTACAGCCATTTTAATGTTGTTTTGGTGGTTCTATATTACAAGAACAGAGGAGCGGCTGGGGCTCTGCGGTGTAACATTTAATGATTAGTTGGTAATGTAGCTATGAGGTAGCTACATGCGTGGCACGGTTGCTTAATGGTTAGCACTTCTGCCTCACAGCGCTGGGCTCATGAGTTCAATTCCCGACCATGGCCTTATCTGTGAGGAGTTTGTACGTTCTCCCCGTGTTTGCGTGGGTTTCCTCCGGGTGCTCCGGTTTCCTCCCACACGCTAAAAACATACTGGTAGGTTAATTGGCTGCTATCAAAATTGACCCTAGTCTGTCTGTCTGTGTGTTGGGGAATTTAAACTGTAAGCTCCAATGGGGCAGGGACTGATGTGAGTGAGTTCAAGCTCTCTCTCGATTTCACATCGAAGGGGCATTTAAACATGAGCCCTTTGATCACATTCACCTGTTGCTGCATAATTAGTTCTTCACCATCCCACCCTCTCTTAAGCTTTGCGGGAGATACTAAATATATCAAGAGCTTGCGCTCTCTAGCTACAAACTTGGGACCTGATTCATTAAGGAACGCAAATGCCGATAAGTGTCGTATTTTGCGCATGCCCAGAAGCTAACAGTTTGCCAGTTGACGCAAGAACATCCAATTCATCTTCGAACGCAAATGACACTTGCGACAGCCTACGATCTCATGAGCAGAACGGGGAGGGGAAGAGTCATTTGCACATAGGCAAGGTACTGTAAGGTAAAGTCCGATTCAAGCTTTGGGCATCTCTCAGGTACGTGACTTTCTGTTGTATCACTCGCACCAGTTACAGAGGTGAGTGCCCAATACTAGTGACGACGTTCACCTGTACATGCTAGAGCATGTGTTTGCAATCAAGAGCAACTGTAAAAATTAGAGCTGCTCACTGACCCCCATAAACTGGTTTTGGTTTTGGATCTGGATTAGCTTTGTGTTTTGGTTTTGGATATTTTAGAAAAGATGCTAGAATTCCATAATTTTGCTCTTTTTTGATCCTACATTATCATTAACCTCACTAACACTAATTTAAAGTCATTTGCAGTCAATTTTGACCACCTCACAGGTCACAATATTATTTTCATACACTTTCGGACAAATACTGCAGCGACCTGGCTGGATGGTAAGCGACAGAGCAATGACACAAACACACGGCAGTTCCTAGCACATCTAGGACACATTGGCACACAGCAGTGGCAGAAAAGAAAAGTGGGGACTGCCCTCCCTCCCACCCCCGCTATGTTGGATCTTAAAAAGGAATCCAAAAATCGCAAGATCCGAGATCCGACGATGTAATGATGATGTTTTGCCTCGTTTTCAAATCTGAAAAGTGCGAAAGTACCGAGCCGAGATCTGCTAAGTTCGGGTATGTTCGGTTCTCGGGGAACCGAGCCTGAGCATCTCTAGTAAAAATGCATTTTATGTACAGTAGACAATAATACCATCCTGATAAATGTATTTCATGGGGGAGAAAAAAAAAGAAACAAAAATCCTTTGGAAAGTCAGAACATGGTCTGACATAACACCCGAGTTCCCTGATCCCTTTTTACTCTCGACACTAGAATTATTAACTATCAGTTGAATCAATGTCCTGTGACCGGTGAGAAGTATCCGCCTTTATTTCAGCCTGTCATCATGGCCGGGATCGAGCTCTGATCAACTCTAGCTGGAAAAAAGGAGAGTTCAGTTGTTACCGTGTGACATGTCTAAGGTGGATATTTGCATATCTGGAAAATGTGATATCAATAGGTCAGAGGAAGTAAAAGTCTGTTTGCCAAAGTCATTAACACACATACCGGTAGAGATAAAATGAGCTTTTAATCTGTTCCGCTTCCTCTTCGTTTGGTACTTCCTGCAATACTGCCTTTGGGATTCTATAAAGTACCTGTTTGTCTGTGCTAAATCTTCTGGGCCTGATTCGTTAACAAAAGCAAAATTAACTTATTTCATACTTACCTACTTTTGAAGGGCAGCTGTCCGTCGAGGGGGCTGTGGCCATGCGTGGTGCGCCGTTAGGCTCCGCCCCTGTCAATCTTAGGCAATTCTAGCCAATCGCAGCAGGGGGCGGGGTCACAATGGCTCATTCAGCCCCACCCCCACCATCTACAACAACAGGGACAGCTGGATCCGGGATTTTTGCCTGCTCTCTCGGGAGTCCGGGAGAACTCCCAAAAATTCGGGAGTCTCCCGGACATTCCGGGAGAGTAGGCAACTATGACTAATTTTAAAAAAACGCACATATAGCGGGTTTACACAGGTCTATATTCAACAAGGGTAGGATCTGAATATACGTCTATTGTTGAACGCAGGTCTAGGTCCGATCTGCTCTAATAAACAATACACTGCAGGATGCATCCAATACATATGTGCAGTATCATGTCACACTAGAAAGCACAGAGAAAATAAATATTTGCAAATTTACAATTATGTTTGGACTGGATGGCTCTGAAGACCAACCATACTCGTGTGATTATACCCATACTTGCCTAGTTTTGGCAAGTTGTATCCGGGAGAGGGGCGTGTCCAGAGGGCGGGTGCGGCCAAACGCATCATTTTGGCCCCGCCCCCGTGACAAATATGCTGTTTTGTCGCGGGGGCGGGGCTAGCTAAAATGTCATTTTAGCCCCGCAATTCCGGTATGCGGGAGACTTGTCAGCTCTCCTGGGAGTCCGTGAGACCTACCCGAATTTCGGGAGTCTACCGGACATGCCGGGAGAGTTGGCAAGTATGATTATTCCACACGATAACAGAGACTTATATAAGGTCAGTAGCCATAAAAATATGTCACTCCCAAACCCTGCATCGCTTATGACCCCAGCAGAAAATACATTTCTACATACACACACGCCACTACATACGGCCACACCATTATAACTATACATATATAAACACCATGACAGTCAGTAATAGAAAATGACACTGAAATGAACATAAAAGCCAGTTCTTTATCACGTACATCCCTTCAAAGAAGCACCACGTATGTTTCTAATGCGAATAACGTGCATCCGGTGTGACTTGGAGGTCAGCGCCCGCAGGAGTGAGAATATTGGCAGGTGTGGAAGTTCCTTTTAAACTTTATACAGAAAATATGTCAATGGCCAAGGGGCGTAGTGTGTGCATAAAAGTTTATTCAAGGCTGACAGGGGTAAACTTAGAAACGTCAGCCTTGCAGATTCAGATCATGTATTCAGTGCTGCTGATCAAGTCGAAATTGTTGAAATTCTGACATTTATTGAAACGAGTCAACAATAGATCACCTGGAATTTATTCCACCTGCCCCAGATTTACAACCACAGTACCACAATATACCTTAAGGCTGGGTACACACTACAGAAACTTTCTCCCAATGCGATATTGCTAAGGACTGAAAGTCCCGATCAGCAGCCAATACCTGTGTACACACTATACACGTTTTACAAGATTTACCTTCAGATCTGTGCTCTTCATCTGTCATAACCATCGGCTGAAAAGATCCTGACTCTGTAAACTCTATGGAGATCCTGATCGTGAGTGAATATAGACTGCAGGATTGGAACGACATCGTTCCAGCGTTGGACGAGATTTTTAGTCCGTTTACAAAATCGAATGAAACGATGCAATGGGCTTTGGAACGATAATCGTTGGAGCGTACACACTAATGCGATATCGGGCCGAACGGTCGTTTTTTCGTGTGATTGATTAAAATCCCAGCAGAGTGCACAGAAATAAAAAAAAAAAATCGCTAATTATTTTCACCTGTTAATAATATAATCATTCATTAAAAGACATTTTTTTTCTTCCATGAAATACATTTATCATGTTACTCTACATAAAATGCATTTTCACTGTATCCACCGATTATGATTCCCCCACCCCTCATCCCTCTTCTGCCTATAAAGCATTTTCACTGATACACCATAGTTGTCTACTCTCCCGGAATGTCCGGGAGACTCACGAATTTCTGGGAGTCCTCCCGAACTCCGGGGAGAGCAGGCAATTGTCCCTGATCCGGGGCGGCTGTGTAAGCTAAACGGAGGGGGCGGGTGATGTAATGGGCACTGCATCGTTGCCCTGCCCCCTGTTTTTATTGGTCCAGAGTAGTGATGTCCGTTTTGGGGGTGGGCTAATGACGCAATTCTTTGACCCCACACACCCACCTGCACCCCAGACCTCCTGGGAATCATCTTGCCCATTTTGGCAAGTATGTGATACACTCCTATACATTGTAGTCTACACTGCTCAGTCTGTACATAGATTCCTGTCTGTCCTTAATAGGTATATTGCAGTTTTTAGGTCACTTAAATTTTTGTTTTAGCGCACCCAGACTTTCAGACATCCTATTTTGTAATTGATACTGCTGTAAGTGTGGATACAGACTGTAATTATAATTTTTGAGCCAGAAAATGTCTCATAAACGTTTATATGTCACTCATAAATACCACAGTAAGTAGGTTTACTGTAGTATATTTTATTTATTTTTTTTATTATATTTTATTTTTACAGCCAGGAATTTTTGCCGTTTGACTTCTTAGCACGTTTTAATCCTTTTGCATTTTGGGGATCATTGCAAAATGTACACTTTCAGGGAGGCAAACATCATTTTTCACACTTTCTCATGAATAAGTTTTAATTTTTTTGTCCACCCAAGTGAATTTTCCAGTCTTTTTTTATTAATGGACAGATTTGTGATTATTTTGACAACATAGTAAATATATTTTCATTTTTTGGGCAATCAAAGGCAAATTGGGTAAAAAAAATATTTTAAAAAAAATACATTTTATCATGATATTTCCATTAGTTATTTTCACAACATTAATTCAACCCAAGAAATGTACCCATTTTGTTATTCTGCGACTTCTAAGAATGACGTCATTGGCAGTGAAAGGGTTGAAACATCTTTTTGACTGTTAAATCTCAATATACATTTTCCTTGTGTTGACAGCAATATAAATGATAGAACTACAGCCCTCTGGTTACATTTCATATAGGCAGTCGAGGGGAACAGAATACAGACAATGACGATGACAGATGTGGATTATTGGCAGGCAAGATCAAAACAATCCTGGGGATTTCTATTTCCTTTTATCCAGATGTAAAAAAGTTCTTTGATCACTCAAATCAATTGTTAGGACACTGTCCTCAATCTGCTTCGGGCCTGCAGTACCTCTGTGTCACCAGAGGTGTCGCTGTTATGACTTCGGACATAGTTCCATCACCTGCAGGAGTTAACCTTATACCTCTGTTGGATCACCTGCGTCATTGTTTGTTGCTGGCCTTATCCTGTGCCTTTCATTCAGTTAAGTAAACATAGCATCGGGTGTGGTTCAAATTCTTTAAATATACTTGGGTTGGAATCAAGACATTAAATTGTCATATAAAACTGTTTGTCATTCTTATTAATACAACAATAGTTGTTGCTCAATTTTGTTTAGTATACTTGATTCTAACTGTGCCAGAAAATTGTCTGTCTTATAAATGCCTCTTGTTCGTGTGCTCACTGCGAGGTCCGAGGGTGAGTGCATGCTAAGAAGAGGAGCAGAACTGGGAGCCCACGAGGTTAGAGTGGCATCGATGGGCCCCTACACAAATTTTGCTCTGGGGCCCGGTGTTGAGCTGTTCCTTCACCTATCAGTGTGTTTGTAACGTTAAATACTTTATACTGACTGCACCAAAAATGTGTTTGTACATTTCTTTTAATACGCAAAAGAATGTGGTTGAAATTTGTTTACTATAATCAATATACCAAATATTAGAAAATTTGACTTGCATAAGTGCAAATTTAAACGGCAAAAGCTGGAAAATGACATTTTATCCAGCGGATTAAGTGATTCGTCAATTTCGTGATCCAATTCAGCAAATTGGCCATGGATAAAATTGTTAAAGCTTTACACATCTCTACTAAGTTCACGCAGACATATAAAAGGGTCAACTTAAAAGGAAATGTAGAACTGTTACATACTACGTAAATGTAATTTATTTACTGCTGTATTTTCAGATATCTGCTTTCTGTGTAGATGTGTGAGACACATCCATGAATTATTAGAAACAAAAGTAAAATGTGGGTGCAAATCATCTGATTATCCAGTGGCGTTTTTGGGGGTCATTATTGGTGCCTGGAATCCACCCCTGTGAGAAATCCCTCCGTCCACTGTCTGCACCATCCCCCGACTTTTTGTTCCTCCTCTCTGGGAAATCCCGACGGGTAGGTGAAGCACAAGTGAGGAAGGGCATGGGGTGCCACGAATTGCGTTATTTTGGCCCTGTGAGGCAATGCTGCGATCGCGCCAATGTACTTTACAAAGCGTTGTACATTGTCCATGCCCGCATACTTACATTGTCTCCTTAACAGCACCGATAACAGCGCCGCGGTCGCCAGTGACGTCATCAAGTCGCGCCGGCTTCTTCATTCATTGCTTCCACTCGGTTGGCACATCAGTCGTCCTGGAACCTGGTCGGGATGGAGCCCTTCGGTGTCAAGGCGTCCGGGTAAGTCTTGTCGGAATAATCATCATCGTTATTCCGTACCCCACCCACATAGACAATGTCACTGCATGGCAAACCAATAATTTTTATCAACATTAGAGCATGTCTCCTAGTTGTTTGTGATAATATCGCTGACTCATCAAGCAATAATTCTTGCGCTTCATGTGTACAGCAGGGGCAAACGCAGGATTTGTAGAGGGGGGTTTCCATACCACGCAACCAGTAGGCGTGACCAGCACTCAGGGAGCGTGGCTATAATTTTAGACAGTGCTTGGCTGCTCTCCAACTCTCCCTATCCCCATAATATACATGGGCAATGCTGCGTGCACTACTGTTAGGTGCACGCAGCTCTCCCTTTTCAAGCAGAGCCGTGTGAAGCGGGGGCAGGGTCCAGCCACCTCTATTAAACAGTGCCCCAGGCTTGGAGGGGGTTTCCAGGCACTAGGAACCCCCCCCCCCCTCGGTTTGCCTATGTAGAGTGTTCTGTACCTGAGACTGAAATACAGACTCAAACACAAAACACTTGTCTAATGAATGATAGTATTCAGTCTGCAAAATAATTTACTTTCTATCCACCATCCACCTATTTACAAAGCCGCTGCCTTACTTACTGGAAAACATTAAGCAAATACGAGCAAATAGGACATTTCCTATTAAAATAAACATTTATGTAAACAAAATGTATTTAATATGATGTTTTATTTAAGGCTTTAGAAGGGGATTGGACATACCACAGATGAGTAAACTTTCACATAATGGCATTATAAGCAGAAAAATCTGACTATTAGACAGTTTTACGTTTATTCCTTTGACTCTAGGGTTAACATTTTCGAAAAAAGTTAATGTAATGTTTAGTTCTAGTTCTCCAATTTCCAGGATTTGTAGAAAGGGTTTTTTTTTTTTAGAACAAAGCAAAAACAAAAGAAAACTGCAACAGATACTGCCATGTAGTCAAACTGTTGTACTGTAAATACTGTAAGTATGACTGAGTCATAAAATGTTGCTTATTCATAGTGTAAGATGTTGTCTAATAACAAGATCAAAACTAACTGTATTGTTATATGTATTTTTTAAACACCTTCTGTGAACTTATAGTGGTTTAACCATTTAGTCAAAACTTTAACTGATCTCACATACAAACAGATTTAAATGAAAAAATCAAGTTTAAATACAAACAGAAAATAAGAACAAATACTGAGAATAAATGTCGGCATATAGAGGTAGAGAAACAGTTCTGTGGAGTTGTCCATCCATAAAAACTAAGAACAGATACTATAAACAACACGGTGGCTCAGTGGTTAGAACTTCTGCCTCATAGCACTGGGGTCATGAGATCTCTGTACAGCGTTGCGGAATTAGTGGCGCTATATAAATAAATGATGATGATACTAAAGAAATGTAATTCCACTTAATCCGAGGTGTAGTTTAGAGCTGGTGAATATTGATTAGAATTCCAATCATGGAACGCTCTCCAGCACTTTAAAATAAAATTATATTGCACAACATGAAAGAATATAGGCATTACCCACATGTGCCATTTGACTCCATGGAAGGGTAGTTATGTAGACAGATAGTGTCTCTGGCTTTCAGAGCTCAATAAGGTGATGCCGAAGGGGTTTAAAGGACATGGTGGTAGCTTAGGGTGGTACTCATGAAAGGGGGTGAGGTAGGAGATGGTGGTAATTAAGAAAGCTGACGTTATGGGTGGAGTAGATGAGAGAGGTGGTGGTCAAGGAGGTGTTAGTGGTGGGAGATCAAGCAGGAGATATTGGTAATGGGAAAGGGTTAGTTCATGGTGGTAGTAATTAAAAAGGGGCATTGGGAGCTGGTGGCAGTGGTAAAGGGGTAGTTCAGGGTGGTGGAAATAAGAGAGAAGTTCTAGGAGGTGTTAGTGGTGGAAGATCAAGGACGAGGTGGTAAAAAATGTTGAAATACCAAGACATAGCGGGGGAAGCGGGAGTTCTGAGTAGTAGTGTGGTGGTTATAAGGAGAGGAAGAGTGTTTCTCACCTATGATAATTTAGGGAGGTAATGGTGGTGGGATTGGGGAGAGTGTACCCTATTATAATTCAAGGAAGTTGGTGGTAGCATTTGCAGATAATTCATGGAGGTAATGGTGTGTCACGGGCACTAGGAGTCTTTACCCAGGGGTCACCAGATGGTAGGCTTACCAGAGCAATGTAGATGGTAATAGGGTACTCTGGTAGCTGGGTGATCACGGAACATGAAATGATGGCCGATGAGATGCTCAGGAAAGTCTATGACTAGCAACACTGGTAATAATGAGGTAATGATACACAAGGAACTGTATGGACAAGGACACGTGAAGGTAGTCAGTGGTCTGCGATAGCAAGTTGTACCACTGCTATAGTGAGGAGGAATGTCCAACAGAAGCAAGGAGGTGATGAGAGTCAGCGGTCTGCGGGTAGCAAGTTGTACCGCTGTCTGAGTGAAAGAATGGAATCCAGGTGGAAGTATCCAGGTAGTCAGTGGTCTGCGGTAGCAAGTTGTACCACTGCTATGTGAGAGGATAATGGAACAGGTGATACCGGAAACAGGGATCAGTGGTCTGACATCAGCAAGTTGTACCACTGAATATATATGTGAGGAGGTGCACGGGGGAAGACTGCAACACAGGATATACACAGGCACCTTATACACGATCCACAGTAATCTGCACAATATAGATATATATATATATAAATGACTGATCAGGTCTGCAATCTAGAAAGTCTCTTGAAGTAGTCCAGCACAATGATAACACAGTCAATGATGGCAATAGACTCAGCGGATAGCAGACTCCAGAGAGAACCAAACACAGTCCAGCAAGATATGCAATACACAGCACAGTCAATGAGAAGTATGCATACCGTGGTTCAGCAGTAGCAGTCAGATGGGAATGCAGCGGTACCTGAGCGGCTGGAGGCCGACTGGATAGGAAGTCCCTAGATAGGTGAAGCAGCGGTCTAGCAGGTGCAGCGCACAGGTGAGTAGACCAACAGGGACACGAATCCAGAGGAGTCAGCAACACGTGGAACTGGACTCATAGGGGGCCCAGGAGAATGGAGATGATCCAGCAGAGGGTAGTAGATGAGATACAAATCCAATGCTGACAGGAGGGTAGAGACCAGTGGAACACGTGAAGGCGTGGAGAGTGGATCAGCAGGAGATGGACGATAGCGTTGACCACCGCGGCAGGACTCAGCGGCACACGGAGGTAACCAGTAGCAACCACAGGAACCAACAGCGATGGGAAACAGGAGTGCAGCGCAGGGCAGGAACTGTGATCACGAAGTGTAGCAGATGGTAATGAAAGCGGCAGTCTCGAGGAAGTCACAGCAACGATGAGATGAGACTATGGTGCACAGAGGCGGCGGATAGTAATCAGCTGGCAGTCACGATGTTGAACACAGGCGAGTTGCAAGCAGGAGACTGTAGTGCACAGAGGCAGCGGATAGTAGTCAGCTGGCAGTCACGATGTTGAACACAGGCGGGTTGCAAGCAGGAGACTGTAGTGCACAGAGGCAGCGGATAGTAGTCAGCTGGCAGTCACGATGTTGAACACAGGCGGGTTGCAAGCAGGAGACTGTAGTGCACAGAGGCAGCGGATAGTAGTCAGCTGGCAGTCACGATGTTGAACACAGGCGAGTTGCAAGCAGGAGACTGTAGAGCACAGAGGCAGCGGATAGTAGTCAGCTGGCAGTCACGATGTTGAACACAGGCGGGTTGCAAGCAGGAGACTGTAGTGCACGGAGGCAGCGGATAGAAATCAGCAAACAGACTTGATGAGAAGCAGGTGAGTGAGGTAGAAGCTGGAGTGCACGGAGGCAGCGGATAGCGATGAGCAAACAGTCATGATGATACAGTTGATGGTAGAAGTGGAATGGAAGCACAGTAGTAGAAGTGGTTTGGTAACACAGTAGTAGAAGTGGTTAGGAAACCACAGGAATCAGCAGCGCTGAATACACGAGTAATACAGGAACACCTTCAGAGACTCATGATGAATGAGACTCCAAGATCAGGCAACGTGGTGGTGACCACAGGTGCTTAATATAGGGAGGTTGCCTGATCTGCCAATTAAGTTAAAGGGATATACACTGAAGTATAGAAAAGGGCTGCGCATGCGCAGACCCTCAGGATGATGGACGGCCACGGTTCCTAAATGTCCGGGAAGAGGCACTCACGGTCCGGTGAGTGACAGTACCCCCCCTTTTAAAGGTGGGCACAGAACGCCTGGAACCGGGCTTGTCCGGATTTTTGGAGTAAAACTTCTTCAAAAGGGCAGGAGCATTAAGATCTTCAGCTTTGATCCAAGAGCGCTCCTCAGGACCAAAGCCCTTCCAATGAACGAGGAAGTGGAGGACTCCTCGCGAAATTTTTGCATCTAGTACCTCGGTAATCTCGAAATCCTCCTCCTGATGAACTTGAACTGGCTGCTGAGCTGAGGGAGGAGTTGAGAAACGGTTGATAATAAGAGGTTTGAGCAAAGATACATGGAAGGCATTAGAAATCCGAAGACTCTTGGGAAGAAGGAGTTTCACACATACTGGATTGATAACTTGAATGATCCTATATGGACCAATAAAACGAGGGGCGAATTTCATGGATGGAACCTTCAAACGAATATTTTTTGTGGATAACCAGACACGATCTCCAATTTTTAGTGGTGGAATAGCCCGCCTCTTCTTATCAGCGAAAGATTTGTATTTGACAGATGTCTTCTTTAAACAGGTTCTGACCTGAGACCAGATATTTTTAAAGGTCTGACAAACAGTTTCCACCGCAGGGACTTGGGTGGGCGGGAGGGCAGGAAATTCCGGAAAAGACGGATGGTGACCGTAGACCACAAAGAATGGAGTTTTGGATGATGACTCATGGTACATGTTGTTATGGGCGAACTCAGCCCAAGGGAGTAACTCTACCCAGTTGTCTTGATTGGCTGATGAAAATATCCTTATAAAAGTCTCAAGATCTTGATTGACACGTTCGGTTTGTCCATTGGATTGTGGATGGTAAGAAGATGAGAGTGCTAATCGTATGCCCAAGGTTTTACAAAGGGCTCGCCAGAATCTGGACACGAATTGTACTCCTCTATCAGACACAATCTCAGATGGACATCCATGGATACGGAAGATCTCTTTAATGAAATGTTCAGCCAGGATAGACGAGGAAGGCAAACCGGACAGAGGGATGAAATGAGCCATCTTCGAAAATCTGTCCACTACCACCCAAATAGTGTTATGGTTCTTACTAGGTGGTAAGTCAGTAACGAAATCCATACTAATATGGGTCCATGGTTTGGACGGAATGGGTAGTGGTCGCAGCAACCCTGCTGGGGTTCTGCGGGAGGATTTGAATTGCGAACATAATTCACAGGAAGCAATGAACTCTTTGACGTCTCTCCTCATTGAAGGCCACCAGTAACTTCGAGAGAGGATCTCAAAAGTCTTGTGTTCACCGGCGTGTCCAGAAAAACGAGAGGCATGGAACCACGAAAGGATTTTCCTCCTTAGAGTAGGAGGCACGAGGGTCTTCCCAAATGGTAGCGTTTTGGTGGATGAAGCAGCCAGTGAGATACATTTGGGATCTAGAATGGTATGGTTGGAAACCTCTTCTATATCAGAGGACGTAACAAAGGCTCTAGATAAGGCATCAGCTTTTTTGTTCTTGGCAGCTGGTTTGAAGGTAATTATTAATTCAAAACGGGAAAAGAAAAGAGACCATCTTGCTTGACGAGGGTTCAAGCATTGGGCAGACTGGAGATATGACAAGTTCTTATGATCCGTGAAGATCGTCACCGGATGGCGAGCTCCCTCCAACAAGTATCTCCATTCCTCTAATGCGGCTTTGATAGCCAGTAATTCCTTGTCTCCGATGGTATAATTCTTCTCTGCGGGTAGGAGACCCCGAGAATAGAAGGCACAAGGGTGGAATTTTTGCTGTTCCGAGCGTTGGGAGAGAATAGCTCCTAAGCCCACATTAGAGGCATCTACTTCTAGGAAAAAAGGGAGTGTCACATCAGGCTGACGAAGGATTGGAGCCGAAGAGAAGGACTCTTTTAATGTTTGAAAGGCTTGAATAGCCTCAGTAGACCATTGCTTAGGATTAGCCCCTTTTCGAGTCAGGGCCACAATAGGAGATGCAATGGAAGAAAAGTCTTGAATGAAGCGTCTATAGTAATTGGCAAAACCTAAAAAACGCTGGATGGCACGAAGAGTAGTTGGCTGGGGCCAATGTAGTACAGCATTTACTTTGTCAGGATCCATCTTCAGACCAACTCCGGAAACAATATACCCCAAGAATGGAATCTGGGGTAATTCAAATGAACATTTTTCTAATTTACAGAACAATGAATTTTTTCGTAGCCTGGAGAGGACTTCTGCCACATGTTGGTGGTGGGAAGGCAGGTCCTGTGAAAAAATCAATATGTCGTCCAGGTAGACGACGACACATACATATAATAAGTCCCGAAAAATCTCATTGATGAAGCCTTGAAAAACAGCGGGGGCATTACATAGCCCGAAAGGCATTACCAGATATTCGTAATGCCCGTCTCTGGTGTTAAACGCTGTCTTCCATTCGTCACCGGAACGGATTCTGATTAAATTGTAGGCACCACGAAGATCCAACTTAGTAAAAATACGGGCTCCCTTGATGCGGTCAAATAGCTCAGTGATCAACGGAATGGGATACCGATTCTTGATAGTAATGGCATTGAGTCCACGAAAATCTATACAAGGGCGTAATGATCCATCCTTCTTTTTGACAAAGAAGAACCCAGCTCCAGCGGGCGAGGTGGAAGGTCGAATGAACCCACGCTGGAGGTTCTCCCGTATATATTCAGATGTAGCTTGAGTTTCAGGTAACGAGAGTGGATAGACCCGGCCCCTGGGAGGAGTCTTGCCAGGAAGAAGATCAATCGGACAATCCCAAGAACGATGAGGAGGAAGACGTTCAGACTGAGCTTTATCAAAAACATCGGTAAATGAAGCATATTGAGGAGGGAGTCCCGGTGAAATAGCTGAGATGGAAGCTTGCTGTACCTTGAGAGGAATGACTTGGGAAAGGCAATGATGGTGACATTCAGGCCCCCAAGACGTGACTTGAGGGGTGCGCCAGTCAATCTGGGGAGAGTGACACTGAAGCCATGGAAGGCCTAGGACAATCGGACTTGTCGTAACAGGAAGAATTAAAAACGATATCTCTTCATGATGCAGAGCACCAATCTGAAGGGTTACTGGAGACGTACTCTGGGTGATGAGACCGTTGATGAGACGTGATCCATCGATAGCCGTCACAGTAATGGGAGTTTTTAAGGTAGTCATTGGTAGAGACCATTGATTAACTAACGATTTGGAAATAAAATTTCCTGCTGCTCCGGAATCAATCAATGCCTGTGACTCAAAGGTTTTGGTAGCAAAGGAAATAGTCACATCAAAAGCGCAGACTTTAGATTTCATAGACGATGGAGAGGACTCCAGGGACCCTAACTTCACCTCTCCAGAACTAGTTAGGGCCTGGCATTTCCCGATCTCTTAGGGCAGGAGCTGAGGACATGAGTGGAATCAGCACAATAGATACAGAGTCTATTCTTGACTCTTCGTTTCCTCTCTTCAGAAGATAACTTGGAACGTCCTATCTCCATGGGAATCACAGCAGGTGACACTGGACGAAATTGAGGGTTAGAGCGAAAAGGTGCTTTAGCAGAAGTCGTTTTCTCAGCCTCTCTTTCACGAAATCTCATATCAACACGATGGCATAGAGAGATCAAATCTTCAAGTGACGAAGGAAGCTCTTGGGTAGTCAGTGCATCTTTAATTTTATCGGAAAGCCCCTGCCAGATGGCGGCAACTAGGGCTTCAGTGTTCCACTGAAGTTCAGAGGCTAAGATCCTAAATTGAATGACGTACTGGCCTACAGTATGAGATCCTTGTCGCAGACGGAGGATGCTGGAAGCAGCGGAGGTCACACGACCTGGTTCATCGAAGACACTTCGGAATGTAGAAATGAATTTGGCACTATCTTGTAATATTGGATCGTTCCTCTCCCACAGAGGGGAGGCCCAAGCCAGGGCTTGTCCTGAAAACAAAGAGATAAGATAGGCCACTCTGGAACGATGGGTAGAAAAATTTTGAGGTTGGAGCTCAAAATGGACTGAACATTGGTTAAGGAAACCCCTACAAGTTTTGGGGTCTCCATCGTACTTTGACGGAGTAGGCAGGTGAAGCGTGGAAGCTATAGACACCTGGGATGGCAATGGGGAAACAGAGGAAAGCACAGGAGCTTCAGTAGTAGCTGTCACAGTCTGTCCAGATGTTCCTTGGGAGGTTAATGACTGATAACACTGAAGTAACAGCTGTTGGCGGGCATCCTGTTGCTCCACACGGCTAACCAGATGTTGCAGCATCTCTTTGGCGGTAGGTTCCACATCTGGGTCTGTCATGGCCTGATCTTACTGTCACGGGCACTAGGAGTCTTTACCCAGGGGTCACCAGATGGTAGGCTTACCAGAGCAATGTAGATGGTAATAGGGTACTCTGGTAGCTGGGTGATCACGGAACATGAAATGATGGCCGATGAGATGCTCAGGAAAGTCTATGACTAGCAACACTGGTAATAATGAGGTAATGATACACAAGGAACTGTATGGACAAGGACACGTGAAGGTAGTCAGTGGTCTGCGATAGCAAGTTGTACCACTGCTATAGTGAGGAGGAATGTCCAACAGAAGCAAGGAGGTGATGAGAGTCAGCGGTCTGCGGGTAGCAAGTTGTACCGCTGTCTGAGTGAAAGAATGGAATCCAGGTGGAAGTATCCAGGTAGTCAGTGGTCTGCGGTAGCAAGTTGTACCACTGCTATGTGAGAGGATAATGGAACAGGTGATACCGGAAACAGGGATCAGTGGTCTGACATCAGCAAGTTGTACCACTGAATATATATGTGAGGAGGTGCACGGGGGAAGACTGCAACACAGGATATACACAGGCACCTTATACACGATCCACAGTAATCTGCACAATATAGATATATATATATATAAATGACTGATCAGGTCTGCAATCTAGAAAGTCTCTTGAAGTAGTCCAGCACAATGATAACACAGTCAATGATGGCAATAGACTCAGCGGATAGCAGACTCCAGAGAGAACCAAACACAGTCCAGCAAGATATGCAATACACAGCACAGTCAATGAGAAGTATGCATACCGTGGTTCAGCAGTAGCAGTCAGATGGGAATGCAGCGGTACCTGAGCGGCTGGAGGCCGACTGGATAGGAAGTCCCTAGATAGGTGAAGCAGCGGTCTAGCAGGTGCAGCGCACAGGTGAGTAGACCAACAGGGACACGAATCCAGAGGAGTCAGCAACACGTGGAACTGGACTCATAGGGGGCCCAGGAGAATGGAGATGATCCAGCAGAGGGTAGTAGATGAGATACAAATCCAATGCTGACAGGAGGGTAGAGACCAGTGGAACACGTGAAGGCGTGGAGAGTGGATCAGCAGGAGATGGACGATAGCGTTGACCACCGCGGCAGGACTCAGCGGCACACGGAGGTAACCAGTAGCAACCACAGGAACCAACAGCGATGGGAAACAGGAGTGCAGCGCAGGGCAGGAACTGTGATCACGAAGTGTAGCAGATGGTAATGAAAGCGGCAGTCTCGAGGAAGTCACAGCAACGATGAGATGAGACTATGGTGCACAGAGGCGGCGGATAGTAATCAGCTGGCAGTCACGATGTTGAACACAGGCGAGTTGCAAGCAGGAGACTGTAGTGCACAGAGGCAGCGGATAGTAGTCAGCTGGCAGTCACGATGTTGAACACAGGCGGGTTGCAAGCAGGAGACTGTAGTGCACAGAGGCAGCGGATAGTAGTCAGCTGGCAGTCACGATGTTGAACACAGGCGGGTTGCAAGCAGGAGACTGTAGTGCACAGAGGCAGCGGATAGTAGTCAGCTGGCAGTCACGATGTTGAACACAGGCGAGTTGCAAGCAGGAGACTGTAGAGCACAGAGGCAGCGGATAGTAGTCAGCTGGCAGTCACGATGTTGAACACAGGCGGGTTGCAAGCAGGAGACTGTAGTGCACGGAGGCAGCGGATAGAAATCAGCAAACAGACTTGATGAGAAGCAGGTGAGTGAGGTAGAAGCTGGAGTGCACGGAGGCAGCGGATAGCGATGAGCAAACAGTCATGATGATACAGTTGATGGTAGAAGTGGAATGGAAGCACAGTAGTAGAAGTGGTTTGGTAACACAGTAGTAGAAGTGGTTAGGAAACCACAGGAATCAGCAGCGCTGAATACACGAGTAATACAGGAACACCTTCAGAGACTCATGATGAATGAGACTCCAAGATCAGGCAACGTGGTGGTGACCACAGGTGCTTAATATAGGGAGGTTGCCTGATCTGCCAATTAAGTTAAAGGGATATACACTGAAGTATAGAAAAGGGCTGCGCATGCGCAGACCCTCAGGATGATGGACGGCCACGGTTCCTAAATGTCCGGGAAGAGGCACTCACGGTCCGGTGAGTGACATGGTGGTGGAAGCAGGAAGAATGATCCCTATCTATGGTAATAAATGGAGGTGATTGTGGTGGAAGCAGGAAGAGTGATCTCTATCTATGGTAATTCGCAGAGGTGATGGTGGTGGAAGCAGGAAGAGTGATCCCTATCTATGGTAATTCGCAGAGGTGATGGTGGTGGAAGCAGGAAGAGTGATCCCTATCTAAGGTAATTCGCAGAGGTGATGGTGGTGGAAGCAGGAAGAGTGATCCCTATCTATGGTAATTCATGGAGGTAATGGTGGTGGAAGCAGGAAGAGTGATCCCTATCTATGGTAATTCATGGAGGTGATGGTGGTGGAAGCAGGAAGAGTGATCCCTATCTATGGTAATAAATGGAGGTGATTGTAGTGGAAGCAGGAAGAGTGATCCCTATCTATGGTAATTCATGAAGGTGATGGTGGTGGAAGCAGGAAGAGTGATCCCTATCTATGGTAATTCATGGAGGTGATGGTGGTGGAAGCAGGAAGAGTGATCCCTATCTATGGTAATTCATGGAGGTTACAGTGGTGGAAGCGCAGAGGTTCTCCATGTTGTGCTTTCTACAGCATTGACTCAATTCAATCATGCGAGCTGATGACTCTCAATACAGTTTCCTGCTTTTACCTGACGTGTGATGCTCACATGACCGAGCTGAGCAAATGACAACGCTGTTAGGGAAGCTAAGACATCTCCTGAGAAAGTGGGCGGGACAGAGAGTGCGGCGATGTCTCTCTATTGGAAGTAGCCACAGTGACAATATACAGACAGGCTAATCAATAGCCTACTACTTGTCTCTCACCAGAGAAAGACTGATTACATTTAATGTTAGTGTTGCAATTTCCTTGTTAATGTTATTGTGCAGTTTTACAGCAGAGAGCTCTTGACAGGAGCAGTGGTAGGTGGCAGAAGAGTATCGGGAGGTACTGGAGAGGAGATGGTACAAGGGAAGAAATCAAAGCCAATTAACAGAAGGGAAGTGGTACTGTGCAGTAACATTTTATCACTTTATTCCTAAAATACTTTTCTATGTCTTCAATTATTCATGAGAGTGAGGGGACATCAGGACTATCATGTAACACTGTTGTGTGTTTGAACCTCTCATTTACATTTGGCAAAGTGACCCTAGAAAAGAGCTGCTCCACTGAAGAGCAAGTAGAAGGTGCAAAACGTGCCCCAATAAAAGAATAGGCTGAGCACAGTGGGCTAGTGGTTAGCACATCTGCCTCATAGCACTGGGGTCATGAGTACGATTCCCGACCATGGCCTTATCTGTGTGGAGTTTGTATGTTCTCCCTGTGTTTGCGTGGGTTTCCTCCGGGTGCTCCGGTTTCCTCCCACACTCCAAAAACATACTGGTAGGTTAATTGGCTGCAATCAAAAATTGACCCTAGTCTCTCCCTGTCTGTGTGTGAGTGTGTGTCTATAGTAGGGAATTTAGACTGTAAGCTCCAATGGGTCAGGGACTGATGTGAATGAGTTCTCTGTACAGCGCTGCGGAATTAGTGGCGCTATATAAATAAATGATGATGATGAAAGCAGTAAATGTATCAAGCTGAGAGTTTCCGGCAGGTTTGGAAAGTGGAGATGTTGCCTATAGCAACCAATCAGATTCCAGCTACCATTTTGTAGAATGTACTAAATAAATGATAACTACAATCTGATTGGTTGCTATAGGCAACATCTCCACTTTTCAACCCCGTGGCAAACTCTCAGCTTGATACATTTACCCCAGATCTTCACCAGCTCAGAGCTGGTGCAAAAATCGAAGTCCTTTTGCACAACATTACAACTGTTCTCACGGTGGGAGTGTGCGTTAGTGTCTATGAAGTGCTAGGCTGCCCCTAACCGGCCTCCCTCCAGCCAGAACACCCATGCAGCGATGAGCGGGACAAAGCTCCCAACATTCCCAGCAGACACTTCCTGACCACCGGGATGTCGGGACTGCTCTGCCTCAACCGAGGCAGTTGGGAAGTATGTTTTATGAAAATGGCTGTGCACTTCTCTGCACAGCCCCTAAAAATACGCCCTCTGCGCCCCTTTATATAATTTCAGCATACGTTCCAATATTGTCCCTTCGGGAGATCGGGACAAACTCAGCGCGCACCCAAAAAAGGGGACGAAGCGATAGGCAACCCCCTGCCCTGAAAATCACTAATGAGTTGCAATGCACACCGCAGCCTTTATCCATATACTTACCAACTTTTTGGAGTTGGTGTCCGGGAGCCTCCCTGGGGCAGGTGAGCGTGCCGGAGGCGGGGCTCTGAAATCGTGTTATTTTAGACCCCGTGACGTAATGACGCAAAATGCGTCATTTTTACAGCAGGGGGCGGGGCCAAATGCCGGGATTTTTAGAGAATTGCGGCATTTTGGCCCTAATTCTGCCCACTTCACTAGGAAGTGAAGAGATTGCCACACTCTTTCGAGAGTCCGTGAGACCCACCCGAAATGCGGGAGTGTTGGCAGGTTTGCCTTTATCCTGGCCACGTGCTGCAGACGACAGGCCTCTCACCTTCTTCTGACCGCAGGACAGCCCCCTCAAATGAGAACTGTATGGAGAATCCATACCTGCTACCTCTCCGGATCGTGGCGAGACGTACCGATTGGAGGGCTGCAACAGGAACCCCCTTCGCTCTGCCCAATTGCCCCCACCGGCCGGCGCAAACTCCCGCGCGATGTCTAATTGCGCAGCGCAAGACAGGGCTGCCCTGAGCGCGGATGAGTCTGACAATGACACTATATAAATAAATGGTGATGATGATGCAGGATAAGGACAGAGAAGAGGCAGCTGTGGGACAGATCAGGGCTGCTGGGTGCTGGGATCTGCACTGTGGATGGGGCGTTCCCATAGCAACCGGAGGAGACGCCATTACCGGGCGCGCGCCCGGGTCACATGGGGGGAGATGCAAGCACACGCGCGCGCGCCCCCGAGGTCAGCCTGACTCGTCACGTGATACTGGGAGAGGGGGGCGCGCTCAGTACATGTGACTGGAAACCCCCCTCCTCCTCCTCTGACCCCGCCCATAGGCGACCACCGATCTGGCTCACGTGACCGGGGCTGCGCTCCCTCCCAGCGGCTCGGGGGGAGGAGGGAGACACGAGAATCCCGGGACCCCCGGAGGCAGGTAGCCCGTAGCGGTGTGTGTGGTGTCCGGGTGCGGGAGGGGGGACGTTATATCCGGCTGCCTGACCCCCCCCCAGACCTGTGTGTACTCTGTACTGTACCCCCCGCCAGACCTGTGTGTACTCTGTACTGTACCCCCCGCCAGACCTGTGTGTACTCTGTACTGTACCCCCCCCCCCAGACCTGTGTGTACTCTGTACTGTACCCCCCCAGACCTGTGTGTTCTCTGTACTGTACCCCCCGCCAGACCTGTGTGTACTCTGTACTGTACCCCCCCCAGACCTGTGTGTACTCTGTACTGTACCCCCCCAGACCTGTGTGTACTCTGTACTGTACCCCCCCAGACCTGTGTGTACTCTGTACTGTACCCCCCCCCCCCCAGACCTGTGTGTACTCTGTACTGTACCCCCCGCCAGACCTGTGTGTACTCTGTACTGTACCCCCCCCAGACCTGTGTGTACTCTGTACTGTACCCCCCCAGACCTGTGTGTACTCTGTACTGTACCCCCCCAGACCTGTGTGTACTCTGTACTGTACCCCCCCAGACCTGTGTGTACTCTGTACTGTACCCCCCCCAGACCTGTGTGTACTCTGTACTGTACCCCCCGCCAGACCTGTGTGTACTCTGTACTGTACCCCCCCCAGACCTGTGTGTACTCTGTACTGTACCCCCCCAGACCTGTGTGTACTCTGTACTGTACCCCCCCAGACCTGTGTGTACTCTGTACTGTACCCCCCAGACCTGTGTGTACTCTGTACTGTACCCCCCGCCAGACCTGTGTGTACTCTGTACTGTACCCCCCCCAGACCTGTGTGTACTCTGTACTGTACCCCCCCCCAGACCTGTGTGTTCTCTGTACTGTACCCCCCGCCAGACCTGTGTGTACTCTGTACTGTACCCCCCCCCAGACCTGTGTGTACTCTGTACTGTACCCCCCCCCAGACCTGTGTGTTCTCTGTACTGTACCCCCCCCAGACCTGTGTGTACTCTGTACTGTACCCCCCCAGACCTGTGTGTACTCTGTACTGTACCCCCCCAGACCTGTGTGTACTCTGTACTGTACCCCCCCCAGACCTGTGTGTACTCTGTACTGAACCCCCCCCCCCCCCAGACCTGTGTGTACTCTGTACTGTACCCCCCCCCAGACCTGTGTGTACTCTGTACTGTACCCCCCCAGACCTGTGTGTACTCTGTACTGTACCCCCCCAGACCTGTTGTACTGTACCCCCCCAGACCTGTGTGTACTCTGTACTGTACCCCCCCAGACCTGTGTGTTCTCTGTACTGTACCCCCCCCAGACCTGTGTGTTCTCTGTACTGTACCCCCCCAGACCTGTGTGTACTCTGTACTGTACCCCCCCCAGACCTGTGTGTACTCTGTACTGTACCCCCCCAGACCTGTGTGTACTCTGTACTGTACCCCCCCCCCCAGACCTGTGTGTACTCTGTACTGTACCCCCCCCAGACCTGTGTGTACTCTGTACTGTACCCCCCCCCAGACCTGTGTGTACTCCGTACTGTACCCCCCCAGACCTGTGTGTACTCCGTACTGTACCCCCCCAGACCTGTGTGTACTCTGTACTGTACCCCCGCCCTAGACCTGTGTGTTCTCTGTACTGTACCCCCCCCAGACCTGTGTGTTCTCTGTACTGTACCCCCCCCAGACCTGTGTGTACTCTGTACTGTACCCCCCCCCCCAGACCTGTGTGTACTCTGTACTGTACCCCCCCCCCAGACCTGTGTGTACTCTGTACTGTACCCCCCCAGACCTGTGTGTACTCTGTACTGTACCCCCCCAGACCTGTGTGTACTCTGTACTGTACCCCCCCAGACCTGTGTGTACTCTGTACTGTACCCCCCCAGACCTGTGTGTACTCTGTACTGTACCCCCCGCCAGACCTGTGTGTACTCTGTACTGTACCCCCCCCAGACCTGTGTGTACTCTGTACTGTACCCCCCCAGACCTGTGTGTACTCTGTACTGTACCCCCCCCAGACCTGTGTGTACTCTGTACTGTACCCCCCCCAGACCTGTGTGTTCTCTGTACTGTACCCCCCCAGACCTGTGTGTACTCTGTACTGTACCCCCCCAGACCTGTGTGTACTCTGTACTGTACCCCCCCAGACCTGTGTGTACTCTGTACTGTACCCCCCCCAGACCTGTGTGTACTCTGTACTGTACCCCCCCCAGACCTGTGTGTACTCTGTACTGTACCCCCCCCCAGACCTGTGTGTACTCTGTACTGTACCCCCCCAGACCTGTGTGTACTCTGTACTGTACCCCCCCAGACCTGTGTGTACTCTGTACTGTACCCCCCCAGACCTGTGTGTACTCTGTACTGTACCCCCCCAGACCTGTGTGTACTCTGTACTGTACCCCCCCAGACCTGTGTGTTCTCTGTACTGTACCCCCCCCAGACCTGTGTGTTCTCTGTACTGTACCCCCCCCAGACCTGTGTGTTCTCTGTACTGTACCCCCCCCAGACCTGTGTGTACTCTGTACTGTACCCCCCCCAGACCTGTGTGTACTCTGTACTGTACCCCCCCCCAGACCTGTGTGTACTCTGTACTGTACCCCCCCCAGACCTGTGTGTACTCTGTACTGTACCCCCCCCAGACCTGTGTGTACTCCGTACTGTACCCCCCCAGACCTGTGTGTACTCCGTACTGTACCCCCCCAGACCTGTGTGTACTCTGTACTGTACCCCCGCCCTAGACCTGTGTGTTCTCTGTACTGTACCCCCCCCAGACCTGTGTGTTCTCTGTACTGTACCCCCCCAGACCTGTGTGTACTCTGTACTGTACCCCCCCCAGACCTGTGTGTACTCTGTACTGTACCCCCCCCAGACCTGTGTGTACTCTGTACTGTACCCCCCCAGACCTGTGTGTACTCTGTACTGTACCCCCCCAGACCTGTGTGTACTCTGTACTGTACCCCCCAGACCTGTGTGTACTCTGTACTGTACCCCCCCAGACCTGTGTGTTCTCTGTACTGTACCCCCCAGACCTGTGTGTTCTCTGTACTGTACCCCCCCAGACCTGTGTGTACTCTGTACTGTACCCCCCCCAGACCTGTGTGTACTCTGTACTGTACCCCCCCAGACCTGTGTGTACTCTGTACTGTACCCCCCCAGACCTGTGTGTACTCTGTACTGTACCCCCCCCCAGACCTGTGTGTACTCTGTACTGTACCCCCCAGACCTGTGTGTTCTCTGTATTGTACCCCCCCAGACCTGTGTGTACTCTGTACTGTACCCCCCCCCCCAGACCTGTGTGTTCTCTGTACTGTACACCCCCCAGACCTGTGTGTTCTCTGTACTGTACCCCCCCAGACCTGTGCGTTCTCTGTACTGTACCCCCCCAGACCTGTGCGTTCTCTGTACTGTACCCCCCCCCCCCTAGACCTGTGTGTACTCTGTACTGTACCCCCCCCTAGACCTGTGTGTACTCTGTACTGTACCCCCCCCTAGACCTGTGTGTACTCTGTACTGTACCCCCCCTAGACCTGTGTGTACTCTGTACTGTACCCCCCCCCAGACCTGTGTGTACTCTGTATTGTACCCCCCCAGACCTGTGTGTTCTCTGTATTGTACCCCCCAGACCTGTGTGTACTCTGTACTGTACCCCCCCAGACCTGTGTGTACTCTGTACTGTACCCCCCCAGACCTGTGTGTTCTCTGTATTGTACCCCCCCAGACCTGTGTGTACTCTGTATTGTACCCCCCCAGACCTGTGTGTTCTCTGTACTGTACCCCCCAGACCTGTGTGTTCTCTGTACTGTACACCCCCCAGACCTGTGTGTTCTCTATACTGTAACCCCCCCCCCCAGACCTGTGTTCTCTGTATTGTACCCCCCCAGACCTGTGTGTACTCTATACTGTACCCCCCCAGACCTGTGTGTTCTCTGTACTGTACCCCCCCAGACCTGTGTGTTCTCTGTACTGTACACCCCCCAGACCTGTGTGTTCTCTGTACTGTAACCCCCCCCCCCCCCCCAGACCTGTGTGTTCTCTGCACTGTATTACCCCCCTGAACCTGTGTGGCCTCGGCACTGTATCCCACCTTGACCCTGTGTGGCCTCGGCACTGTATCCCTCCCTTGACCCTGTGTGGCCTCGGCACTGTATCCCACCTGGAAACTGTCACATTTCTGAAAAATATATATTTTATTTATTAGGGTTGCATTCAAATTGATGATGTTCACAGAGATGTTATAATTAAGTAGAGATGGTCACTGACCCCCGTGTTTTGGTTTTGGATTCGGTTTTGGATCTGGATTACCGTCGTGTTTTGGTTTTGGTTTTGGTTTTGCAAAACCGCCATTGCGTGTTTTGGTTTTGGTTTTGGTTTTGTTTGGTTTTGTTTGCAATTTGTTATAAAAATTACATTATTTGGTGCTAAAATAACATAATTTAGGTATTATTTTGTAGCTACATTATTATTAACCTCAGTAACACTAATTTCCAGTCATTTTTTATTCAATTTTGAACACCTCCTATGTCACAATATGATTTTCATACACTTGAAAAGAAAAATTGCTGCAGTTCTTGCCAGTGATAACAAAAAGGCCATTGTCATGCCTGGGCATAAGACCAAAAAATCCACCTCTTAAGTGTGGAATTATTTTTACACGAATCCTGGCAAGAGTTGTCGATCCATTTGTAACATTTTGAAAGCCACACTCAGTAGAGGTAGGGACCTTAACCATCTGGGATCCTCATCCATGTTTCGTCATTTTTCAGCGAGTTATTGGCAAACTGTTGGGAAAATCAGAAACTTTGGTTAAAAAAAAATTAACAACAAGCATTCCAGCATAATCTACCTCCCTTCTCTCATCTACATCCCAGCACCTGCAATCTCCCCCCAACAATTGGCAAGTAAACAATCCTCTGCAAGAGGAAGCAAGAATGAAACCTGTCACCCAGTCGCAAAGCGGATCACAGACGCCCTGGGTACTATGCTAGCGTTAGATCTGTGTCCAATGTCCACTATGAATACAGTTGGTTTAAGACATTTAATTGAGGTGTTATGTCCCTGTTAGCAAATGTCATCACTATACCATTTTACTAGAAAAGCTTATTCTCTCCTGTACCGGAAAGTTCCTAAAAATGTCATTATTGGGTGACAAAATGGTATTCTACCCACTGTACACTTAACCACAGATATGTGTACAAGCGGAACTGGGCAAACAAAAGATTATATGACTGTGAAAGCCCACTGGGTTGGTCCTTTCGCCTTCCCCAGCATGGACAGCAGCAGCATGTACCCAGGTGCATCACATTTTTGAGAAGTAGGCTACTCTGTGTATCAGCAGCTTCACTAAGAGGCATACAGCTGACAAACTGTTCCAAAAACTAAGGGATGTCATTGAAAGATGGCTAATCCTGCTTGGAGTCTCCTGAGGATATGTCATTTCTGATTACGACCCCAATATTGGTCCAGCATTACAGCGGGGCTGAATTCCATCACATTTCCTGTTTTGCACACACACTATCAACTTGGTGTTACAGAACTTTTGAAAATGACATGCAGGAGATGCTGTTTGTGTCCATAAACATTTAGGGTCAATTTGTGGTTTCTGCAACAGCATGTAGGAGAATACAGCAGCTGCAAGAAGACTAGCATTTGAGGGGAATATACTTTAGTCCAGCGAAGTAGTTACCTGTGAAGAAAGTGCAGACACAGTTAGCTTGAGTCAAGTGATTGCCTTAATAATAGATTTGAAAAGGTGCTACATAAAATTATAGTGTGCAATAAAACAAAGTAAATGTGCTAACTATATTTTAATTGTAGATGAAATACTTAATTTTCTTTGCAAGGATCCCAGACTTATCAACATCTTGTTGGGACGTCTTCTCCTTCAGTTTCTCTGGCAACTGCTTGTAATAAAAGAAATTGCTTTCCCAAGACACCCCAGTGATGATGCAGATGAGTCCGCTAAACATTTTGATATTTGCTGTGCTGTAAAAGAATTGCCCAAAAAACCGTGACAGCTCTGCCCTAAAATCAACTAGTCATTCCCTTTGGAAGGCCATTATCAGCAATTACATCATACTACACAGACTTCTATGATATTGGGATATTGGGATGAATTAGTATTGTTGGAGGAAGATTATCACTAAACCCTGCCACCTCTCCAGTTTCGCAATGAGCTATGGTACAATAAAATGTAACTGCAGATTTAGACCAAGACTGTCAGCCCTATTATTTCTATTTCAGCAATTACAATTAGCAATGGGAGCAATGGAGCTCTTCTCTTTGGGTGTTACCTATATAACGCAGCACAATTTGCCTGCAAATTCTACAGACAAGCCTGCTTGTCTTCCTCTCCATCAATGACTCTTAGCAATTGAGCACTCGTCTTTGGGTGTATATTACACCCAAACATTATTAGTGAAAATTATGAAAAATACAGTTTAATCCCTGATAGGCACCTCCACCATCCTTTGCATGTTAATAGTAGGATTGGTTGGAATTATGGTCAAGGTCACACATTTTTTTGACAAATCCTTCAAGACCAGCCCAGATGTCAAACTGTTGTGGTCTGCCCCCCTGCGTCATCCCTGCTTGTGTTTGGAAAGTGCATATTGGTGCCAGAACCTCACATGCCAGAACCTGCTCCCACTGGTGCCACACTGCTGCAGGACTTACACAATCAACCGCATCCTCATCGTCGGATACCCAAATCTCCCCCACATCCTCTTCTAAAGACAAAGTGTCATCCTCACTTGGTGTATCACCGGCTACACTCGGGCTGTTCAGGCACACATCAGCAGAACTGCTGAAAGGGCCCTTCTTTATGGGTAGACTAACAGAATGGTCACGATTAGACATCCCACTGTTGGATGGACTCTCCACAGGGATTGTTGTCATTTGTGAATCAGAGCAAATATTCTCCTGTAATGCCTCACTGTTATCTTGCAGCTCGGCTTTGACGCGTAACAGTAGTTGTGCACCAATTGTAGGCTGGGTAACTTTTTGGGATCTGCCACTAATAGCCAAAGGTGAAGGCCTCATTCTCTCTTTGCCACTGCGTGTGTAGAATGGCATGCTTGCAATTTTTTTTTTATCGTCACTTAACTTTTGCTCAGTTACACTTCTTTTTCGCTTCAATACAGTAAAAATTTTTTGGGTTTTTGTTTTTTGCACTAATTTGAAAACACTCTGTTGTTTGACATCGCCTTGGCCAGATGACGTACTGGGAACACTAACATCAGGACTGGTGACAGAACCTGGTTGCTCATTTAGATCATATGTGGACTGCTTTGAATCCATTCTGAGCGCAAACCACTGGGGAGTGCTAAAAATTATTGAGTAGATACTGCTGACAGATATGACTTTTGACAGCCAGAAATATTAATGCACAATTAGGGAGGACACCCCAAAAACACTGAGGAGTGCTACAAATTATTGAGTAGATACTGTGCTGACAGATATGACTTTTGACAGCCAGAAATATTAATGCACAATTAGGGAGGACACCCCAAAAACACTGAGGAGTGCTACAAATTATTGAGTAGATACTGCTGACAGATATGACTTTTGACAGCCAGAAATATTAATGCACAATTAGAGAGGACACCCCAAAAACACTGAGGAGTGCTTAAAATTATTGAGTAGATACTGCTGACAGATATGACTTTTGACAGCCAGAAATATTAATGCACAATTAGAGAGGACACCCCAAAAACACTGAGGAGTGCTTAAAATTATTGAGTAGATACTGCTGACAGATATGACTTTTGACAGCCAGAAATATTAATGCACAATTAGAGAGGACACCCCAAAAACACTGAGGAGTGCTAACATTTATTGAGTAGATACTGCTGACAGATATGACTTTTGACAGCCAGAAATATTAATGCACAATTAGGGAGGACACCCCAAAAACACAGAGGAGTGCTAAAATTTATTGAGTAGATACTGCTGACAGATATGACTTTTGACAGCCAGAAATATTAATGCACAATTAGAGAGGACACCCCAAAAACACTGAGGAGTGCTTAAAATTATTGAGTAGATACTGCTGACAGATATGACTTTTGACAGCCAGAAATATTAATGCACAATTAGGGAGGACACCCCAAAAACACAGAGGAGTGCTAAAATTTATTGAGTAGATACTGCTGACAGATATGACTTTTGACAGCCAGAAATATTAATGCACAATTAGAGAGGACACCCCAAAAACACTGAGGAGTGCTTAAAATTATTGAGTAGATACTGCTGACAGATATGACTTTTGACAGCCAGAAATATTAATGCACAATTAGAGAGGACACCCCAAAAACACTGAGGAGTGCTTAAAATTATTGAGTAGATACTGCTGACAGATATGACTTTTGACAGCCAGAAATATTAATGCACAATTAGAGAGGACACCCCAAAAACACTGAGGAGTGCTAACATTTATTGAGTAGATACTGCTGACAGATATGACTTTTGACAGCCAGAAATATTAATGCACAATTATGGGGGACAACCCAAAAGCGCTGGGGAGTGCCAAATATGAAGAAAAAATAATAAACCTCTATCCTCCTCTCTGCACTAGCGATTTTGGTTAGAGCAATTGCAAGAACAATATTGTATTCTTTCTCTGTCCCTGCTCTAATTAGCCTATGACTACACCCTGCTCTCTCCCTCTGTCAAATGGCGATGGATTGCTGTGGAGGCGTGTATTTATAAAGTTGAAGTATCGCGAGAACCGAGTCCCGAGATCCGACGACGTCACAATGACGTTCGGCCTCGATTTGGATTCGGAATTGGCGGGAGAGTACCGAGCTGCTCAGCTCGGTACTCGGATACCCAAAGTTCGGGTGGGTTCGGTTCTCGGAGAACCGGACCCGCCCATCTCTATAATTAAGCGAATAAATCTTTATATGGATTGGTTTTTTCAGAATGTATTCAATAAGCAGGTGGTGAGATCCATTTAAAATTAGTTTTATAATGTGTACTGTGAAGCAATATACTTTTCTAAACCTTTCCAAATTAAATTATTTCAGGGCAAAACACATCTGCATAAGAGAACCACATTAGGGTAACCATTATTATAAGAGAAGGCTCTACAAATTTCTTATGAGAGTTAGAAGCCAGGGCCAAAACCAGTGAAACACCCATTTTTAAGATTAAATATTCTTCTGTGCTATGTGGGATATTGCTTCTAGATGGGCCAGTCGGGACTAGCTTGAAACAGAACAGACTAATCAGCTCTTGTCTGCTGCGGTGCCAAGATAGTCTCATGAGATGTGATTTTAATCTTGAATCTCACAAGACCAAGTGAGATGCATTGTTGTAATGTGAGTGACAGACGGGCAGCGAATCAGATTGTAGCTCATTCATTCTGATTTAGTGAGAGATTCAGCCAGCGCATGCAATAACTTCGGGCGGGACAGAAAAGATAGAAGGGGTGCCCTGTGTAGATGCGTCGCCAGGGTTTAATGTCTAGTCTTGAGCCCTGTTATAAAACTTGTTTTTTTTAGCAGATATCAATAAAAGCTGAGATTCTATGTTTTATAAAAAATAAAAAAAGAAGTCCCTTTTTCCATTGTCTGTTTTTTATTTTTTAAGGAGTCGCCCCCCAGTCAACCCCAGTCATGCCATGTGATATATGGCCAACCCTTGTTGATTGCCCCCAATCTTTTGTAATATAAAATGATTATTGCACATAATTAATGATTGATAGCACCGTTTTTTTTAGAAGGGGTAGTGTCACAAAACCTAATGGCTCCTTTGTACATAGTAAGCAATAGGAATACCTATTTAGACGATGGGAAAAGCCCTACATCAGTATTCATATGATATAGGGGTATAGTTACTATACTGCGGATTTTAAAAGTGGAGATGTTGCCTATAGCAACCAGTCAGATTCTAGCTGTCATTTTGTAGAATGCACTAAATAAATGACAGCTAGAATCTGATTGGTTGCTATAGCCAACATCTCTACTTTTTTGATCTCACAATTTAGTAAATATACCCCATAGTCTCTATAAAGTAACAGAGGCCGAATTAAGTCTGTCTTTTGAACAAACACAAACTCTCTCTTTTTTTTTCTTAGTAGACCATGAAACGTCTACAAATTAAAAAAAAAAAAAAAAAAACCTCCCCATACCTTTACAAAGTCCATGACTGCAAACATCCAACACACTTATTACATATACATTTTTATGGAAAACAAAACATTGCATGTTAAAGTAAACATTTGGGCTATTGAAATATATTCTCTTGTGCATTCACTAAAAAAGAGTTTCACAGCAAATATGTAGCAATACGAGAATTTCTGTAAGAAATGGCATGCTGTAAGAGATTGTATAGATTCATACGCTATTTTAGTTTGAAAATATTAATTGTTGACAGGTACTGTCATATGCACGCTAATTGCTAGTCATGCTTAATTCATAGTATTAGCTTGTGGTGGCTCAGATGAACTGTGTCCAGCCAGGGGTTGAACCTGAGTAGTGGGACTAAATTATTTTGTCCCTTTTGATTTAGTTTGTAAACTCTTCTGCTCTACCCATGAGGTATTTATGGGTAGTGAGTTCCAGGCACCTAGTTACATATGAGTGCCTAATACCATTTTATGGCACAGGTCGTAAAAGCTCTATTTTAATGTTCTATTAATAACATCAGGGATATCAAACAGATACCTCACGTTCTTGGTGATCTCAGGACATCTCAACTGGGTGTCAGACAGCTGGGATAAGTGTGAATGAAGGGAATTAAGGGCGAAGGATAATGTCATGTTTAGTATGCAAATGAAGGGGAACTTATGACCTGCTGTGTTGAGGTAATATAATCTTTGTAGGACATTGGGGTAAGAAGTTAGGCCAGTGTAAATAAACCCTAACTTGAAAGATATTTGAAAAGAGGCCGTAAAAACTAATTTGCATTGACAGACTTTCTAGGTCTGACGTCACATGAAGAGGGTTTTGGGTACCTGCAGCATGTTTAAAATGTCTTGTAAATCTAACAACTTTGTTCACTTTTGGGAGTGAATTTCATATGGTGAAGTGTCCCTTTATTCATGTTCCCCTGGCAAGCAGCAAAGGTATCATTCGTGAGCTTACCATTTCTGTTGTTTGTTCCTTTTTTATTTTACAAGAAAACAATTGTATTATATCTTTGTATGCCATTTTGGTAATTGTTTTCATCTTAAGCATTGTGGATTTATTTTCCATTTTAAATTACACTTAATAAGTTCTTGTCTCTGTGTTCTTAGAAATTCACGTGTCAGACTTGTCTTGGACCGCTACATAGTTGAAACAGCGGAGATCATTTGATTTATGATAACTAAGGTAAAGGGAGAGCCAAAGGCTTCATGATTAAGAGTGTCAACTCTTCACAATAAACCTTTGGTGGCATAATTGGTAAGGCGAGGTTAGAATGTCGGATAGACAGGGAGAGTTTGAATCATTTTTAAACAGACCAGGTGGTTGTTTTTTATTAACCCTTTGTCACATACAAGTTACGCAGGTTTGGTGAGTGCTAGATCATGACAGGGCGTATTATGTGAAAATAAATAATCTTGTGAAACATGCAGTAGTAGGTTAGATTAGTATCTCTATTTTATTGTTAAGGGCACAGTTATGAAGTACTGTGTACATTATGCAAACAATAAAGGTGTAGGCACAGATTTGTACTTATATGATGTGTACATAACTTGAGATTAGGGAGTGGGAGAATTCTTCAGATTTCACACGCTAGTTATGTTTGCCCAAGCAAAATTAAAGTGTTTTTAGCCTTTACATTTAATAGTTTGCACCTGTCATTATTATAGCCAGCTGGTTCAAGTGTTGCAGGTTTAGAGCAACCTCTTTCTTCCCGTTTCATAGCTGTTCCTAAAAATTTCCAATACGCAGAGGAGTTCATTGTTTTATTCCGATAAGTTCCTTACTACTAATGTTATGTCAGTGGATCCCAAACTGTTTCAGTTTCAAGGCACCCTTTGGGTTTCCATAATTTTTTCAAGGCACCCCTAAGCCAAAATAATTACCAAGTAGTCCCCCTGCCTTGCTTACCACTGGCCCTGGCCAAAGCACCCCTGTGAGATTGCCTAGGCACACAGTTTGGGAACCACTGTGTTATGTTTTTGTTTTTATATTATTGGTTTGGTCCCGTACTAAAGCAATTTCTGGGGTTTTGAAATTACCTTGCGCATTTATTTTAAGGTTTCCGGAAGATGAGTTATTGAATGATTATATCTTACCCCCAGTCTTTTTGTGGTTTGTGCATTATATATTATAGTTGTGCATTTTCTGGCCTCATAGGCTGCGGTACCCTCCAATGACTGCAGCACCTATTAATGATCATCTCAAAATCGGCAGGATAGTTACAGACTGTGCATGTTGGCAACTGCTGTTTGTTGGTAGCTGTGGACACTCCCCAGTCTAATGTTTACAGTTGTACATTAGTGCTGTAATAATAGTGCTTTGTCTCATTATCACATGGCTCACATACTGTCCATTCACACCCCCCCCCCCCTTCCATGACTGTGAAATTTGGCTTCTGTTCTTCCCTTGCACAGATGCAATGTGGGAGTGGAACATTCTCACTTATAACATTCTCAGAGATCCTGGTTGCTTTTATACAACTTAAAGGAATGTATGCTTTTCTGCTTCACTGATGGTTAAGTAATGGGTCCAGCAAGCGGGCGCAGAACGTCTCTGCACTGCCACGTAAACAAGTTTAAGACCTGCAATCTGCTGCTGTAGCCGGCTCCGTTATACAGGCTTGGCTGCTTTTACCGACAATGTCCAGATTAGCTGCAAGCTGAACCTTTTAAAGGCCTCTTAATGTGGGTTTTTAGAACTATTGTTCTGTAACGAGTCACAGAGCTACATAGAACAGGGATATACAAGTTCGACAAAATAAATGCTGATGTGAAAACAAAGCGGAAAGGTGGGTCTTGCTCGTGAGAGAGCTTATAATATAGTGGGAAGAGCGGAGAGGGAGATAAGTACTGTGGAAAGGGTTTACCCTGAGTGGGTAGCGGCACGTGAAAAGTCTTGTAATCAGGAGTGCAGAATTGGTGGCGCTATATAAATGAATGATAACAGGAAAGGGAGGAAGGTTCCAGTGATAAGCTATCAAGTAGGAAATGTAAATTAACTACCTGGCTGAGCTATGTGCCCATGCACGGAAAGATCTGGTGACTCGCCCGCATCTGGGTCACACAGAGTGGTGTAGTACATTGGCAGCATATATGTGTATGATATAGATGGTTATCAGGGAGGAGACAGTGTGAGGGAGAGTATTTTGAGTCGTACGAAAGGGAGGAGGTGAGGGTGAGTGATTTGCATTGGTTTCTGGAGGATATGAGGACACAGTGTAGGGATTTGCAGAGTGATGCAGCAGATGTGGAGCAATGAGAGAGGAAGATCAGTCTTGCATCAGCATTTAGGATGGATTGAAGCTGAGATAGATGGTGTGAGAGGTTGCAGCCATGGAGGGAGGGGGGGGGGGGGAATGAGAGAATGTATAAGAGTTACAGTGAAGGCGAAAAGACTTTGTATAGAAGTAAATCAGAGGCCATAGTCAGGGATGACAACAAGACAGCACTAGTGTGGGGGGCAAAAATAAGCTGTCTGTCTGTCATTGTTGTCTGGAAAATGTGACAGTTTGCAATATACCTGTGCACCTGCTGGTTGCTCTGGAAACGGACAGTGAACTCTTCCTGTGCACTTGCTGGGTAACCTGGAACATGTCACTTGTTGGGTGGTCTGGAAACTGCGACAGTTATTGCAGCCCTGCTGGGTAACCTGGAACATGTGACCTGCTAGGTGGTCTGAAAACTGTGCCAGTTATTTGCAGCCACATATATCCGCGTGTCTTGCGGGGACCATGCCCAGCAATGTAACTTCGATGGAAGAACTTATACATATATTGTAGTGTATAAAGAAAGTCTTCAGTTCCTTTAATATAGCGTTGATAAATTATTTAGTCATTATACTCCGTTGTTAAAATTTCTACCTGTAATGTTGTGTATAAAAAAGTTATTGAATTCTGTTGATAAAGTAATTTAGTAATTGCATTTCAGTTTAATTTAAAGCAGTTACTGCTGGTTTTTTCTAGTGTCTTAATAACTGTACATTATAATTATCCATTTACTCAGGCTGTACTACTTCAACAGGTCCACTTTTAATGTTAAACCTGTATTTTTACAGTGTTGTACTCTTGTAACCTCACATTGCTTTCCCCAACATCCTGTAGCATTGTTCCTTGTGGTGAAAGGATCTTGTATTGTGTGTTGGCTTGGCGTCTTATCTCTAGGTAGGATTCCCGAAGACTTGTTACTTGTAATATTTAATTCAGCACTCATTGATTTTTCTATAGAGCGGTGGTTGGCTGCAGAGTCCTCAGGGAAGTCGGCCAGGGTTTCTGTGTAACTGATGAACTTGCAGACACACTTGCACATGATGTAGATAAGCATACACTATTGATCGGTTGTACCAGCGGTGTCACTGGGAAGGATCGGTCAGGATCTTATTCCCCGTTACTGCTCACTACACTCCTTTCTTAACCTAGCAACCAGTGGATTTAAAGAGCCCTCTTCCAATCGGATACTGTTCAAATGTAATTGTATGTTAAAGTCAAATACATACTTTGTCACTTAGTTTATTTAAATTAAATTGCCTTCAGACCGCCATATATAGATCATTGTCCAAATTAACGGGTCCTTAGGACCACTGAACGTAGATATACGTTGTTCCGGTCTACGATTACCGTGAACCCTCTTCATTGTCCTTACACTCTAGTCTCTGGAAAGCTCAGTATATGGTGCCTCTGCTATGAACGGTGTCTTCTCACACTCCAAAAACACATTTGTTGGTTAATTGGCTGCTGACAAAATTAACCCCAGTCTGCCTGTGTATGTGTGTTAGAGAATTAAAATTGTAAGCTCCAATAGTGCAGACACTGATGAGTGACAAACATTCTCTGTACAGTGCTGCAGAATTGGTGGCGCTATATAAATAGATGATAACAGGAAAGGGAGGAAGGTTCATGTTGTGAAAAGCTATCAGGTAGGAAATGTAAATGAACTACCTGACTGAGCTATGTGCCCGTGCATGGAAAGATCTGGTGACTCGCCCGTATCTGGGTCACACAGAGGGCAGTGGGTGTAGTACATTGGCAGCATATATGTATGTGTGTGTGTGTGTGTAATATATTTCTAGAACTTGACCAGATTGGAGAACTGTTTTTCCTAAAATGTACAATATAGGTTGTTTTTTTTTTAGCACTATTTTGTTGAAAGCTCTCCTTTTTTACCTAAAGCTTGTCTACATACACTTAAACGTTCTGCAGACATCGCTTCCTTGCATGACTGTTTTTTTTTTGTTTTGTTTTTTTTTTTTTTTACCAGTACATAATTCATTTTGTTATGTAACTCGCCGCAAAACGGACTCATTTATCTGTGGCCTGTTGCTGCCTTTCCAGAAATTGTTCTGAATCATTGTTCAAAGAGCAGACACTCTGATTAGGAAGACAAAAGTAACATAAATCTCAGCGGGCATGTCTGTTTGTAGCTTGCAGCTCTTAGTCTCGTTTTTATTATTTTCTTTGTTCGAAGAGTTTAAAGATCTTGTTAGACGTTCTTTTAAAGCACCGAGTCCATTAAGACACATGTAACTGTAACGCAGAATCTCTTTTATAACTCAATCCGAGTGCAGCTAGGGTGCAATCAATGACCATTTTACAAGTGCAATAATGCCGTCCGTTTGTGATACCAGCTAGTATGATGACCTGGTTGGCCCTTTGTGATGCATAATTCTATTTGCAAGAGTTTGTAAACTATGTACAGTTTTGGAGTATAATCAAAAGACATACACTGCTGTATTACAATATATTAAACAGCTTCTTTAATGCTCTTTATTACAGGGCTGAATAATATACAGGAAATTGCTGGAGCCTTTGTACCTTGCTTGCATACTACAGGGGAATGAAAGACAACATGATGAACTTAGCAGAGAGTTGCTTCTCTAAGCAGGCAGAGTTTGAGTGACAGATTTGCAGACTTGCTGTTTGGAAATGTAGTGTAAGGATTGGTTGACTTGGAGTAGTGATGTCACAGTACTGCACAATAATCTTTTTGACTTGTATGAGATCCCATTAAGATAAAGTCTTAAACATGCGGGAGACACTTCAGCTGTCTGTGACGGTGTAGAAAGTTAATACATTACTCTTTAACTGAGCAACGGAATGTCTGGCTGACGCTGAACAAATTTATTTTTACTCCATTTTAGATCTGTAGATTTGACATTTTGTACTTTTGTGGTCCTTTAAGGTACAAACCAATAACAATTTTCAGTAGTACTCTAGAATGAATCATTTGCCTTGCATTTTCCCCAAACAGAATAGACAAGATCATTTCTGATTTGAACCTTTTGAAAAAAAAAATAAAAAAAATATCAATATAACTATTCTCCCACACAAAGAGGTCTCTATTTACCTTGATAGAACATACACTGCAGTGAAGAATTGAACAATGGCAGCGCACACTGTAATCTGTTGGCATTAAGGTCTTAATCAACAGCAACGTTTATTTCTAGAGCACCAGCATATTCCGTAGCGCTTTATATTTGGGAGCAAACCCAGTAATAAAACAATACTGGGTAATACATAAGAGAAGTAAATGGGCCAGCTCACTCACCATCTATTGGGATAAAGCACGTCCATACCTCTATTTTCAGTTATATGTAATATGAAAGAACAATGATGACTGCATGTCGCACCCAAAAATCATTTGAACAATGCATAAAATCAACTTGTGCGACTAAATTATAATGTAGGTATCTTAAGTGAGTCTGAGAGGGCAGTGGTGACATTAGAGGGTTCTACTCCCTGGCAGCATTGTTGTGGCAATGCCATTGCAAACGTCTTCCCTCGGGCCTGTTATTACCCAGGACGTGTTCTTTCCTTTAGTTGTGGTTTTGTTTTAGTCATTTTGCCAGTCTCGCTAGCGAACATTTTGTTGTTAATTCCAGGTAAATATTTGTCTTTCTGCTTTTAGGAAACGTCATTTACTCTTCCTGTGTCAGGAATCCTATTGGGTGCTGAGGTGTGTTGCTGCTGTGGTTAGTGACTCAGTCTTGCTGTAACTCACAAATCTGTTTAAAGACGTCAGAAAAGCACGGTGGCTTAGTGGTTAGCACTTCTGCCTCATAGCGCTGGGGTCATGAGTTCGGTTTCTGTGTGAAGTTTGTATGTTCTCCTCGTGTTTGCGTGGGTTTCTTCCGGTGGGTTTCTTTCACCCGGTTTCCTCCCACATTCCAAAAACATACTGGTAGGTTAATTGGCTGCTTTTAATATTTGCCTTAGTCTCGCTCTAATGGGGCAGGGACTGATATGAGCGAGTTCTCTGTACAGCGCTGCGGAATTAGTGGAGCTATATAAATAGCCGATGATAAGCCAACGGAGTCTTGCGTGCAAGTCTGGTTAGTTCCCATTTAAGTGTACCTGTCATTTGCAAAGAGGGAAGTTGGCTGTTTTGTGATTACTTAATAATGCAGGTGGGTCCTGTAACACTATTGTTTCTTCCCAGCCGGTGTTTTACCAACATGCCAGTCAGCCTGGTATAGGAGAGCTACTGACTGATCCTTTCTAGCTATCAGTAGCCGTAGTCACCTCTACCCACCCAAGGTTATGAGTGTTGTTATGAAGAGGGTGCTGGTATTTTTAGCTACAAAAGCTGCAACCCTAGTTGGCGCCCAACTGACCTCGGATTGACCAGTTTGCCGCCTGATGCGATGTTGTTGGTACTGCGGCCAGTACGGAGTATGATTTTGCAGGGTCATTGGTGGACGGGGCTTTTTTTGGGGAATGGGACTGGAAAAAGGTGACTGTCGGTTGAGCAAATTGTAGAGAGATCATCTGGTGCCATCTTACTACACCTATGTCCACCCTCTAGACACATTGTCCTAACACCCGCATGTGTGGGTATGCTCTGGTCACTTATGCCCACACCTAAGAACTAGCCAGGGCACTACCTACCCACACACTGCCCCAATACCACATGCAGTGACGGGGTCACATATGGCTAATAACACTATATAAATTTTATTCTTTGCCATACTTAAAAAAAATAGGCACGTAATAGAGAATTTACTTGTGTCGGAAGATCTGATTTCTTAGGCACTGTAATCTAAGAAGACAACCCCTCCCCTGATGGCATCACCACAGTGTTGTGCCCCCCTCCACATTTGTATTGAGATGTTGGGGGCTAGAACAGGCCTGTTCCTTTACACTCATACATAATTATTGAATGCCAACAACGTCAGTCACATAAGTGTAAATAGAAACCTCCTGAGGAACGGGGTTGTTGTGCGGGATATCCTCGCAATTTTGTCAACAATTGCAAATATGTTCAGTGACAAACCCTTGGTAATTGCATGCGTTGACTCAGTGTTGTCAGATTACCAGGGTTTAAAAAAAAATCGAGTTGTGTGTGTTGGCAGCAGTGAAAGTGTGCATTTATATAAAAAGATATCCAGGATCTGTATGTCTGCTGATTAACCCAGTGTTCTATTTGGATGGTTGTGTCCTATTAGTTTTGGCAGTATATAATTTTAGGCAGGTCTATTAAGTCACCCATCAAGATTGTTCATACTGCCATATAATAAACATATTGGCGCACTCTCTGTGCCAATAGGCTCTACAGGGCTGGTAAGAACATCTTTCACGTGTCGCACACTCCGCTGGGTCGGATGTACGGGCAGTGGCAGAATCTGAGGTTCTAGATGTTCAGCAAAGATCCTGACCCTGTTGGGGATAGCCGGCTGTATATATGTACACAGCGCATCCACAGATGAACCAGAGTCTTGACTCAATACCTTGACAGTACCGGTACAGCATCCAAGCTTTGACGAAGGACCTTAATTAGCTTAATAAGCTGCCTGCAAGCTGACGTAGAAGCAGGAGGCTGGATAGAACTCCACATATTACAGCTCACCTGGGGGTGAGACGTCAGAAGACACTAAGGTGTCTGGTGGAGAGGACGGCTGGAGCCGGAGAGCGTCGCACCGCCAGAAACGCTGTGAGGAAGTTTCAGGTGATCAGACTGTACCATCGATCAGGTTGGAGGACCGATCCTGAGACATGGGCGAAGAAACTGGACAAGACGTTTGTCGCAGCTAACACTGGACGATCGCACACAGGCTGAGATAGACGGGCAATAATACATGTGTGTAACGTACCTTCATAGAACACAAACTATCATCCAACTTTATACTGGTTTGACCGGTTTCCCTATTGAAATGCTATAAAATAGTTATTTAGTACAACAGTACAACCAGAAGTCCCAAAAGCCCCGTAAAAGTTAGAAACTTTTGTTACATCCCTTAACATAGTTTATGATGGTGCCCACAGAGCTCCCCATCAGTAGGGCCATTAATTTGCTTTCCCATAATCCCTTTATTCTTCCAATGTTCCTCCGTCAGTCTCATTGAGATCTGATAATATGCTAAGTATGCAACAACAGGGATCTGGTCTAGTGGCATTGTTGGGTATTGTGTCACTGGGGGTGTGGATATGGTCCACAAAGGACCAAGCACAGCCCTTTGCTCTTAATCTGCATAGAGGCATAGTCTAAATAATACATACAGCCTTTTTGTTTTTAAATTGGTTTCATTACCAACCCCTTATTGTAGCTTCTCTACATATCTACCTTGTCAGGTGATTTCCAGGTGATAGTTGCTTGGGGGAAGACTTGTCTTTACAAGCTGTGTGCAGGTAAGTCTCAGCCCTGTTATATAGCATAGCAATAATCCTGTTGTCTCCCATTGAATTCATGTTTGTATTTAGCGTAGGACTGGGCACATGGGGAGACTTTGGCGTGAGTTGGTGAGATTAGCATGCATTGGGATATGTGGCGCTAACCTTCCCTGTTTTTAATACAGAATACAGCTTGAAGTAGATAGAACAGAAATAAGGATCCAATTTTGTTTTAATCACGTGCCATTCCCATTTAAGAAAAATAATTTTTTTGAGGTTGCAGTCCCTTTAATAGACAAAAGATGTTTCGTTTTATTGTTCCCAAGGGAGGTTACAAGTCATGTTGCCTCCAGTGTCTAGGCGTGAGTCACTTGGGAATAGATAGCGCAATTATTGGCTTCCGGATGTCCCTAAAGACCCGCCTGGATTGGAGACGACTGTACGGCAATATTCTCATTTCCTATAATCGTTCTAATATACTGAAACTTATTTAAACGTGGTTCGGGCACTCGAGGTTAAAGCTTCCCATTAGTCTCGCAGCCCCAGGGCAGGCAGTTGAGATCTCTGGTACACACTGTGCTAATTCTGCTGTGCTTTCCCTTCTGCTCCATGGATTCACACGCGCAGCAGGATTCCTTTTGTAGGGAAATGTTGTTCAACTCGTCCTTAATGGGTCCTAGTTAGACCATGCACAAAAGCTTAATGTTCCAACAATGAGTCAGAAAACAGCTTACATCAACACGGTTTAATTGCTTTTATCATAAAAATAAGGTGGATTTTCTGACTCGCCGGCTAACGCGATTCCAAATGTTTTTCCAGCATTGTGCATTTAAATATTAATTTTAGCTTTTGCTAAATACATTTATTTGACCTTTCTAGTCTGTTTTATCAGCAGTGTTGTCATCGACGTAAAATAGATGGCACCAAAAAGATTTATATATAGACTTAAAAAATTGTATGTAAAATCAGCTGTGAACAAAAGGAACGAATCTCTTGTAACAAGATAAAAAGGATGGAAGAATTCACGTTTCTGAATTAATAAATTGGATATTGTATGTAAAATAAGTATATGTGTGTTTGTATGTATATGTGTGTTTGTATGTATGTGTGTGTGTGTATATATATGTGTATGTGTGTGTGTATGTATGTGTGTGTGTGTGTGTATATATATATATATATATATATATATATATATATATATATATATTTATTATTTTTTTTTCGAGATAGACAGGTGTATGTATAATCAGTTTAATCTGCTTTCATCTCTGTCACTCAGGCTAATTGTTTGTTTTAGTTGCTGTTTTGGATACAATTGTATTAAGGGGAAATTTATATTTTTAAGGGAACTCTCTCCCTTCCCCACAAACCTCCCTCCCAAAACAAAACATGCAAAAACAAACATTTGGCTGTAATAAAGGCCTCCGTGAAAGATAAAGCAATATAAAATCTGCACAAATCCACAAATTAGTCATATATGCAGGTGGAAAGTGAAGTGTTTAAAAATGACAGGTCAAGGTTTTGTATGTTTGAGATTACCAAAACCCTGACACAACATAGTTGCTATGGATCCCAGTGTACGGTGATACTGCAGGGTGTGTGTGTAGATGTTCTCGTATGATCAGCGCAGGCTTCCTGCTGATCTCCCATGTTCTAACACGTTCCCGAGGTTTGTCTGTCTCACCTGGTTTGCAGCTCTGATCATACATGTGCTCAACTTGATTTAAGACCAGTATGCAAACACTTGTAGACAAAAGTAGACACACAACTTTTTCCCCAAAGTGGCCTCGCTTCCTATCCGGTGCTTTGGGGGCACCAATGCTTTACTCCCCCCCCCCCCTCCCCCCCCTCCCCCCACACACACACACACACAATAGGATAATACTCAAAAGCTCAAACGAAGGTGAGTTTGTGTTTAGCGTTGACCATAAAGTGCTCAGCTAATCTTGTGCGTACAGCTTAATGAATAATATAATATAAATTGGTTGTAAATTCAGAATAGAATAATAAAATGATTTAAATTTCCACTAAATGCAAAAATAACTTGCATCAAAGGGATAGGTACCACTGTTATATAGTAAACGTGAATTAAATGCTACAACAAAACTCTCTATACTTCACAACAGTTCAATAACCAGCAAGGCTCATAAAATTACAATACAACTATAAAAGCTTCTCGTAGAGGTTTTTAATGGTTATATCCGTATGCGTAATGAGTATACTCGTTAAAACATTTTCAATTAAACACTCCGCTTAACACCAGTATGCGAGTGCTAAATGCGCCACCTCTCCGTTTATTGCAACGAAAATACGAAGCATAAAAACCACAAATCACGTAGCTGAAATACGACCCCTCCAACACCATTTTTATGTATTAATAGCGTAGTCCCTTAAACATTATATCTAATTAAAGTTGATGCATATATCTCAGAAATGCTTGATTCACATCCTATATGGGGTATCGGAGAAGGTTACAGTTTTAAAGATGGTCAATATTTCTTAAAATATATATATTTAGACTAATATGCTTGATGTTAAACTACAGACACATACTTTAAATGAAGACTCATAAAAGTTGGGAAAACAAATTAGAATTTCAAACTCCATCATGATGTTCAATGGAGAAAATTAACTCGCCCTCGTTTGAGCTTTTGAAACTCTTGATTCCAAACTCTTGATTAAAACTTTTGATTCCATTGGAACTTCGTTTTAATTTCGACTGTTTGCAAGTATGAGGTTAACGTATTGTAAGTTGGATGGTCCTCTGTATGTATGCACATTTATTTAAAAACTCGGCTTCAGAATAATTATGCTTGGTGATATACAATATACAGATATATTATTGAGTTTACACGATAAATCTTAAGTTGCTGTCTTGAGTCCGAAGATCTCTCTGTTAATTATGTTATATATTGTTTGGGGGATTAGATTGATACCAATAATTATATTAACGAGCTGCAGTTGGGGCTGTGATTTTTATGTTTAGCTTTGGCCTGTGGGCTACAAAAATGGAGACACGCTCTGTATATTTTCACGCGATCGATAAGTAGAAATATTTTGCTATTATATATTCCAACGTTAATGTGTGCCTCCATCTGTACGGTTGCTATTCTTATATTGTTGCCCATACGGAAGCAATGTGTGCTATAGAGAACCATATTGTAGCATTTGATCTGTGTGTGTTCATTTGTGTGATGCGATTATTTATCCTCTGTAGAGTTAAGGAAGATTTAATTAGTTAGCACATTGTGTAATAAAATCATCTAAAATCCATTTTGTTGTTGCTACTATTGATGTGCTTTTAAGATCAGATCTGTGTGTTTTTTGATGTATGTGTGTATATGTATATATATATATATATCTAAGTTAACCCGTGCATGATACTCATGCATTCTAGTCAGATCAAGCTACTTATGGTGTTAAAAAGGTTCTTGTCATGCATTTGGTCCATAGCCAAGGCCTCAACCACCAACCACTCCCCACTGTCACCCCCGGCAACCACCAACCACTCCCCACTGTCACCCCCGGCAACCACCAACCACTCCCCACTGTCACCCCCGGCAACCACCAACCACTCCCAACTGTCACTTCTCCTTCAAGAAATATATATATATATATATATATATATATTTATTTTTTTTTCTTAAATCTTTATAAACACTTTTAACAATTAACAAATTAAATTAACAAATTAAAAACATCTTAGTATACCAAATTTCAGCCCTTTCTGAATTTTTTTTTCCACACACACTAAGAATTTAGTAGGTCAGTGTATAACTCCGCCCAGCAGGTGGCGCTGCAGCTTGGTTTTATTTTTTCCACACACAGACAAACTAACACACGCCACTAGACATTTATATTATAGATATATTTTCTGAGTGAAATGCATTATGATTTTATATTGTTATAGTTTTATTAATTGTATATCTAGTAATGGTATCGCTGTGCTCAGATCGCTAGACGCTAAACACAAATTGGCACAAATGTTTGAAGCGCGATATTTAACTAGGAGGGGGGTCTGTTTTTTTTCCCCCTCACTATTTAAGCAAAGAAGAGTGAGACAAGCAACTTTCTTCAACTGAGTTTGATGAAATGCGTCGGGTACTGTTTTGTTCCTAAATGGGATTGAGGAAGGGCAATATTTCACCATATCAGTGGTTCCTAAACTGTGCACTGTGGTTCCCTGCGGCGATCTCACAGGGGTGGCATGGTCAGGGCTGATGGTAAACAAGGCGTTGGGGCTACTTGGTAATCTGGTTTAGGGATGTCTTGAAAAAATTATGGAGATTATTGTCCGTTTTAAAGTGCGTCTACAATTATGGAGGTTTCAGCGCTGTTTACTCCTCTCTTTTTCTAATAGTTTGCGAAGAGGTTTTAGCAATATCCCTTTATACAGCTGCGTTTGTGTTTACCACATCTCAGCGCTGGGTTTCTGTCTCATCTTCAGCGATAACGAGACTGCAGAACGTGATTAGCCTGTCCCCCCCTCCCTCCTCCGCACATTCTTTTAAGATGGGTTAACGAGTAGTTGAAACCCTTTTTTGAAAACTGTTAGGTTAATTGCAGCTTTAATAATGTAGATTGTTCTGTTTTGTTCCATGTGTAGGAAAACGAATTATTCTTCTGGCTAATTACCCCCCATCCCCAGCTCAAACTTGCTATCCTACAACCCCAACGGACACGGGGCAGGGTCTTCCTTGTTTCTTAGGGGACAGAAACGTCAGTCTCTGGAGACACAGGGACCACTAAGGAGTGTAAGTGTCTGTGTAGGTAACATTAATACTGCTGCTATCGCTGTATTCTGCTAATAAGTGATGATTATTAATAATTTATTTTTAAAGAGTGTCTGTGGAATGTGTAAGGCTTTGTATAAATTTATAAACACCGTGATCTGTATATTCGTGGCGATTGTGGGTCATTTAGAACAAGTCTACGTCCACACCGAAGAGTCCACTTTTGTTACAGTATCTTTTGTATGTTTATATGGGGTATTGGCGAGTAGACCACGTAAGAGAAAAGGGGGCACGTAAGCAAGGATGTATCTGGGAGGAGTATAGAATATCTTTAATATGCTCATAGTTTCATGTGATGTTGCAGAAATGATCAGACGTTACAAATAAGCAGTCATTTATTTGTCTGATGTTTGTAGTTTTTGAGCTTTTATTATAAATCTAACATAACATATATTCTCCTTGGCTTCGGTCTTCCATTCTGTCACCTGGGCTGATGACGAATATGCAGGGCTTTGGTGTGGGCACTACCATGTAAAGCGCACCTTGTCCAACGTATTATTGCCGCTGATTTGTAGTACAAAGTCGTCATCATATCAGTGATTATAAACAGTCTCTGACGGGACTTTGGATGAAGCTGGTAATCTGTTCCTGTGCTTTAAAATGTTTCCCATTATTCAGTTATTCTATTGTTTATGGTGTAATTTAGTATGATGGGGTGGCTGTTTCGCAGGATTGGCCGTTATTCAGGATTTATTGCTAATGTTCATCATTGTCTCCTACCCTAGGACACAGAATTTACTTGGTGCCTCGTTTCCAGGGAGTCTTATTAGCGTTATATTAGCTTATTGACCTGTATAATTTGGTTAAGTTGCAGAGCTCTTATTTTTAATGCACTCTGAAGAGCAGACGTGACCATTCTAAATACAAGGCTATAACGTCCAATTTTTGTCATGTTAAATAAAAAAAAAATGCCTTTAGTAAATCTTAAGGCTCGTTCACACGTACACTGGTAAAAAAAAAACACTGGACACAATTATATCTTTTTAGCATCTTGTCCTCTTGATGCACTTTGTTTTAGCCTATTGTACTTCTAGTGCGTGCAAATAACCTGTGCTTAGGTCTAAACTTTTAAAGACTGTCAAAATGTTAGCACACCGATGGGAACAGCACTTTTGACTCTTATTTGTCCTTTTTTAATGCAGTTTATTAGTTTAATTTGGTGTGCTACGGGCGCACCAATCCTTACTTCCGATTTTGTGTTTGTCTAGTGTACATATTGAGAGAAGTGTATGATAGTCATGCCGCAGGAATTTTCCTAGCTTCTGTACATGTGTTACGAAGTCTTCTAAACTGTAGCTGGTCTTGAGATTCATTATTTTTCGTCTTTATCCCAAAACCCTCTTGTCAGTCTTTTTATTTGTTCTAATCCTGTGATTTAGAAAACTGTCTTCCATGTTTATCCATTTCTGCTCAATGGAGCAATATGTCATAAGCTTGAGGCAAATTGTGCATTTTCCCAAATTCAATAAAGCCTCCTTTTAGCAGTTGTTAGAAAGCTGCATACCGTTTAGAAATATATGTGAAATATTTCCAACGTCTTACTAAATAATGACTTTTTATGTACATTTATGGTTGACTGTCCTTATCTAATCTTTTTATGGTTCTACACCAAAACCATACCTGCTTTAACCCTTTGGCCCGTGTGTGTATTCTGAGCTTTGTAGTTTATTAGCCTGTATTATTTTGTATTTCTATTTGTTCATGTTTCATTTGCATCGAAAATGCGGAGAATATTACATGCAGCATTGTCCAGACTGGAAACCGGTGTATTCCAAAGGAAGGTGTTCTTGAGCTTGCTTTAGGTTTCCATTGGAGCTAACGGGGATGTATTTGCAGAGCAGAAGGAGTCTTCAATTATCCTCTAAAACATCATCTATAATTTAATTTCAAGTTGTTTTTTTTTAACTGTCAGTGAGGCCGTTTCAGACCTACGGTGCAGCGTCGGTGAGCTCAAAACTGCCGCCTCCGATGTTGACCAGAATGGATGGTAACTGGTCGAACAAGCTGACCTAGCTGGACTTGTTTCCATGTTAGTGTAATGTGCAGTAAATGCCCTTCACTCTTTACCTGTATCGGTAACTGGCAGGTGTTGAGATGGGGTGTCTGCATGCACAATAGATGGTGTCTTGTCATCGTTCACAATGACCTGTATACAATTGCTCACAGCTCTATTGCTCAACATATTCTACCCAGTAATGGCTAATAATTTGGTCCTAGTCTCTCCAAATTATAACAGCCTTTTTTTTTCTTTGAATTATTCTTATAATTTTTATTCATCATCATTTATTTATATAGCGCCACTGATTCTGCAGCGCTGTACAGAGAACTCATTCACATCAGTCCCTGACCCATTGGGGCTTACAGTCTAAATTCCCTAACACACACACACACACACACACACACACACACACAAAGACACACAAAGACAGACAGAGAGACTAGGGTCAATTTTGATAGCAGCCAATTAATCTACCACTATGTTTTTGGAGTGTGGGAGGGAACCGGAGCACCCGGAGGAAACCCACGCAAACACAAGGAGAACATACAAACTCCACACAGATAAAGCCATGGTCAGGAATTGAACTCATGACCCCAGTGCTGTGAAGCAGAAGTGCTAACCACTGAGCCACTGTGCTGCCCATATTCAATATTAATCTTCCACGGAGTCTCCAGAGCCTTGTCTGCGAACTGTTAAAGCGGGGGTTCTTAGAATATCTTAGAATAATTTGGTTCTTAGAATGTCCATGCGTTGTTTCCTTTTGTAATAAAAATATTATCTTAAGCAGAGTAATGGATGATATAATCCAGAACTTGTCTTTATCCATTTTAAGTGTCGATCAGAAGGTTGCCACGTTTGGAAGCGACCCATGTGTGTGCTCCTAATGAAAGACCCATTACGTTTATGTAATGATAGATTTCATTACAGATAGAAACAGCAGGGGTGTTATACTCTAATATTGCTCTCTTTTTTTACAGTCATCTAAATGTCCAAAATAAACATTCACTGAAAGTCCCTTTTCTCCACCGTATGTACATAGAGTATTATGTGCTGGAGCACTGCCTCAATGCATAGTTAACATAATGTTTGGAATGCACCTGCTGTCCCAGATAGACCCACGCCCAAAGGATTAGCAAACAAACCTGGCGTGCAGCGTGTAATGAGATCGCAGAAGAAACTACTGCATTATTAGTGCATGAATCTCAGTAATTCTCTCTAAGCTTTCTTGTAATTTTATCCTGTTTAACATTTTCTTCCTTACGTCTTTTTGTATTATAGTAGAGTGTGTTTGTGTGTGTATATTTAGATATCTCTAGCATACTTGGTAGCTCTCCAAATATACCTTTTTTATTTTTATTCTGTGACATTTACAGGGCAACCAAGTATGCGTACTTTATTAGAGACTTGCAGTGTTCTCCCCAGAATAGTTTGCCAGCTGGGTGGCATTAAGAAGCTGCTGGGTGGAGGCAGTTGTAATACTTTGCAATAATAATGAAAAATGTTGAAGGTTATTGCCCACACCTGCCAGGACTGGTCAGGCTGATGGTCTAACACACACTGCTGGCTGGTAGTAGTCACACAGTGCTTGTTAGAATAAACCATTGTTTCTCCTATTCTATTATAATAAGACTCTGCTGGGCTCCAAGAGCCGGGTGCCAAGTTAAAACAGCCGGGTGGAGCACCCGGGAAATTGGTGCTGGGGAGAACAATGGGCTTGGTCTATTCTTTGGACCATATACACCAGTGATGGGCAACAGACGGCCTAAGGGCCGCCGGTGTCCCTTTAAGCCTTCACCTGCTCCCCACGTCTCCTCCTTGCTGTATTGTCAGGTTTGTTGTAGCCTGTAACACTTGTGTAAGGTGTCTTTCTTAGGTTAAATGTATTGTTCAAACTAATGGCTGTGATTAAGGGTAATGTGGGGTCCTTTTTAAGGTTGGAGGGCTGCACCTTGTGGCCCCTGATGTGTATCGGGTAGCCCATCGCTGATATAGACCTAGAACTTGCCGTTCTCCCACCTGTACTACTCCCGCTGAAACTCACAGCTACCCCAATCTCCGCTCTGTACCACACTCGCTCCTGTTGTCTGTTATGACCTTTTCCAATTAGTTTGTAAACAGCGATGACATTGAGGTTAAAGATCATTGACATTAATATATATCAAATGCTATGTTTTGCTTTGCTGAATAATGTAAATGAAATATCTGGGGGTAAATGTATCAAGTTGAGAGTTTTTCGGTGGGATTGAAAAGTGGAGATGTTGCCTATAGCAACCAATCGGATTCTAGCTGTCATTTTATAGAATGTACTAAATAGATAATGATTGGAATCTGATTGGTTTTTCAAACCCGCCGGAAAACTCTCCGCTTGATACAGTTACCCCCTGGTGTTTGTTTACTAATCATGTCCATCCAGCCGCCGTCCACACCTGCATTAGGTTACCATGTTACAATAGAGGAGTTTGAGTCCGCAGAGTGAGAGTGACAGTCTTGGTCTGCTCACATTGTGTGTTGGGGGCTTCATGTCCTCACAGCAGCCTAACTGACTGACATTTCAGCTTTTTGACCTGTTAGAAACCATTAGGGTGATGTTAATCGGGGAACTGTGACAGGCTAATGCTGAGTTAAGTATTTTATCTAAATACTTATTATCCCTTTAAAAAAGCAAAATATCTAAACCTAAAATACAAGTTATACTATATGACCTACTAATAACACTGACTGACTGCTTGGTTAAAGCAGTAATCCAGCTCACTGTACATGTTTCCCCATTTATGTCGTAATAAACCACAACAGGGGTGGATATTTCAGCTGAGCATACATTTGACTTGAGCTACAATGGGCTCCCTGTTGCTATCAAGAGGGAGCGAGACAAAAACCAAGAGTTGATCTTTCATGTACAATGTAGGGAGCTGCTGCGGGTATGAAGTGGCCCATAATGACTGTAGCTTATGTTCACTTGCATTGTAATTATTCATGTGAAGTGTGGTGCGCTGTCAAAGTTTACATACTCTGGGGCTGTGGTAACTTTCCCTTTGTAAGGTGAAGAGCGGAAAGCTGAACTTAGAACAGATCCTGAGGATCCCGCCTTGGCCAGGTGGCTGATTTAAGGTACTCATTCCCCCCCCCTCCGCCCAATTAACCATTTATAGGCTGAAATCATAGCCTTTATGTCATCGTTAAGCATTGTTTTGTAAATCAGGAAGGGCAGAATGCCATTAATTCTTTCCCAGGATGCTAGCTTCCAATAAATAACACTGATGAGGACCAGTAATTTTATATGTAAATATCTAGCGCAATAAATATTGGATGCATTGGTATATTTTGGCCAAATACGTATAATCCTTGTTCACCTACGCGAGCACTTTTGTACCAGAAGTGGCGATGACGTCACCAAAGTCCCCCCCACTCTCTGCTGCACAAACTGTTACAGTAATGTCATGTGTTCATCAGATAAACCTATTGATATTGTGATAACTGGTAAATCGGACCATAAGCATAAAACTATTTCTTTGCAAAATCTTCTGTCTGACTTCTGTTTTATCCTCTTATAATCTGTAGCCCTTGAATGGAGAGACTCTCTACAACTCGTGCATTAAAAATGAATCATCTTTCAGTTCCCCTCATTACAGGGAAAACTATCCAGATCAGTGAATACAGCTTGATCTCTCCTAATAAGATTTTTTTAGCAGATGTTAGAAGAGGGATAATGATGCAGTGTATTGGGTTTCATATATTTTCCATTTCAGATTTTCTGAGCGCTACAGTAGATGTCATCAGCTTGTTAACGGGTTCAATGCTTTAAAGTCACCGTGCAACCAACGGAATTCAAGTGAAAAACAAATAGACAATTTAAGTGTGCACACCCTTTCATTACGGTCGCTTGTAGCTGTGTTCAGAGTTCTCAAATTATATTTAAAATCTTGTTCAAAGGCACGTGTAGCACACAGGGACATTGCCAAAATCAGGACATCCCTCTTAACTTGATGACGGGGCAACCAAGAGGCCTAAGGCAACATTAAAGGAGCTGCAGAAATTCCTGTGTTGACCAGGAAATGTGAGCAATGGTAGAGGACAGAAAGTACTAATGACCTGTATAGGTCATTGGTACGGCCTCATCTAGAATACAGTGTTCAGTTCTGGAGGCCATATCTCCAGAAGGATATAAATACATTACAGACTGTACACAGAAGGTCAACTAAAATGGTGCATGGCCTACAGCACAAAACTTACCCGGAAAGACTAAAATATATTAATATGTACGGTTTAGAGTAGAGAAGGGAAAGGGGGGGACATGGTAGAAAATGTAAAATATTATTATTATTTTTTTTTATTTATAGGGCGCCACAAAGTATCCGTAGCGCCGTACAAGGACAAACAATGGCACAGTACAAGGTGAAACAGCACAGTACAAGTAACAGTAAGCACTATAACTCTGGGGGCTCAGGCACAGCAAGAAAGAGAGGGAGGGAGGGGAAGAGTGAGTACAGGCAGGTAACTATGGCCCAAGAGGGTGGGCACGGATGACAGGTTGAGAGTCACTGAGGGGAGCGGAGAGAAGCGAGAGGAGACAGAGGGCAGAGGGACTGAGAGGACGTGAGCTGAGTAGCTGGAGAGCGCAGTTAAAAGTGATGGAAACAGAAGGTAGGAGAGCCCTGCTCAAAGGAGCGAACAATCTAAAGGGAGGGGAAGACAGACAGACACATGGATGAGACGGAGAGACGGGAATATATGAAGGATTTTAACAAGGTGCAGGAGGGAAACATTCTTCAAAGGAAGAGAAGTACAAGGACATGTACTGACACTGGGGGGAAGTAGGTTCAGAGACAGAAAGGGTAGTGGATAAGTGGAGCAGTCTCCGATCAGAGGTGGTAGAGGATAATACAGTACAGCAATTAAACATACTTGGGATAAACATAAGGATATCCTTACAAAGAACTAAGGACCAAATAGGGTTTGAGGTTACTGTAGGTTAAAAAATGGGTAGACTAGATGGGCCAAGTGGTTCTTATCTGCCGTCAAATTCTAAGTGAATGATACCACACACTCTGAAAATGCAGTCTGGTTAGTACAGTGTCCTTCTGCCAGTTAATGTCGGTACAACCAGAAATGACTGTGCATTTCTCACAGTAAAAGCTGGATAATGTACCACAGTTTTAGAGCTCTAAGATGAGTCATGAAAACCCGAAGGCATCTAATTTTCATTTATGTCCTCTCTTTCCAAACTTCAGGAAACGCTCTGAATCTGTTTCCTCTCATCATTTGTATTCTAAAGACCCTGCCGTTTCACAGATAATGGTCAGATCCTAATATAAGAGCAGCAACTAATATTTGTAGAGCAAATGAGAAGCGAGTAAGTTGTCTTTGTAAACTAGTGTATCACAGTATAGTTGTAGTTAAAGAAGCACTTTAGTGTGTGTTTAAGCTAGAGATGGCCACTATTACATACTGACCCCTTCTCAGTGAATTGTTATCAGCGTTGAAATGTTCCGTCTCTGTATGTAGAATATAATGTACAGGGGTAAAAAATGTTTTTTTCTTTTGTACTATAAAGTCGTTGTCTGTTAAGGTGTCATTTTTGCCTGTACTTTCTCTTTTGTTAATAATGGGACTGTCAGTGTGATCTATTCAATGACCGGCAAAGTCCCTTTCATCATGTAACACATACGGTGTGACAAAGTAACAATGGAATTATGTCGTGTGTGTAGCATTTGCTCAGCTGCAACTATTTGGAACGTTTTGTTTTGTGGTCTAATCTTTTCGTTGGCAGCTTAACCAGCAATTACCGTTGAGCTCAGTGGATTAGTGTTAGTCTGGGCAAGACCCTAAACTTTGTTGTTTCGTAAAACTGTCATTTTAGAAACAAAGCTAGCTCTGCGTTTTCTTGAAAAGTTGTCGACATCTAGGGGAAAACAAAACTGAGAAGTAACTTGTAGTTCTCTAATATAATCATGGCAAGTTCACAAGTAACCTTTAATTTGTCAGCTGCCCTTTCTGAATTGTACATATTACATTTTACACACCATAAATAGTGTTTCATGTGATGCCTTCCTTAGCCTGCATCCAGTTACCTCTATCCCAGAATGCCCTTCTGGTGGCTCGTTGGCCATATCAAATATAACGAGCCTCTTTTATTATTATTATTATTATTATTATTATTATTATTATTATTAATTTTTATTTATAGGGCGCCACAAAGTATCCGTAGCGCCGTACAAGGACAAACAATAGCACAGTACAAGGTGAAACAGCACAGTACAAGTAACAGTAAGCACTATAACTCTGGGGGCTCATGCACAGCATGAAAGAGAGGGAGGGAGGGGAAAAGTGAGTACAGGAGGGTAACTATGGCCCAAGAGGGTGGGCACGGATGACAGGTTGAGAGTCACTGAGGGGAGCGGAGAGAAGCGAGAGGAGACAGAGGGCAGAGGGGCCGAGAGGCGGTGAGCAGAGTAGCTGGAGAGCGCAGTTAAAAGTGATGGAAACAGAAGGTAGGAGAGCCCTGCTCAAAGGAGCTAACAATCTAAAGGGAGGGGAAGACAGACAGACACATGGATGAGATGGAGAGACGGGAGGAAGGAGAAGAAGGGATGAGAAAGAGAGGTAGTCGACCGGTGGGAGTTTAGGCATGAGACTGGAAGGCTTTAAGGAAGGCTCCTGTCAGCGGAGCGGTGGACTAGCTATATATGTTTAAACGTAATAAATAAATGTTTTAGATTCCCCTGCGCTATCTCCAATTGAATGTTTCAGTAGCGTACAGGACACTATATTTGTTTTCTTGGTTATGTTTAAACGTGATGTTCTTATCGCTGTCTTTCAACAACATTCAACACCTTTTACGGAACTGCTGATTGTAAGGCGAGCATTTGTCCGGTAAATGTCCTTTCCACGCATTCGCTGGGGTTGTGCCAGAGGCCAGCTAGTCTCTCTGTGGCGGTAATGTGAGTGTCCTGCTTGTAGAAATGCAATCTCCTCTAACCTCGAAGGTTATTTCTGTGAATCGCGGATACAGCGCTTTCACGTCTGTGTCTTGAAGGACGGGAAGTAACGGTTAACGGTTTACTTTTTTTTTTCTCCCCGAAGCTATAGAGCTGTAGTGGTCGTCCTCTTCGTTCTTCACTACTGTGTAAATGAGACGTAGATGTCATTGTGCATTTTACTATGGACAATTTTACCTCCGATAACAAGCACCATGGCAACTTTCCATGATGTTATCGTGTACCTGGCAAAGGAAGCCATTTTTTTGAGACATGCAGTCAATAATTTTTACTCGAAACTGGTGTCTGAGGCATGAGGCGCATTGTGGCTCTGTGATGTAAGAATCATCGCCAGTGAATTGCTGCATTCTCAGGCATACTAATTCAGGCCTCACAATGGCTAATCGTGCGCGCAGTACACAAATGCTCACTCTCGGGTGACTTCCTTCGCATGCTTCCTGTGGCGTGAGCTTAAGTAACCGTAACGCCCATTCCTAGGGATGGATGGGAGCGAACAAGAACTCTGGGAAAATATATATAATATAATAAACGGTGACTTAGTGGTTAGCACTTCTGTCTCACAGCACTGGGTCATGAGTTCAATTCCCGACCATGGCCTTATCTGTGTGGAGTTTGTATGTTCTCCCAGTGTTTGTGTGGGTTTACTCCAGGTGCTCCGCTTTCCTCCCACACTCCAAAAACATACTGGTAGGTTAATTGACTGTTAACATATTGACCCTAGTCTGTCTGTATATGTATGGTAGGGAATTTAGACTGTAAGCGCCAATGGGGCAGGGACTGATGTGAGTGAGTTCTCTGTACAGCGCTGCGGAATTTGTGGCGCTATATAAATAGATGATGATGATGATGATAATAAACCTCAAATTGACGGTTCTCTTTAAGCCTTAATGTCTTCCTGAAAACTTAGTGGAAAATTAAACCCTACTTCCAAAAAAAAAAAAATACTGTTTATCTTCTTTAATTCTTTATTTTGTGCGATTGGAATTGGATAAATACACATTATAACAGGACAAAGTCCAGTAGAGCAATTACAGACTAATATTTTACAGAACCCAACAAAAAACGAGAAAGGGGCGGTAGATAAAGGAGGAAGGGGGGAATAGTTGGGAGGAAATTATATCATTGTCTCGGGTTGGATTGAGGACAGGAAATACTGTTGTACAGGAGGGGGGAGGGGGGTGGGTGTGTATCTGTTATATTTTATCTCTATCTCTCCAGTATCTAGTTAAACCACACTGGGGCACAGCCTTTGATGAATGTAAATGAGTGTTAGAGTGTTGACTTTGTAGAGGTTTCCAGTAGGCCCTGAACAAGCAAAACAAAGTCCTTTAGTTCTTGACCTGACAAGTTACTTTATAACAGGCATCCTGGCTGTCCTGGGCCCTCTCCTCTGAAATGGGTACATGACAGCTCGTTACAGTATGTCATATCAATGACATGTGTGAAAATGATTTATCTTGTCCAATAGGTGGTTTGGGCTTAAATACCTGTCTGTATTCTTCTGTGGAATGCATGGGACACAAAGAAATGCAGACGACATTGTTATTTAGTAAAGTATAAACACTGCATTATTTTGTCTATATGGTTCAGCTTGGCTATATAGTATTGTCAAAATATTGGCTTTGTTTGCCTACATGGCAGTTTTGTTTTGCTGTGCCGATGGCCAAATTATTCTAAAAAATGTTTTCATAGCTGCTCCTGGGAACTACTCAACTTTGGTTCCGGGGCAGGCAGCCAATGTTACATAGTATTCAATATGATCTTACAGTAAAGTTACATTAGTGCCCAAGTACAGTATATTTACTACGGTGCCCCTTCCCCCTAGGCGGCTTCTGCTTGCAGGACCAGCGAATCATCTGTTTTGTTTCCTGTTTGAAATGTCAGTGGAGGGATGTGTAGGAGAGGGGAGTAGACCAATGACGAGCATATATTATATATATTTTTGCCCAGAGCTGCTCAGATTTGCTCCCGCCCTAAGGATTTGGGTTTTGCATTTGTTACCGAAAAATAAAATGTGTACCTTTTATGTCTTAGGGCTGTAACCCTCTCTCTGTGTCACTTTTTGTATCCTCATACTGGGGACTTCAACTATCTGGTAAACTGTGGGGTCAGTTTCTGGGGTTACATGAAATAGCTACAAAGTCTTTTTGTTTGTTTGTTTTTTTTGTTTCGGTTTTCTTGCATCTATTTTCCTTTTGAGTCCTATGGAATATAAATATGTTTATTCCAATATGCTGCCCATTAAATGCATTATCTGTCCCACTTAAACGAAACTAAAATTTGCTGGGGTAGCCTAACAATAGAAACATAGTTTGCAGTGACCCTGCGTCTTTAAAGCATAATTGATCTGGTCATAAAGGCATGAAAACGCTGGTCATTAAGTGATTGAGCGGAACATGTCATGCACATAAACCACCCTGCTGTTATTAACTAGATCACTCGTCCCAGCGTAAACCTTTTGATGGTGTCTTTTAAATAGCTGAATACAGATTTGTACCTACCCCTGACAATAAGCCTCTTGAAATAGAGAGGATCGTTTATCAGGTATGTTGTTCTTGTGGCTCTATCGCTATATAAATCTACCGTTGTCCCCTGTGCTATGACAATGATGCACAATATGTACGTAAAACTTATATAAATTATGAATATCATTCCCAGATGGAGCAGATTTGACCTTGCAAAACATTTTTTGCTCCATTTCCCATCGTTATTCTCTTTAATATACATCCACAGAGGTTTTACACACCAATCATTTTGACACTTACCACCTTAACGTCACCACAAACACCTTTACTTAATACCAGCTAGTAACAGTAAAGCTGTTGGCATTATAGTAGAGCACCACCCAAATCTTGACACCTTGAGCTATTTACAAGGCAAATAATGTACTGAACAACAAAAAGACTATAAACACAGAAAATGTCACTGCACTAGATAGTAGGATAATCTCCTCCAAAAAAATATATAGGTAAATATTATAAACCCGGGATAAATTACCCAGGGGGTGCACCCTACACTAATTGCATAATGAACAAGGAGAAAAAAGCTGTGTGGATGGGGCACTCCAATAAGAGGATAACAATTAATAAATTTTATTGGTATGCATTAAAAAAGAGGTAGAACTTGCAAGCGAAATATAAAATCAAACATATAACATGCAACTCCTGTTTTGCAATATAATAGAGGTCTATAATGCCTCAATAGACATCAATGTCTATTAAGGCATTATAGACCTCTATTATATTGCAAAGCAGGAGTTGCACCTTACTAATTCAATGGGCATTTATCAGTATGTTTACCCATTTAGACAGCCATAGCTGCTTATAGCTCATTGCCGTCTATACAAGTGCTAATAGTTCAGTTTCGGAGTCCTTGCAACATAGATTGCATGTCTCATTGTGTGTTATATGTTTGATTTTATATTTCGCTTGCAAGTTCTACCTCTTTTTTAATGCATACCAATAAAATTTATTAATTTTTATCCTCTTATTGGAGTGCCCCATCCACACAGCTTTTTTCTCCTTGTTCAACAAAAAGACTATATATAGCTTAAGAAAAGCAGAGAGTTACAAAGCATAATAACTGAGTACATTATTGCTGAAAAGGTCAAGGTCTCTATTGACATAAAGGTGAGGTTGGGGGGGGGGGAGGGGCGACTGACCCTTGTGCACATCAGTGCTCCTGGAGGGCAACTGTGACCCTGAGTACGGTGCTGTTGGGCAATGCTGTGCCTCGCAGGGTTTTTTTCGTTCTGTGGAGGGGCTCGGCATAGTCCATTATTTCTTGGAAGGGGCACAGACTGGTAAATTTGTGTTTTTGGTTTTATTGTGCGGAGGCGCAGGCTGGAGATGTTGTGCGGAGGCCGTTGCGGTTGAGCGGAAGCACAGAATTGCATGTAAAATTCCGTGGGGCAGAAATTAGTTATGTATTTGGCAGAGGAAGGTGCAGTGTGTTGTATGATGCCCTTCAGAAACGAGTCCATTGTGTGTGTAAAAAGCCGCTCAGTTGGCTGGTTACCATGTACTTTTTCCAGCAAGGTACATAGCACGCTGCTATTAACTGTCTATTAACCTGACCCTCTCTAGCTGACTGTGGATATTAATGGTTCAATTAGTGATGTTTGTGTGTTTATAATATATATCATTATTAAAAGTTTTATATACTTTTCCCCAAAAATGGAGAAAATGTTGGGTTCTGTAAAATATTAGTCTGTAATAGCTCTACTGTCCTATTATAATGTGTATTTATCAATCTAGATAATATCTTGGCGACATGATTGGTTTGCAGAGGTGAAGCAGAGACTACAGATGGCCACTTACGTCATTGATGTGGCTCCGTGCAAAGCAATACTACTACAGAGATCCACAGACACCCATTTTCTTAGTGCTTGATAAATTAACTTCCTCGTCAAAATAGACTGGCTACAAATAATCTTATATAAACAACTAAATACTCTGGATTTCTTCACCACCTGTGCAGGGTATATCCCATTTCTGTGAAATATCCGTAGCTCTGCCATCTGGCAAGTTTCTGTATTTTACCCATCACAGTGTAGACTGTTGAGCGTTTCCTTCTGTGGCCTATGTGGTGTTTTCATCGTTATAAAGTGGACTATTTCTTCATACACTCTAAGTACATAGAGTAATATTATATGGACGGAAGAGAGATCACACAGCTGCCTTCTTTTATTAAACACATCATATACAGGCTTGTGTTGTGTAAATATCGATGGATTAGTGTTATTACGACCGTTAATGGAATTGTTAAAGAATCGGCATGTGTTGGTAACAATGTATCCAATATGATCTAATAGGACGATCGATCTGGTAATCTGTATCCGTTTTGGTGAAATAGTCTCAATCCAGAATGATTATATTGTGATAGTATGATTGAGGGTACACACTACAGGTTTTTCACCCAATTGTCAGACCAGTCTCACGATAAACGACCACTAGCTCCGATATCTCCGTGTGTACGCTCCCACGATCATGTTGTTCCGAAGCACATCGTGTTATATAATTTGATTTCGTAAACGGACTAAAAATCTCTATAAGCGATGGAACGATGTCGTTCCAATCCTTCAGTGTGTATGTACTCACGACCAGCAGTGTAGGTAGTTCTCCATGGAGTTTAGTGTCATAATCTTTTCGGCCAATGGTTATGACAGATGTAGAGCACCGATATGACTTTAAATCTTGTAAAATGGTTATAGTGTGTACACAGCAATCGACATGCTGATCGGGACTTTGTTGTTGGTAAAAATCATTAACTTTATCACATCGGGAAAAGTTTTCTGTAGTGTGTTCCCAGCCTAAGTCCTTGATTGCTAAGAGTGAGTGTGAACCTTCCTCTTCAAAACCGCAAGAAGGGCGAGCACTGTCATTGGGGAGTTATAAATCTAAGTGAGCAGTGAGTTCTGGGCTTCCTTATACTGCCGATAGTAGCACTACAGCATCCGCAGGCTTACATAACCTCGCAACAAGCCGAAGGACACGACCCCTAGTCTACAAGCCAGAAATAGGGGGACAGCCCCAATCCCTTTACCTGTAGCTCAGAAAACCCTGGGGGGAGGGGGGCAAGTAGTGTACTCTTTCAAATGTATAATTATTGCATGCTGATTGTTTTTAATAAGCAGCCAATAAGTAACATTAATGTAGATAAGAGAAGAGGAGCTAATTTAGTGCCAAAATGCTGCCCCAAAAAATGTTGCTCTTTTTATTTGTTGTCTGATCATTCGTGTTTGCCAATTAAACACAAACGTACGTAGATAAATGTATTGTGGACATATTTGTACTTTCTGCACAAAGTCCTCTTATTCTTCTCTCCAGAGACCAGGTTGTACAATCTCTCTGTTCTAATGGTTTTGTCTACGTTTAGTTTAGAGAATAAATTATGACAATCCCTTTTCAGCATTGTCCAACTTTTCATTTGCTGGAAAAAAAATAAAGTGTGTTTAATATCCGTTGTTCTCAGAAAGTACTGTACATTCTAGTCTGGGCACTTTCTTAACTAGGTATATGCTCCATGTGGGTACTAGAACATTACTTAGCAGTGAAAGGGTTAACGTTTGGCAGTCCTACTTTGTGTAGTGCGGATGTCTCTTTTGCAGATGGAAATCTTGGTGTGTGTGACGCAATGCTTAATGTTTTTTTATCCGATTTTAAAATCGTGGTATTGTAACGTTTGCCTCCCCTGTAAATCGATGTGTAGAAAAGCCTCTATTTGTCTATAGATCTGATTTAAGAGGTAATTGGGCTCCGTGTGGATGTCTGACATGAAATGATTCAGGCATTGTGAGCCAGCAATTCTTTCCCTCTCTGGAAATGTTTGCTGTGCTGGAATGGGATGGATGAGCACATCTTGTCAGGTGACAGAGAGCCTGACGATGGTGACACAGTACACAGGAAAACACTGTAGAGCAAGGGGGGTGTATGTTTTGCTTTCCATTCCCCTTTATTTTGTCATTCCACTTTCTTTCTTCATCAGAATAGCTGTGTAATTGCTGCTCTCCTCCCTCCTATGCTTCACTTCCTCGTGAGCTGAGCTAGCGGGAGGGAACTAGCTCTGTGTATCCTGCCTGCATCAGAGAAAGTCCTCAGCTCCAGGTCTCCCACACCCCATCTGCATGTGTGTGTGTGAAAGGCTGGGATGGGGGCAGCCCCTGGCAGATGAGAACACAACCGCCGTCATGCAGGGGTCTCTAAGACGTGTTTTCTTTTGTCCCTGGCAGGCTCCAACATCTGGCGTGTTAGACTGCTGGTACAGCTGCAAATGATTCCTCTGGCAACCCAGGACCTCCGGGAGACATGTGAAGAACGGAGAGCGTCTCCTGTGCCTTACTCCTCGCCGCCTCTCCTCTGCAAATCCCCGTTTTTCTCAAGATCTTTTTAATCCCTCTCCTTCCTTTTTTTGAAGTTTTTCTTCTGCGAAGAGAAGTGATGACACGTCTTATCTGGCATTATTGGGAAACTTGTCTGAACTTGCTGCTTACTGAACCTTAAACCAGGATAGATAGATATATACACACACATCGTCTCTTCTCCGTTGGATTTTGCCACTATCCTCTCTAAAACTCAACATGGCCATCGCTAAAGGACGTTACCTGCTCATCTTTCTCTGTGTCCAGCTGGTGGTCATGGCCTTGCTGTACCGAGAGGGCTATCGGAAGCGCGTCGCTTACTTCTTTGGTATCTTTTACAAGAACGAGCCCCAATCTGCCGTGCTGCTGAACCCCCAGAACCTCTCCTTGCCCGGTGACGTTTACGCCAATTTAAGTATGATCGCCAAGCCGGCTGTGAAGGAAGAGCTGCTGCCGTATTGCCCGGAGACCTCTCCATTCATCGGTAAGTTGTTTCCTTTCTGCTATTCGAATTTCTCTTTATGCCATTATTTTAAAAAAAAATTATCAGCGTCATCGTAAGAGACTATGGGGCAGATTTAGTTGGCCGCAACGTTCCTCAGATAGTTGCGGCTATGCACTTTTACCGTTACTACGGTGGAAATATCCGATCAGTTTTCCTCGCACCTTTTATGGGGTGAGAGGACAAATGAGGAAATATTTCTGTAAAAATATCCGGAATGGTCGCGAAACACTTTGCAGCTAATTGAATCTGCCCCTAGGTGTCTATATAATATGTGGCATAGGTAACATTTAATTGAATGGTTGGAGGGTATTTAGACAATGTAAGGGCCAGTAACCCTGGGGGCCTATGAAATTGGAGTAAGCTGTTAAATGTCATTCGCAATACAAACTGGACAGTGCTGAGATTCCATGGTTACAAATGTGGTAGTTAGTTGTATCTTTCCTCCCACTTTAAGCTTTTTGTGCTTTTTCTATTGTCTTTCATGGACACGACAATGTTTACCCGCAGAGCGGTCAACATGTCCTGACTGCTTGTTAATACCCTATACCAGCGAGTCCCAAATCTCCGTTTGAGGCACCCTTAGTCTCCAAAATGTTTTCAATGCACCCCTAAGCCAAAATAATTACCAAGTAATCCCCCTGCATTGCGAACAACCGGCCCTGGCACCCCTGTTAGTTTTGGGACCACTGCCCTATATGGTGCAGCTGTCATAGTGATCACAGTTGCGGCTCATTCATACTTACGCAGAGGCAAAGCTCAAATGAGCTACAATCAGGATTGCAGAGCAACCGCTAAGTGATAAACAAGCCCAACTTACAGGAGACAGGGGTGCTGTAGTGAAAACATAAAGATTTCTACAATGTGTCTTTAATGTCACTATAATGATATTTCGCAGCACACATCGGCTTTTAAAGTTTACTATAATTTTCATAAATATTCACGGTAAATTTTTTTTTGTAAGATAAAGATTATTAAAGTAATGTAACTGCTTAATCTGCAAGGTAGTAAACAGAAGCCCAGAAAAAAAAATATATGAAAGAAAAGTTGTTATCATTACTGGTGGAAACAACTTGTACTTTTTGGGTAAGGATTTTGGCCCATGCCAATCAATTGTGTTCTCACTGCTATTAAAATGTATTGAATGAAAGAGTTAATAATTCCAATACTTTTATTCATCTACTTAGAATGGTGACCAGTCAGGAACAAATCCGACATCTATACGCAAATATAATTAGACTAATTCTCTGTTGCAGGCAGAGGACATGCAGTATCAACTTAGGCAATGAATGTGTTAATATGTTAACCCTTAAATGACGTTGCATCATAAATCCTGGACTGGTCCCGGCTGTGCCAGGCTCAGGGATACTAATACTTTTATTCTACATACAGAGCACATAGAAATATAATACACAGTATATATAGAGAATATTCGGTACAAGATACATACTACAGACACATGGACTGACACAACTGACTCCTTTCTCCATTTTGCATCCTCCTGGTTACTGGGGCCCTCAGCTATACCCACCCCGTGCATTCCTGCACGGGATCCCCACTAAAACACACCGGGTGACCCGCATTTCACCCTTCTTGACTCCTCTGGCTTCTCTCACCTCTTCCTGGTTCCCGCGCTCTGTTCAGTCCTGTGGCCGCGGTAACGCATCGGAGGCGGGTTCACCGAGAGTAGTGCGCTTATTGCAAGTGCAGGCAACTATAACCTTGTGCTCACGCCCACTTAAGAAGAGACCAGCAGCTTCCAACACTGAAACGTTCACAACAAGGCAATAAAGTTGTTTTGTTTTTTTTGATAGCGATGAACCTGAACTTGATAGACGTCTTTGCAAAGCCCACAACCCGCCACCAGCGAACAAACCCCGCAACTTTGTTATAAGCGGAATTGTCAGCTATGGCTACAATGCTTCATTCAGCACCAACACCGGGCCTGCACAACCTGTATAAAACCACAAGACCCAGCTTGCTGTGCTAGCTAATAGCTAGTGGTCAGGGTATGCTAGCACTTGTAGTTTCAAAGCACCTGGAGAGCCGCAGGTTGCCCAGACCTGCTCTATACTTAACCATAAGGTGTGAATGTGCAGAAGTGATAGCCACACACACGGCGGGCAGACCCTTCACTCTAAGCATTTAATCAGTACATGTGTAATTCTGGGCTTGCCTAAGAGGAAATGCAGCTTTGCAGAGGACAGTCCGTTAATATTTCTTAAATTTCATTTTTTTATTTTTTTATTTGTTCCCCTTATTATCTGGGCATGGGATGTCCCTAAATTCAAAGACTGACTGCACCCTCTGCTACAACAGCAGTTCTCAGTGTCATGGTCACCCCAATATTGCCCCCCCTCCCCTCCCAGTATCAACACCCCCCTTCCTCCCCGTCCCAGTATCAGGGGCCTTGTTTCCCTGTCAAAGCACCACGTGTATGTATGCATGCAAAAACAGGAAACTGCATTTCAAAGCATTGTGTTGCGTGGCACTCCCCATAATGAGGGGTGCATGTAAGACGGGGGGGTCTGTGCCACAATCTCCTCTAAAACGATGTCACTATAAATCTTTTAATGTAAATTCTTTACATTGCAATTTGATTGTGAGCTTCTCGGACCGATCTGGTTCAGCAGCAACTTACTCTGTTTCAGTTGTGTTTCTCTAAGGATCCACGTGTGTGTGTTTTACCCCACATGTATGTGTGTTTTCTAACTGTACCTGGGTGGCCCACAGGTGTCTAGTTACTTCTACTCATAAATGGAGGTTATCTGTGCACTTCCCTGGCGCTCTGCATGTTTGTCGAGCTTTATAACCAAGGCTGGCAGCTTGTAGATAAGCACCTGTTACTGAACTAGGAGTCTGTAGGAGGTCTGAGCTGGAGCTCCTAGTTATCCAATAGGCGATAAGCCAAGGATTGCCCAAGTCCACTCTTACATGCACACTTTGCAATATTTGTTGTTGCTCAATAACTCCCAGATGGTGAAAACCTCAGCGTTCTGATTTTGTCTTCTGTAATTCGCTTAACTGGGGGGTGATCCTTTTGTGTTTGTAGTTTCAAAGGTCTGGCCCAAATCCCCTCCCTTTAAGGGTCTCTTCAACACGTGTTTCCTTCCGTCTTTGTTGTGTTTTGTCCTCCAACGTAACCTAGCTATGGGGACAGGATCAGCACTGATAATCAGTGCAGTCTCCAGGGCTAGGCACTATGGTGATGTTATAAGTACAGTGTGTTGGTAATGCTGATTAGACAAAATCTTTTACAATCTCTCTGACTCTTGAAATTCCCTGCTGATTTATTTGGGCTTGTACAAGGGAAACGACCTCAGGACATATATACAGTAAAACGGCTATAATTCCATTATCTGCTCATATCTATATGCAGGGCGGGGATATTATAGTATGAAATCTCACAAACTTAGGGGGGGGGGGGATTAAATTCCTAGTGATGTGCGGCCAAACATCTTTACAGTACCTAACATAGCGGATTTCCCTGAACCCCTCTTTCGGAGTACGAGGCAAAATCTGCAATGTTACAGTGCCACAAAATTTATTTCCCCCCTATCAATAGCTATATGTCAACATATACATAAAGAGGAGAATTTTGTGCACAGTGGTATAGAGATATTGGGATAGGCTCCCCATTAAGTTAAGCAACAGTTATACCTCAATATTACAATTAAAAAACATTCCTAAGTCTCCATTTTCAAGTATTCAGCAACCTGTGAGACTCCCCAAAAAACAAAACTAGAATCGGTGAAACCACGGTGCGCTCCTTTAAATCAACAAAATGTGTGCAAGTGAAGACAATCATTTGAGAGGGTGCAGCCATTACAATTAAGCCCACTGTGTATATGGAAACAAACACACAGGGAGCGGTCTGTGACTGCTCCCGGCACAGATAAAATAAAGTCTGCACATTTTTCCCACAACCACCTGATGTAAGAACTAGTTCACCTCGTCATAGGACGTCTCTTCTGGAAACATCAAATGGTTTGTGCCAGGGAACGTATTTATTCTGTGGCTCACCTGTCTATTGTCCTTTTTAGAATAATGGATAATTGGTTATATTGTCAGTGGTTCATAAAAGAGAGGTAAAGCAGACTCTGAGTCATGTCATTTGCATGTCTCCCCGGTTGGCATCCCTGTACATTGAAACGAATAGGGATCGGGAGTGGATTTCTCCACAGTGGTACATGGAAGAATGTGCAATAGGGCAGTGGTTCCCAAACTTCTTCAGTTCGCGGCACCCTTAGTCTCCATAATTTTTTTTAAGCCACCCCTCCAAAATAATTACCGAGCAGTCACATTTTATAAGTATTTGGGTCAGGACAGAAATACTTTTTAAGTTGTATGCAAAAATAATACACATAAATCCAAGGGAAAAGAATATTTTTAAATATCTTTTTTCAATTCTATTTGTCAGAATAATTTACAGCTAACACACACTGTGCCCTCCTTCATCTCCGCACGCTCTGCGCCCTCCTTCATCTCCACACACACTGTGCCCTCCTTCATCTCCACACGCTCTGCGCCCTCCTTCATCTCCACACACACTGTGCCCTCCTTCATCTCCACACACACTGTGCCCTCCTTCATCTCCACACACACTGTGCCCTCCTTCATCTCCGCACACACTGTGCCCTCCTTCATCTCCGCACGCTCTGCGCCCTCCTTCATCTCCGCACGCTCTGCGCCCTCCTTCATCTCCGCACGCTCTGCGCCCTCCTTCATCTCCGCACGCTCTGCGCCCTCCTTCATCTCCGCACGCTCTGCGCCCTCCTTCATCTCCGCACGCTCTGCGCCCTCCTTCATCTCCGCACGCTCTGCGCCCTCCTTCATCTCCGCACGCTCTGCGCCCTCCTTCATCTCCGCACGCTCTGCGCCCTCCTTCATCTCCGCACGCTCTGCGCCCTCCTTCATCTCCGCACGCTCGGCGCCCTCCTTCATCTCCCTCTCTCCGGGCGCCGGGTTGGCAAGTGTTTTTTTTTTTTTTTTTCTCTTCCTGGCCGCGACACCCCTGGCTCTCTCTCCGTCGGTGGCTCTGTTTTGCTCGGCGGCTCTCTCTCCGTCGGTGGCTCTGTTTTTTGCTCGGCGGCTCTCTCTCCGTCGGTGGCTCTGTTTTTTGCTCGGCGGCTCTCTCTCCGTCGGTGGCTCTGTTTTTTGCTCGGCGGCTCTCTCTCCGTCGGTGGCTCTGTTTTTTGCTCGGCGGCTCTCTCTCCGTCGGTGGCTCTGTTTTTTGCTCGGCGGCTCTCTCTCCGTCGGTGGCTCTGTTTTGCTCGGCGGCTCTCTCTCCGTCGGTGGCTCTGTTTTGCTCGGCGGCTCTCTCTCCGTCGGTGGCTCTGTTTTGCTCGGCGGCTCTCTCTCCGTCGGTGGCTCTGTTTTGCTCGGCGGCTCTCTCTCCGTCGGTGGCTCTGTTTTGCTCGGCGGCTCTCTCTCCGTCGGTGGCTCTGTTTTGCTCGGCGGCTCTCTCTCCGTCGGTGGCTCTGTTTTGCTCGGCGGCTGCTCCTCTCTCTCCCTCCAGGGAAGTCTTTGCACAAAGAATGTGGAAGTCCCACAGTTACTGTGCAGACAACGATCTCCACCATAAACCCCCCACAATACATTACTACAAAGTGTTCTCCCTGGAAAATTTTGCCAGCCGGTTGGCAGTAAGAGGTAACTGGGTGGGGGCAGTGTAATACTTTGCAATAACATTGAATAACGTTGGCGGTTATTGCCCGCACCTGCCAGGACTGGTCAGACCGGTAGTCAGTGGTCTAACACACACTGCTAGCTGTAGTGCTCACATAGTGTCTCTTATAAGAGGAGAAACAATGACTTATTCTATTATAAGGACTCTGTTGGGCTCAGACCCGGGTGGCAAGTAAAAAAAAAAAAAAAAAAAAAAAAAGAGCCAGGTGGAGCACCCAGGAAATAGGTGCTGGGGAGAACATGGACAACATGTGTTCCTGTTGTCTACATACAGCGCAGGGGGCCAGTTTGTGGTACAGTGATGTTACTGGATCCTAGTGACATGATAGGGTCACATCCACATGAGTAATGGTCTTTCTACATCATAACATTGCTGCACATAGCAGTCAGTCACCATGCTCAGTGGCTGGAAGGGGCGGGGCTCTCTTGTGGGTGTGGTCTCCAAACTCTGGGTTTTGTGGGTTAATGGGATGGGGACTAGGCAGATTAGGGGGTGATTTTTCCTCCTCTGAAATTGTGATTTCATGAATAAAAAAGTGTTTCCTTTTGCAGCATCCAATTACATTACCAAATGCTGAAGCTCTGAGTACTTGTAAGTCACTTAGACTAGATGAACAACGTCCAGTGTTATATGCAACAAATGTTAATGGAAAAGCCTTAAATATTAGGCCTATTTTAGTGTTGTGGGTTGTCCTCTCCCCTACTGGCTGGCTTCGACCGGCATGCTGTGACTTGTAGTTCTACGACATCTGTAGGGCACGTGATTTCCTAACTCTCACCAGAATATTTCTGCCGCCTTGGACTAATTGTAGAGCTCTGTTTAAATATTGGTGTGAATATAAACCATAGAAGATAAGATTCTCCAGCACTGACCACTTCCCTAGAAGATTAATATAAAATGTTTCGCCCAGATTGTGTATAAAGATATAACTAACTGCCTCAAAAAAAAGAATTGGTTTATTAATATATAAAAATCTGATTTTTTTTTTTTACATTTTATTTCTAGGTGTTTGAGCTCTTTTAAAACGATTGTAAGCTACTCTTGTTACAGAGCAGTCTACAGTATCGTGTACTGTTTTAACCATGTGATGGCCGACGTCTAAGACAATATTGAATTAGCAGGACATTTATAATCAATCTTACTGAGCAGTAGTATTTGGAGAGACGTCCTAATCTTTGATAATTACAGATTCATATCTCCATACTTGGAATTTTGAGAACCGTAACAATATATTGGTGGATTCAATTATACTTTTTTTTATCGATCCACACTGAATATATATGTATAATAAGCAGCAGGGAAGTGGAATCATAGGGGTTATATAACATGGGAATACGTCTCCTTCTGGTTGATCTCCGTAATTGGATGAGGTGCTTCCTATGAGAATTATTTCAGGAAATGCATTAAACCGATTTTAGATTTCATTTTAATGGCTGTGTATTAATAAATAGAGGCTGCATTTGTTGCATTTTATTACATTATGTTGGTTAAGACCTGTTTGTATTCCTGTTTTTGGGACATGGTCTGCGCTGGTGAACCTGGTTATCTATTAGTGCAGCGTGTCCTTACATAGTGATTTGACAGGTGCTCCAAGAAAATTGTATTTTACAGCACGAGTTATTGTGTTGCTGAAGGCAACATTTAAAGTGACACAAAGCAAATACGTGTCTGAAAGCGTTTCTACGGGTTCATTCACCTGTTGCTTTTTGCAGCTGCTGCAGCATTTAGTAGACTTTGCTGATACATATAAATACATGTTAAATGTCTGATTTCCATACTCTTGTGTACGAGGCCTTAACAATACTGGATGATGGGATAAACGCCGTTAACGCTGCTCTGAAGGGGGTAATGTAAGTTTGCGGCTATGTACAATGTCCAACCCTTTCTAAAGTACAGTGTACATGGTCGCATACTTACATTACCCCCTTAAGAGCAGCGTTAACAGCGTCGCCTATCTCACTGACGTCAAGTCCCGCCGGGGTTTTTGTTCATAGTGATTGGCTGAAGTCGCTTTACAGAAGAGTCGTCATGGATCCTCGTCGGTGAAGCAGCCGTCCGCACTGAAGATGTTGGGATAAGTGATGTCGGTGTAGTCAGCATCGATATGCTGACTACCTACCACCGCCTCCATCTATATCTAGTTGTGAAATGTGACAGGGGCAGTGACATGATGTAAGGCGGGCAATGGAGGCAGCAGGAAGCCACAGAGTGAGAGTTATATAGTGGGAGGAGCAGGGTCACCCAGCAGCACAGAGTATATCAGGAGACGAGTGATGTGTTAGTGAGGACAGGGCTGCATGTGACAGGGGCAGTGACATGATGTGAGGAGGGGAATGGAGGCAGCAGGAAGCCACAGACTGAGAGTTATATAGTGGAAGGAGCAGGATCCCCAGCAGCACAGAGTATATCAGGAGATAAGTTATGTATTAGTGAGGACAGGGCTGCATGTGACAGGGGCAGTGACATGATGTGAGGAGGGGAATGGAGGCAGCAGGAAGCCACAGACTGAGAGTTATATAGTGGAAGGAGCAGGGTCCCCAGCAGTACAGAGTAATGATGTCACAATATTGGAAGAAGATATACATCTATGAAATCCGTTCATACATCCACCCTAAGTATAGTAGATAGGTTGAGGTCTCTTACCCTCGTACTTCCCGATTTAAATATTGCATAGCTGTGAAAACGGCATCTGTGTTATGATTGGGTGCTGTGACTATCTAGTTAGGTGCTTTCTCTATAACACAAATGTTTGACACCTGGTCAAGTTCCCGCTTCCTCTTGCGCATCCTGTGTAGGAAGCGATATCTGGGTTGTCCCCAGCGAGGGTCCTTCAAGAGATATCCAGGTACAAGTGCGTCTGTAATGGGTGTGACGTCCATCTGCTGCAGATACAGGGCCTATAATAAGGAACGCGTCACATGAACTTCAACCACTCTAGCAACAAATTAATCCCTACATGATTACGGAAGTAATGATAGGAAGCAGATGTACAGCCTATCATTGTAAATACGCACCTGGCTTACAGGCATTTATTATTTCTGTGTATGCAACAAAAAAAAAAATCATTTTATTTTAATTCCTCCTACAGAAATGACTATCAAAAAAGCTGCACAAACTAAAAAGTGGTTTACGTTTCCTGGTTTCATTTACATTGATGGAAAACTAAAATAAAATTGTATGTTTCAAGTGATTAAACGTAACCTTTTTAACGACGGATCTTTTAAGCAGATAACATGTTGCAGAGTTTATTTTTTTTTCTTTTTGAATACGGTCCCCCCGGTCGGTGACCTGTCCCTGATCACTATGCTGCAAACACGTCAGAAGTCTGAGGACAGGAGTGATCTGAGGACGAGAGATGAAAGTGACAGCTCACTGCTCGTCTAACACTTTCATTCCGAATACGCACTAAATTCTGTTGTAACAATCAGACCGAGCCCTAATATTCAAATTTTTTTTCCCACCTCTTTCATGAAGGTCAGAGATTAGGTTAGATTAACTGTCTGTTAAAAATATGAGAAAGTAGAAAAATAATTGAAAATAAACCTTTTTTGCTTTGAACAGTCCATGCATCCTGTTTCAGATGCAGAATTAACCAAGCCCCGGGCAGGATGTGGGATAGTGATTATGAGATAAGTGATAATTCTGTGTTGAAGAAACGATGGTGTCAAACATTTTGCAGTTAGGTTGAAACTTCTAGAGCGGTCATGGATTCTAGTCTATCTTGTGTTGACTGTATATTATTCTTGCCGCTCCTGGCTCCTGTGATCACTGTAATTTGTGATAACAGTAGTGTTATGAGTGTGCTAATTGACGTAATCAAAGGTCTACAGAGGCTTCGGAGACCTGTAATTACCTGCTTAACCCTTTTGCTGCAAACTGACGTTTGTATAAGCAGCGTCCTTTGCAGCATGACGTTTATGTGAATTCATAGGGCTGCTGCGGAGCTCAGCTCAGAGGCCGGGGACCCAGCTAAAATCCCAATGGTGCGAGTTCAATCCAGAAGGACCAGCAGCTTACACAGACCTGTGTGGTGTTATGGGAGACTTACCACAAAATCTGTGCTGAACAGGATCTACAGGAATTACCGGCTTTTAGAACAAGTTCAGCAAATAGTGGTACTAATGGTGGGGTGGGGTGGGGTGGGGTGGGAGGGGGAAGGTGGATGCCTACCAGAATCTCTCTTATAAGTAGTAAGTGAAAAATACAATTAACAAAACAGCCACATACACACTTGTTTCTGGCCCAGGAACGGACTAGGACGTATTTAATGCCTCTGTAGTTGGTAGTTTAGGGTTATTTTCTGGGATTGTGGTAAGTGTGTACAGCTGGGAACACATTATCATCATCATCACCATTTATTTATATAGCGCCACTAATTCTGCAGCGCTGTACAGAGAACTCATTCACATCAGTCCCTGAACCATTGGAGCTTACAGTCTAAATTCCCTAACACACACACACACAAACACACAGACTAGGGTCAATTTTGTTAGCATTGAAGCATGAAGAGGATAGGAAGAATTGTGTATTGGAAGGCACTCAGCCTCAATAATGCTTCAATAATAGCTATCTGTGTAATAGTGCACCACCCAGTAAATTATTCCAACATTTATAATTATATTTTGATACTGGAATAGCGATACCTAGTGCAGTGGTACCCTCCTTTTAGTATATCAATTTTGTTAGCAGCCAATTAACCTACCAGTATGTATTTTGGAGTGTGGGAGGAAACCGGAGCACCCGGAGGAAACCCACGCAAACACGGGGAGAACATACAAACTCCTCACAGATAAGGCCATGGTCGGGAATTGAACTCATGACCCCAGTGCTGTGAGGCAGAAGTGCTATCCACTATGCCACCATGCTGCCTGTGCAGCACCTATGCAATCTTACTTCCAATGCAGTGTAACGATTTCACAAACTATTGACCGTCCCGATGAGCATGTTGATTCATGCATATACATCTACACGATTTACCTTCAGATCTGTGATCTTCATCTCTCATAACCATCTGCTGAAAAGATGGTGACTCTGTACACTGTACAGATATCTGCCTACACCGCTGGTCGTGAGTGCGTACACACTGCCACATTTGCCCGACATCGTTCCATCGTTTATAGAGATTTTTCCGGAGTTTAGAAAACCAGTTTAACAGCTGTGATGTGTTTTGGTACAATAAACCATGATCGTAAGAGCGTACACACTAATGTGGTATGTGACCAAACGGTCTTGAAATGTGTGATCTGATAGCTGTGAACCCAGCTAAAGGATAGTCATGAGACAAATTAAGGAAAAGTAGAGTTTTGCTATTTTTTACCTTCCACTGCCTTCCCCCCCCCCCTTTATTTGATGTAAAATGCTGTTTTCACTTAGTGATTCAGAAGTACCTCACTGCACACTGCCATATGTCTGCCACAATGCAGAAGATGCCGAGAGAGAGGGGAGAGGGGCTAATTTACCATTTTTACATATGTTACTGATAATAAACCATAAACTTCTGATACAGTATTTCATTACCATAGAATTTTCTTTGTTTTCAGTGTTTATAGTTGTCTACCACCCTCATAGAGACATCATTATAACAGCTTCCTATCACCAGGGCTGTAAAGCATTTATCACTATAGTGCAGTGGTATTGGTAAATCTAGCCCCACTGGTGATAGACGGACTGTAAGCTCTTTGCCCAAGTGGAAAATTACTCTTTTATTTTCCATTTAATTCCTTCTTTCGTGTATCTAACAGAGAATATTATCCGTTGATAATCATTGCTTAGAGAGATCGGTATTTTATGACTTGCACACAGTCATTTTCTGCAGAAGTCAATGTTTAAAGGGTGTAATTCAATTGTCTAAAGAGCAAGAAAACTTAATGTCCGAGAACCCTTCCCCCTTTTATTCTGATGGCGAGGTCTTTCCTGCGGCACGGTAGAGATTCTGGTGGAACTAAGCATCCACAAAGGAGGTCGGGATTTGCAAAAGAGGCCACAACAAAGCCCCCCAGCCTAATTCCATGTCCAAGTTCCAGGGCGTAGCTATTGGCTCTGGGATTTTGACAAGGAACTGCAGCCAGAATCATCTTGCAAGCGGAATGAGTCCTTAGTGTGTGTACAACTAATGGCTTCACTAATTATATAAGCATAGAACAGAAATGTCAGCACTTACTGGTCATAAAGAGAGTATAAATGTAATCACACTTAATGTGTGGGGAATAATGAACCATCCTACAAGCCAAAGATTAACAGTGTACGAACTGTAATATAGACTTTCTATAAATATATATAATGTCTCTGAACAAAACTGGTTGGACGTGTTAGCAGTAACATTATATTACTTTGCTAAAAGGGCAATCCATTTTGGTAATATAATATATATAATAAAAAAAAAAAAAGCCATAGCTAGATTGTGGGGACATCCAGTAGGAAGGAGCCCGATGTGTAGGGCCTAATGTTGTCCAAAAGGTAACTGATTGTGTGTACCTGTCTACTAAACACAACTGGGATCGTGTGTGTGTGTGTGTGTGTGTGTGTGTGTGTGTGTGTGTGTGTGTAGGCAAACATTTATCAATATTCAGGAGTATTAATGAGAGTGAACATCCCAGGTTCTGGCAGGAACATGCTAAAAGTACTCCCTGCAAAATATATCCCGTGACCTCATCAAGCTGTCGGCCTTCATCATGGGTCCCTTTGGCAGTGCGTCAGTGAGACTGCAATAGTGGGTGTAAGCACCTATTGGCTGAGCAGATTTGAAGACACTCTCCTCTTCCATTCATTATAACATCAGTGTTATTAGGGATTACTTCTGCTTCATTGCCGAATGACTCTGTCATACTGTTGTGATCCCTGCCACCCTCCCTCCTTCTGGTGCAAAGCCTGGCTCTCGCCTCGCACTCTCAGCTGTCCATCCAAAGACGTGGATCCGTTGCTGTGGGGTAACGATGACAAATTGAAGCCTTACACAACGGGGGACCATGTGTTTGTGGTGACTGAGCTAAATTATCATCATCATCACCTCCATTTATTTATATAGCGCCACTGATTCCGCAGCGCTGTACAGAGAACTCACTAAATTCAGTCCCTGCCCCATTGGAGCTTACAGTTTAAATTCCTTAACATACACACAGACTAAGGTCAATTTGATAGCAGCCAGTAAACCTACCAGTATGTATTTTGGAGTGTGGGAGGAAACCGGAGCACCTGGAGGAAACCCACACAAACACGGGGAGAACATACAAACTCCACACAGATAAGGCCATGGTCGGGAATTGAACTCATGACCCAGTGCTGTGAGGCAGAAGTGCTGACCACAAAGCCACCATGCTGAATAAAGTGTTTTAACCGTAAATCTCTCCCCTAGAGCATGCGTACTGTATCCTACATGTAAAGGTAGGTCGCTTCTGGGCAGGAAAAGATAAGCAGCTGTAAAGTTGGCCATTATTAAAATAGGTGGGAATGGCTGGATGTTGCTTAAAATCGGCACCCCGACCGTAAGGGTTCTTCAGTATGGACATATGTCGGTTTGATGTCTTTTTACTTTTGGGTTATCTTTTTTTTTTTATTATTTTTTTTTTTTTACACTGATTACCCTGCCACATGATGTGACTTGGCTGCCTTATTCTTTGCTGACACAGCTTGTTCTTCCCGACTACAGGAGGGCCGATCAGAGTGCAGCTGCCAAACATCCTGACGCTGGAAGAAGTGATGCGCAAGAACCCTTACGTGACCAAAGGAGGCCGTTACAGGCCGCCTGACTGCGAGTCCACCCACAAGACGGCCGTCATCATCCCTCATCGCAACAGGGAGCAGCACCTTAAATATCTGTTATATTACTTACATCCGTTCCTGCAGAGGCAACAGCTGAACTATGGGATATACATCATCCATCAGGTAAGCCTGAATCAACCTTGGTCTCCCTAAGCATACTGCAAAGGATTCTGGGACTAACACCTGGGCAGACATATAAATACATGGCTCATCAGTAATACAAGGTGTTTGTCTATACTCTACATATGGCCACTCATTTGTGGCATTGTCTACCATTATACCATCAGTTATTGCCATTGCATATAGCGGAAATTGGGGTACAGCGATTACTTGCATCACATGTTTTGACCTGGATATATTGGTTTCTATATTTGCATTGCGTTCTTCCTATACTGCATTACTTCCCAGCAATTGCACAATCACCTGCTGATTGATTTGTTCTCAATATTATGAAACCCATTTTTCTACAAAGAATACCTTTTTAAAACCCAAAACGTTGCTTTTCAATCACTGCTTTATTTGCAAATCTCTCTTGTCTGATAAAGCGATAGTGGCATCAAAAATGCCTATTTATTTACTTGCAGATATTCTACACCTACATTTACATGCTATTATTTGAAGTAGCAATACCCATTAATTCACAAAATGATTGGATAGTAGCATATGATCTGTTTGTTAAAGAATCGATAAGTATTGGCGACAATAGATCCAGCACAATTAAATGTTCATGGTGAAATCCATCCATAAACCAGTCAGATTAAGCGGAAAACTTTCATCCTAAATGATTTGTTCCCAAAACTGATTGATGCTATATTATAATCACGCGATGATGCTAATTGTCCTACTACTACCTCCCTACAAAGCGTATGCATTTAAAGTATTAAAATTGGAATATGTGAAGAAATATCTCATTTATTCTGATATGATTTAAAACAATCAGATTGGTACATGCGTGCTTCAATTCTAAGGCAGACCCGTGGAGCGAATGAAGTCCCGATTGCTGTGTAGGAACTTTGTAAAGAATCCGCTGCTCTATACAAACAATGATTGCAAGGAACTATTTTTTTTGTTTTTTTAATAGAATCGTAATTACAGGCTCTACAACCCTATAATTAAACGCATGACTTAACTGCTGTTATAAAAAAGATTATCTCAGCCGAAACTCTGATGACCTTTAAAGATTGTTCTCTCCACACAGTAGAGATTTCTACCAAAGAAGTATTTTGCAATTTTATTAGGATCATGCATGTCTGATATATTGCATTTAGATATTGTGCGTACATGTTCTATGTAAATACAGCGGTCAAAATGGGCTGGTATGTGATGGTATGCCACAATGGCACTCCCCCCATCCACTGGTTTCATTGGACAGCACCTTAGTGGGTTTAAGGGTATGGGGGGGGGGGAAGATGTGGGGCAATAACCAGACGCAGGTGGAGGGGTGACGAGATGCAGACAGGAATAGGGGTCATTTAGTTGCATTTTCTATACCCCGACTTCTGCACCGTCACTCCAACCACTGTCTATATAATCTCCGATGTTTAGCAGATGAATCTTGCATGTTAGGGTTTATGGCTCTTTTGTTAAAGGGAACTGATAAAAAATATATAATGACCCTCACATGCTGGCGGACAAAGCCTCTCGTAACCTCAATTCCCCCGTGATAAGCACCTGCTTTCTGCGAGCTCACTTCCATATAAAGCAGTTTATGGTACAACATAAACTTTAGCTTAATCGCATGGCTTCTGTATATATTTCTTTTTAGCCGTTCCCTGTTTGATAGCTATGAACTCTGTTACCTTTATCATGGGATGCCTGCTGTGTCACGGTGGTTTGTGCAGAAATCTCATTGCTGCATCCCCTGTAAGTTTGCTTTGAGGCTGTCTTCCACATTGTGGAACGCTGCATAAGGGGATTATCAGTGATAAGACCATCTCGTTACACTTGTTTCAAGCACTGGATGGATTTCATAGTGTCGGTGTGTTGTGACTAGGTGTGAAGTTACCATAAGTCTTACTAGCCAACTGCCTGAGGGAGCATCAAAATGCGTGGGGTATCTTTTATACTTTTATTTATTTTTTGCCTTCCTACTTGGTGTTTATCAACCACCTATTTTGCTTAGTACTAATTGATGATGGTCTATTTAATAGGGGACCATGAGCATGTGGGCTGCACAATTATTTACTAATAATTCATATGGCAACAATCTCTGAATGTGGCTTTTGTACAGACACTGAGATTCCCGTAGAAATCATTGATCCTCTGGGATTATATCAGTTCAGGCTGCATCCATCAGATGTAGTGGGAGGGACCTGAGCTAGAAAAGTACTTTTTACTTGCTCCTCTTCTCTAAAGAGGCTTTAAGACTAAAGCAATCATTGCGAAATGCGTTGTTCTATAAAGGTGAATGAGACGTTCAAAACCGACTACCGGAAAGAGGGACGTGACCTCCCCCCAGAAAGTGATCATGGTTTAGTCAGGTCAGGGGGTCACCTAAACTGTCCCAGTTTTGAAATAAGTTGTCTTGGCAGATATGAGGTTAATGTGATGTATGGGTAGGTTTATGTAGGTAGTATAGTTACATGCACACAGACATAGTTGCTTTGAAAAAACAAAAACAAAGGCCCACTTGTAGTACACAGGAAAATATTACACAGATCTTCATGTATCGCTGAGCTCAAACGATCAACAGTTTCTGTCTCTTGAATTCTGTTCTATTATTATTATTATTAATATTTATTTATAAGGCGCCACAAGGCATCCGCAGCGCCGTACAGAGACAAACAAAATCACAATACAATGGGAGACAGCACAGTACAGTAAACACAGCAACTCAGTACCTAAGTACTGAGTACTAAGTTCTAAGTACCTCTTTCTGCTTCCTGACCTCCTCGTCTTGAATACATTTGTCTGAAGTGATTTCATATATGTGTGGTAAAAACAGTAGGTGTCATTGCTGTCTATAGCTCTTCTGTAGATACATGTCAGAGGATAGAGGAAGAGAGATCCCCTGCTAAGAACTGACACTTGCGGTCGGCTTAGCTGTTTGGACTCTAGTCCTTTGTTGTTGGGTCTACAGCGGACAAACGCCAAAAAAGAGATCCCGCGCTGGGCTTGCACCTGTCTCAATATACACAGTGCAGCTGTTATACACAGGGGTGCATTGCTAATCCCCACTATGAGAACGCTAAAGAAACAAACGGCAACAGCGCAAGACTGTAGTCGGCGAGAGGATGATTTATAAAAATAATTTCTATCAATAAACCAGGGCACAATATAAACTGCAATCACTCCAAAATTGTATTCAATACATTTTAATAATACATTAAAATACATATCTAAAACCATATATCGCCAGACCAGAGATAAAAAAAATTCTTATTTGGCTCAAAAGTTATATCTTTAGTGTTACTCTCAGATGGATAGAACCATCCAAACACACATGAGAAAAAAGAGAAATCACTGTCAATAGATATAAGGGAGTTTTACTCCCACTTCTCTCTTAAGGATAATTAATTCTTCACACGGATGCAACAGCACTTGTTTAGATAAATGTTATCCGGATTAGCGAGCCCACTGTCTTCCAGATATAATATATGCGGGAGGATGAGACCATATACACTAACAAACACCTTAATATTCCCTTAATAACTTTGAGCCAAATAAGGATTTTTTTTCATCTATGGGCTGGTGATATATGGTTTAGATATGCATTTTATGGATTATTAAAATGTATTGAATACAGTTTTGGAGTGATTGCAGTTTATATTGTGCCCTGGTTTATTGATAGAAATATTTTTTATAAATCATCCTCTCACTGACTACACTCTTGCGCTGTTTCTGTTGGTTTCTACAGCGGACAAAAGACTTTTATGAAAACTTTTATGAAAACTAATTGCAGTGTTCTGTCTTCGTTTACTAAACCATTTTGCAGTGTTTTGTGGATTCTGTGAGCACACCTTGTTCTGTACTTGCAGAAGCTACTGAGAAAGCTACAATTTGTATTTATTTAACAACACCAGCTCCCATACAACATTTTGGTATTTAAAAAATAAAGCCTTGGAGCTTATTATCACTGTAAGATTATATCTCGCCATACTTGTTCATAAATCTGTCACACTATTATTTTATCATCTGCTTAAATTTAACAATATTTCTTATATGTAATAAGCAAAGATAGGTGTCTATTTCATGGAGTTGCATCTTACTTTATATTTAATAAAACCTTTAAGGTAAACACTTAACACAAATATATAAAATCTAGCTTATCACAGCACTATAGGCTGTACAATTCCTTCAAGTTCCTTTATTATACAAACAGGAGCAGCAGACATCCATGCATTCAAAACGTGTCCTACACCAACGCGTTTCGCCATAGGGCTTAATCAGGAGTGGTGTGCGTATATTAAGGACTACTGACCTATATTTAAAAGCAAATTAATAATTGAAACACATTTTTCGTGTAATATAGATGTTTAAAGAAACTCAAATATATATACAAAAAAAAAGTTAGCCAAAAAGATTGCAAGTCTTACCCATTGGTTATTGTACTTCACTATGTCTTTAGGGATGTAGCTTATGTATATCTCTCTTTCCAGGCAGGGAATTTCACTTTCAATCGTGCTAAATTGCTGAACGTAGGCTTCAAAGAAGCCATGAAGGATGAGGACTGGAACTGCATGTTCTTCCACGACGTGGATCTCATCCCCGAAGATGATCGCAACTTATACACCTGCGACAAGTTTCCCAAGCATGCGTCTATCGCCATGGACAAGTTTGGATACAAGTAGGTAGTTTGTCTTTCAGCTCGGGCCTAAAATGTTTGTGTGGTCCTTCAGAGACAATCGATAAGTCCTTTGGTCTTTGTAAGCGGGACAGAATGGTCTTATTGAAAGTGGGCGGGCTTTACAGATTTGTGTGGCGTCTACCTGCGACCACCAGACAATCACCGCGTGAACGTTGCTCCACCAAGTTGTAGGGGAGTTTCCTCTGTCACCACCTGCGGGTTAGCCCTCCTTATACATATGCCACAGGTATACAACGGGTGTAGTGCAGGATCCTAAGGAATAATGAGGTTTATTACTCTGTCGGCCACATACAGACACAACTTCATAGGTATCTAAATAAGTGGCCAGGAGGAATGGTCACCTGCCAGACTACCTTTTATAATTAGACATAATATATTTTACTAGAAGTTTAGAAAAAAAAAAAACATTGCAAAAAGGAAATATCAACACAAATATATAATCTTGTTACTGGGAACCGGAATAACATTGTATTTTGTCCTTGTACTCTCAGATCAGTAATGAAAGTGTTTCAGTGGTTTAACATTTTGCAGAATGGTAACAGGAGATATAGATGGAGGTGACTGCAGCAGAATATCCATTTATAAGCACGGTGGCTCAGTGATTAGCACTTCTGCCTCACACCACTGGGGTCATGTGTTCGATTCCCAGCCATGGCTTTATCTGTGTGGAGTTTGTATGTTCTCTGCGTGTTTGCGTGGGTTTTCCTCCCACACTCCAGAAACATACTGGTAGGTTAATTGGCTGCTATCAAATTGACCCTAGTCTGTGTCTGTCTGTGTGTGTGTGTGTTTGGGAATTTAGACTGTAAGCTCTATTGGGTCAGGGACTGATGTGAGTGAGTCTCTGTACAGCGCTGCAGAATTAGTGGCGCTATATAAATGGATGATGATAAATTACCTGCTTCCTCTTACTGGATGATTAGTATAAATTGCCATGATGCAAAGTGACTGTACTATAATCTTCTCCTGATATCTGCTTTCACTAACATAAGTTAGTTAGTGAGAGTTATATTGTGTTCAATGATTTGCTTTACAGTTGTGTAACTGCTGTTATCTCGCCTCATATCTCGGTGTAATCTTCTGGGATAATCAGCGGGTGTTTTATGGATGGTGGAACCTGTATAACCGGGCGGCAACACCACCATAAAGTATAGAATAGATGTAAACAAGACAAGTTCTTTGTTCATTTGTAACAAAGGACTTTTCCAAAATAACTGGGACCACTAGCGTAAATACCCGAATTCCTGTGGTGTCTCACAAATCCACTACAATTAATAACCTTTAAAGTTTTCTGCTTTTCAGTATTAGGCCAAGTTTAGTCTGTACCTCTCTGTGGGGCTTTTTCTTTCTTTCTTTTTTTTATTATTTTTTTTTGTCGCATATCAAATTTACCAAACTCAAAAATTGGTGGTTTTTTTTTTTTTTTATTTATGAAACTTAACGCAACTAATAATCATCAGTTATTTATATAGCGCCACTAATTCCGCAGCGCTGTACAGAGAACTCATTCACATCATTCCCTGCCCCCATTGGAGCTCACAGTCTAAATCCCCTAGCATAGTGACACACAGAGAGACTAAGGTTAATTTTGATAGCAGCCAATTAACCTACAAGTATGTTTATGGAGTGTGGGAGGAAACCGGAGCACCCGGAGGAAACCCACGCAGACACGGAGAAGTGCTAACCACTAATGTAGTTTACTAAATTACCCTAAATGCAATCAGCTGTCCCAAGTATAGAAATACTAGCATTTGATCATTATTAATGGTGATCTAAGAACGAGGGGGACTCGTAGGGTCTTCCATGCTGTCAAAAATTAATAAGGACAATAAAACCGTCTCGAGAGAGGTACACTTTTAAATATTCAAGTTCTTGTACAGATTTGTTCATAATTTAGTTGTTCTGTCTGGCATCACATATGGGCTTGCTTTATAGAGGCTACTTTGTCTGTTCTTGCGGAGCTAAGCAGCCTGTGGGACTACAAGTCCCAGCATGTTCCCTCGGACAGCCGCAGGTTGCCTGTGCCTGAGCGAATGTGTATCGAGCTGGAAAGCGGATACTTATAAAGCCAATCCAGACTTATTGCTTGACGCTTCCACTTTTTCCCCACTGTTACAGGTTGCCTTACAAGTCCTACTTCGGAGGGGTCTCTGCCCTCACCCCAGAGCAGTACATGAAGATGAACGGCTTTCCCAATAATTACTGGGGATGGGGTGGCGAGGATGATGACATTGCAGTCAGGTGAGGCGAACATGAGTCAGCGTGTGACTGTCCGCATCATACTAGGTTTCACAACGCTACTTCTACTGCTTAAGCAAGACCTGGAATTTGAACTCTGATTTATGTTAAATGTTTGTTTATGTTGGGGTTTAAATGTCAGCTCAACCTTTTTATTATGCTTTTTTTACTAGCATTCTTTGTAGTTTATACAACTCTCTGGCTACGCCCGCCTTTCAAGCTTAATTCCTCCTTAGTCACTCGCCCATTGTCTCCGAAACTGGAAGGTCCACAGTGGAATGTTTGAGGGTGAATTTTGAAAGATGTTTATTTTAGGTTACGAATAAAAAAAAATAGTGTTGAAATTGTAATGCAAATGGAGTTAAACCTTATGATCCGAGCGTTCGGGCTGATCGCCAGATGATCGGTGGCTAATTTGATAGCGTTGCGCAGATTCGGGAAGTAAAAGGATGGTGAGCTGCCCTTTGTGTGTCTATCAGATCCCTGGCCAAAGAGATTGGGATCTGGAAGAAAGATCGTCGTTGGTTATTCAGGAATATTACAGGGCACAATGGGACGCACGGGAAAATGACCAAAGATTTTAGTAAAAACTCTGACACAATGTGTTTCTGTGGACTATTCCGAGTCACCTGGCGGCTAATTGAATCTGCCCCCTATTGACTTGTGGTGATTAAGGAAAAATTGCACATTATTCGTGATCAACTGTTTTCTCTCGCGTTCTCGTTTTACAAGCATGATGTTTCATTTACTTATTGTTGGGTTTATTTAATACTTTCTTTTTCTACTACCCCAAAGAGTTGCGCTCAGTGGCATGTTGATATCTCGACCCGCGGTCCAACATGGGAGGTATAAAATGATAAAGCATGGGCACGACAAAGGCAACGAACAGAACCCAAAACGGTAAGACCGTCAGCTAAGCCAGAACAGTCTTTGTTTTCCTTTTTTTCCTTTTTTTTTGTTTTGCTTTTTATTTGTTTTGCTTTTTTTTTTTGTTTTGCTTTGTTATAGAGCTCATCTTACCCCTGATGATACTACCCACACTAATCCACTCTCACAACTGTCCCAATCTCCACTCTGAGCCACACGTGCTCCTCTTGTTTCAGCTGTGCCCTCTCTGGATCCTATGTCCCTGTTTTATGTATGTCCTGTTTTCCCTACTCTGCGTACTGCGGAGCACTGTGGCACCTTACAAATCTACAATAATAATAATAATGTGGAATTGGGACTTACTTTATTAAACCACATCTTAGGTGCGTAATAAAGAGAGAATTTTTTTTCCTGCCAATTGTCTGACAAACTGGAAAGGACATTGTTCAACTGATGGAAGCAGGAAAGCAGGTTATAACTTTCAAAATTTCTTTCCCCTTTTGTTAAGTTTCTGTGAATGGTTGTGGTTTTGTTTTTTTATTTAACTATTTTATAGTTATTACTCTGTATTTGTAATTAGGCTATTTGTACTTTACTGTTACTGTAGCGATACCCTATAGTACCACTCATGTTGCATTAGTCCGTTCTGTTTAAGTAATACGAACTGCAAAGTTGAAAACATGGAGTAACCCCATTTAGTTTTAGTAAATTGTACTCGGTATAAGTTTCAGGATAGGTCATGCCACCCAGTGAATATCTTGTGCTACGTATGAATGTAATGACCTCTGTGTTTCCGGGTCTAAATGAGTAACTTACAACAGAGAGCAGAGAGAGGATGTTGCTGCTTAGTGAGCAGGCGCTGGTTGGGACCAGTGTAGAAGGGGGTGGAGACCGGTGTAGAAGGGGGTGCAGACATGGGAGAGCATGGTCCGGAGGCAGGAAGCTGGTCACACTTGAATGGTGACGGTGAGGTTAGTTCTGGCCTGACAATTTAGTAAGGGTTTTAGCTGTTAGCAACTGGAAAGGCTCTCTTGTCAGATAAGACAGGAAAATGAGGCTACAGTGAGCACAGGCTCCCCAAAACTGGACAGTTAAAGATTAGAAAAAAGCGTTGCCTGGTCAGACGAATCTGTTTCTGCTGCGACATGCATATGTAGGGTGGTGAAAAATAACATGAATGCATGGATCCATCCTTCCTTGGTGATGGTGTAATGGTGTGGGGAATGTATTCTTGCCGCACTTTAGGCACCTTTAATACCAATTGAGCATTTTTCAAATGCCAGAGCCTACATGAGTATTGTTGCTGACCGTGTGCATCGCTTTCTGGCCACAGTCTACCCATCTTCTAATGGCTCCTTCCAGCAGGATAATGCCATGTCACAAAGCACACGTCATCTCATGCTGGCACAACGAACATGACAATTAGTTCAGTGTACACCAACGACCATATGTGCAATACTTTTGTATATTTTCCAAGTTTGTCAAATGATCTCACTACATCATGGACAGACAAGTACATATTAACCCAAAAAAATATTGATTGATTTCCACATGCGCACGTTCTGTTTCTTGTACAGAATGTCCTTGTGGTGTTGATTACGCAATATTCTTGATTGCACAATACTGTGTGGGTGTCCTGGTCTTTCTTGTAAGATTAGTTTAGTTGTAATAGCTCTTTTAAGAAGTGCCACTAATCGGCTAATGACAGACCACAACCGAGCTAACGTGATAGTTAGATGTTTGATTTGTTTTTCTGTCTTGTATGTTCTTTTTTTTTTTCATTATGTTTTGTTAGAACGATCATAAATCCTTAAAAAGACCGAAATAAAAAAAAATAATGCAAAATAATGCAAGAATACAAAAACAAATAGTGTAGCCTATGCTGCATTTTCTAGACCCCAGCCCCTCTAAAGTGCCCCCAACAGGCCTTGGTTTCTTTAATCAAATAATTCTGACTCTTCTAACATAGTGAAATCCTTAAAATATGACCCGTAGTTGAGATGGTAATTCTATGTAAATCCCCAGCTCAGTCGGTGAATGTCAGGATTTCGGTAGCAGACATATGGTCAATTCAATTCTGGTGGTTGACCAGTGATGTATACTAGTATATCCTGAGAGAACATGGTATTTGTCCAAGTACCGTGTGTTTCGTTTAATGGATTAAACTTGCTGTCTGAAGCATTTTGTCCGACTCCTGCTTGTCGGAACCTTTTAATGTTATAAAACCTCCTTCATGCGCAGAATCGTTCTATCACCATTTGGTGTCAGCGGGTTTTTTGCCACTCTTCCCAAATTATTTCTTTCTACCCGCATCAACCAGATGCCATGGTTTATCATTTGAGAACATTGGGTTCATTATGGATTCATTAAGGAAAGTTGAGCAAAAAATTTAGTAAGTTTTCTTACTCAAGTGTTCTGGACCAAACCATGTTGCAATGCAAGGGGTGCAAATTATTTTTTTTATTTCGCACATAAGAAAATACTGACAGTTTTTTCATGTAGCGCACACAAACTTGATAGCTTATTTGTACACTGAAATTTAAAGTTAATAGGACATGCCCTGCCCTAAATATAAATATGCCATCGCATTTTAAATTCACCTCCCCCTCCAGTACAATATGGTTTTGCCTTACTTACTTTTGCTTAACTTTCCTTAATGAATCGGGCCCATTGCATCCATACCTGTCATGTACACATTGGCTAATTAAGCATAATCTAAGCTTGCACGATTCTTCACTTATAATAACTTGTTAATAACTGTGGATAAAAGATAGATGTTGAGTCCATTAGAGATCCGCTTGGATGGGCCTAGCACAAGGTGATTTGTAGTATTGTGCGTAGCAAAAACTGAGGAACACAAACCATGTGGTAATCATGGAACAATGTAATTTGTTGCTATAGCTCTTATCCTACACAGATGAGCTCTAAAAGGCAAAACAGGCTGTCTGTAGTGCCACAGTGTCATGTATGGAACACAGCATTGTCTTGGCTAGTCGCTATGTCTGTGTCCTTGATTAACCCTGCAGCGTTAGTGCTTAGAGAAGGAATTCCACAATTATTGGCTGGGTAACAAAGCTCATTACATCGCCTGCTCCCCGCAGTGAGCTGCCTCTAGCTCATAACACGTTATGCTGCACTCTCCAGGTAGACCATTGTGTAGATTGATTTATAAATCCATATATGCGGTCAGGTTAGTTTGCATGTACATATATATACACCTTGCCGTGTGCGGGAATAAAACTTGTAGCCTTATTGTAGACAAAACTGTGCCATAAATGTCGTCAATGCTGGGGAGGGAGGAGCGAAAGTTCATGAATAGGAAGTGTGAGTTTAATAGGAGTTGTGCAGCCCCTATTTTAAACTAGGTTATTAGAGGCCACCAAGGAATTTGGTGATCAAATAAAATCAGTCAGGCCATGTACAGATCTGGGAATATATACCGTTTACTCTGGCAGCAGAGGGTATATTATTCCTTTCTATAATGCAGAGTTTGGTTGTGACCCTCATACGTAAGTGTGTCCTCTATACTGGTCATGTAACGTTCTGTCACTGTGAGGTATCTCACGTCTGTTCGTGTCACTTGTGTTTGTTTGCGGAAGTAATATAGATTTACACCTCATACAAGCAACTTTCTTTGTTTCAAATGATAAAAACTATCGGATATCTGGAGTTCCGTCAGATGTAAGTATAGTTATGGAATGTTGGGGAGTAGGTTATTCCTACAGGAGATCAGTTAACAGTAAATAAAGTGCAGACTATTCCCATGATGACTGTAGTTATCTATTTACAAAGAAGTTATCAGCATAAGCAGAATGACATACAGAGTATTTATCGAATAGGTAACTAGAGACTTTACACAGTTGGTCTATCTCCTAGTTGAAGGAGAACTGTGTCCATCGGCAGGTAGTATATGTACATTAATATGTAGGTTGGCATTTATAGGACCGTGCAGCTCTAAAGCGAAACGTTCTTGGGGGAAGGGTCTCTCTCCTCTGCGCGCTGTCAGACGCCATATCCAAGAGTTGAATGCAGTTGTCATTTGGGGGTGCTGGAGAGTGGGGTACAGAGGTCTATATGGGCCAGTGAAGCCTGGTAAATGGCAATAGTAAGCTTTGGGGGAAGATTCAGTACAGCGCAGTGTGTCTGTGGAACAATCCACTGAGACACATCGCCTCGATGTTCTGAATGAAGTCTGTGCTCACCCATAGTGCTGCGCAGAGATTTCTTACCGTAAATGGCGGAAATATGATCATCCGAATATAGAGATGCCTATATAGAGATTAGCCTTCCAGTCTCATGCCTAAACTCCCACCGGTCGGCTACCTCTCTTTCTCATCCCTTCTTCCCTTCTCCCCCTTCCTCCCGTCTCTCCGTCTCATCCATGTGTCTGTCTGTCTTCCCCTCCCTTTAGATTGTTAGCTCCTTTGAGCAGGGCTCTCCTACCTTCTGTTTCCATCACTTTTAACTGCGCTCTCCAGCTACTCAGCTCACCTCCTCTCAGTCCCTCTGCCCTCTGTCTCCTCTCGCTTCTCTCCGCTCCCCTCAGTGACTCTCAACCTGTCATCCGTGCCCACCCTCTTGGGCCATAGTTACCTGCCTGTACTCACTTTTCCCCTCCCTCCCTCTCTTTCATGCTGTGCCTGAGCCCCCAGAGTTTTAGTGCTTACTGTTACTTGTACTGTGCTGTTTCACCTTGTACTGTGCCATTGTTTGTCCTTGTACGGCGCTACGGATACTTTGTGGCGCCCTATAAATAAAAATTAGTATTAATAATAGAGGCGATGTTCAGTGGCACCTCGCATGGCATTGAATCTCCCTGTGGGTTAGTTGCTATATGTTTTGTATCATCTAATTCCATCTTATCCTCTTGTTCTAGGTTCAACCTTCTGGCGAAAACACGGCGGACGTGGAAACAAGATGGCATGAACTCTCTGCGGTATAATCTGTTCTCCCGGGAGCTGATGCCTCTATACACCAATATCACAGTAGACATTGGCTCAGAAAAAGGCTTTAAGCCCCTCACGTGAGACCAGACTTCCACTAACCAGCTGTGCCCTAATTTCCAGACTGTCCCCCCCCTCTGTAACCGGCGATGCAGGGGGGCTCACGTTTGACGGACAATACGTAGATATATATATACATTTTCTCTCTTTCTACCTTGCTCGAGAACTGCAAAACCAAAGATTGCATACAGTGTTGCCGGTTAATCGCATTGTGGAATCCACAGTGGCATTTCCTTGTCTAGTTACCCCCTTCGGAGGTCAATATATACAAGCAACACGTCCCAACCCCCCCATCCACTGCTGCCCATCGGCCAGGGCAGAAGACGCATGCGAATGGCCAAGGACCGTTTCTGCGGTGCTGTCAGTTTCTACAGTGTTTTGTGTTTCTGTTGCCTCACAAAATCTAAGTAGAAACATTTTTTTCTGGAAGTGCAATTTGTGGGATTTTTTTGGGGGGGGGGGGGGGGGGCGATATCTCTCTCTCTAAGGGTCATTGTTATTTTAATGTAGATTTTACAATAGAAGGTAGGGTTTGGGGTGGTTTGTTTTTTTTCCCCACCATTTCTAATTTTCTGTAATTTTTGTAAAGTTTCTTTTCCGTCTTCTGGTCAGTTTTCACGGAGCTGATTGGACGTGCATGGACATGTGACTCTCTCCAGGTGGACTGACATTCAGACTTGGAGTTTCTGAGAATCACCTTATCTCCCCGTCAATCACTCGTTCCCCTCATCTCACATTGGCTTCCTTTTATCTTTTTTTATCTGATCTCTGTAGTTTCCCGATTTATTGTTACTTTATTTTTCTCTCCAAGCTTCCAGCTATGAGAACAATATGGAAAGTAACGAACAGACACTTGAATGCAAAGGAACAATAACCAGTATTAACTTTAAATCCAAAGTGCCTTTTAATGCCAATTTAATGCGTGGGATGTGAATTATTTTTTTTTTATTTAAAAGGAAGAAAAACAATCAAAAAAACAATCAAACAGTGACGGTTATGAAAAGGACTCGCTGAATGAGTTTTCTAGTTTGGAGTCATATTTTTTTTTTTTTTGTCAATGAAATGTGAAAATATTATCAAGCATTTCTGAAATAAATAGATATATACTTACACGGCGTTGAGTGGTTATTAAACCGGACAAGACCCTGCTGCGTGACCTGTAAGGATATATTTACTCACGCTGTATGTGCTGGACTGAATGTGGAATTCAGCTGAATGCTATGGGATTTCCAAGTGGATCCACTCTTGGTTAGTATATCACAATCCGGCTTAAGCAACAGACTGCGAAGGTTCCAGAATGATGGGTATGGGAGTTGTCCACATTTAAACAAGCTAGCACCCCCCCCCCCTCCCCCTCTGCTTACACCATGCACCAATAAAGGGGGATATACCCTCATGCCAGCTTAGTTACGCTCTGTTTAGGCAGCTGCTATGATGTAAGTAAGTAGTACTAAATACACACTCCAATCTTTGCAACAGTTATGGGGAGGGGGGATATCCATCGCTGGGTAGCCTCCCTAGAACGTCTGATAGATGCATGCAGCATATTGCTGAAGTCATTGTTATGGATTTAGTGCATACCTAACTTTTGAGGGCCTGCACTCAGTCTGCAGAACTGGTTTGCGTCCAAGTGCTATCTGCTTAAGTAACCTACACGCTATTGGATGTATCTATCGTATATTTTTTGTTTCTTATTAATGCTGTAGAAACAAACTCATTATCCAGGAATCCCTTTATCCAAGACTGATCAGCTTTGTAAGGTGAACACCAACATAAAGACGTTGCATCCAAGTCCCCAGGAGAGATCAGTACATGTCATCCCTTACACAGACCCAAAAATGATCTCTAGTTCACTGAACAACATGCAGGGTAACACTGACACACTGTGGCCAGTGTGTCACACTGCACCAGCCTGTGTAAAAGATGTACAGATTTACGATCTACGTGCATATCAAATCGCACTGCATTATTTCTGCGTGACTGCATTTAAAGGAGAACTGAATCTAAAGTACAAGTTCAGACTGTACTTCGGTGGCGTTACTGAAATAAAATCTATAGGTATGTGGTTTCAGTAAATGGGTGCTGCTGGGGGGATGGTTGGTTAGATCATGGGTAAGGCTTTTTTTCACCACATTTTAATTTTTTTTTAATGCTGGTAGTTATGTATCTGGGGCTTGATTTAGTTTTATTATTATTTATTTAGATTTTTTTCTCCCAATAACACTCAAAGCAGTTTACATGTACAGATTAAAAAACACATAACACAAAATAAACCTATAAAGAATTAAGACTACAGAAGAGAGCGCTAAGCATTTGGGTTTCTTTTGTTATTTTTTTTTAAGATGGGGGAGTTAATGAAAAGATTGAGTAAGCTGGTCTGTCTTTAATCTGTGTTTGAAGATTTGTAGAGTGGAGAGGCCTGGCTGACTGCGAGGGAGTGGGTACCAAAGCATAGGAACCTCAAAGCTTAAGAAACAAAAAAAATTGTCTCGAACGAAATATGGGAGATTCTAGGAGCTGGTATTGGTACTTCATCTGTGGATCAAAGTGAGTGGGGGTGTAGAGAATCAGAAGCTGCTTCAAGTAGAAAGGATCCTGGTTATGTTGAGCTTTGAATGTCAATAAGCCACTCTTGAAACATTGAGCCGCGGGCAACCAATGAACGTAATCTAGAACCCGGTGTTAGGTGGCAGGAACGGGCTGGATGCTGGATTTTGTACCCGCTATATGGTGCAGCTCTAGGAGACCCAAGTAGAGTGTGTTGCGGTAGTCCAAGCGTGAGTGCATAAACTCACGTATGAGTGTTGGGAGATCTGATGGAATCAAATGCTTGATTCTGGCTATGTCCTTCTGATGAAAGACCGAGCATTTAATGGCTGAAACCCAATGTTTATATGTCAAGCCACAATAAAAAGACAACTCCTTGTGATCAGGGTTTTGCAACTTCAACATCACCAAGCTTTAGCCTAGTCAGTTGGCCCAGCTCCAATCTTGTTCTTTGGCGTTTTACCTTTTATATTTTATTAGGACTCAATCTTGGCTTGCTACCACTAATCCACTCCTGGAGCTCAACTAAAGAGCCATTTCATCTTAGGTATTGGGTTCCTAATACCTGAAGCAAAGGACCGGAACAGTTGATTGTTGTCCTTATAGCAGTGGTAGTACAGGCCGTGACATCGGATTATTATACGGCTCATAGCATAGGAGATAGGATAGAGTCCTGAGGAACACGGCATGATGACTATGTTAGTCAGTGATCAAATGCTGCAGAGGTCTCCAATAGGATCAAGATCAAGTAATCGCCTATGTCTCTTATCAAAAGATGATTAATGTATTTATTTGTGAATGTTGCCATCTATAATACAGCAACACATCATATACACGAAGACATGCTAATCACAATAACAAACAGTTGTGTGTTCTACTCTACTAGTAATATATAACATTTGAATTGAACATCAGATTCTTGGTGTACACAAGGTGGCCTCTTTTCTATAACCAGGTACAGACCTTGCATATGCCTACAGGTTATAGTAGTAGTATAGTACTATAGTATAGTAGTGCTGGTGGGACATAGCTGAGACTGTGTTGATTAGAAACATCTATGAACAATAGGGGCGTGAGGATACTGGGCCTAGGTGAAGGTCTTTTGCCCAGTCAGCACTAGCTGAAGGTATCCGGTACCTCTACAAGTTCGAAATCACTGAGTCAAACAGCTGAGAAAGTGTGTGTATTATATAAAATAAACACACAGGAATAACAAAGGGCATGTAACAGGAGACTGGCTGGGTTCACTGTACAAAGAGCCTACTACTCACCTGACACTTTCCCCTTGAAACTCAGCCCTCCCTGTGGGAAGAGGAATGCAGTTTTGAAGGTGACTCTATACCCCCTCGATCCCAACTGAGGAAAGATGTTCATTGGCATAGGAATTTCTGTAGCCGGTTCTCTTTTAAACACACCCATACCTGAACTACGAATCTGCATGTAAACTGATATACCAGGCACATTGTACCAATGATAGGATTAGCTGTATGTCTGTGAACCCACTTGGTCCTTGGTCACATTTAATAACTCAAACTTCAAAATACATGCAATTGCTGCAGGCGGAAGCATGGTGCCACAGTGGTTCACATTTCTTCAGCAGAGTGCTGGGGTCTTGAGTTCGATTCCGGACCTTTGAGTGAATCTCCACTGGCATATACAGACCATGAGGAGGTTTTGTTAGAACAATAAGTTTTGGATCTGAATTAGAATTTTCTTTAGTACTGTTAAATGAGCAGTTTAGATATAAATAAATGTACATATTGGATGTATCTGAGTATATACACAGGTCTCCTTTTCCTACGATTATCTTCCATCCTCCTATGATAATTAGCACCGAGAGGCCGTTTGAATGCAAGCAAAACCTTCATTAGCAGCAACCAGCTGCCCCATTAACGAGCTACAATTACAGCCAGTAATGCAAACACATTGCAAAATCTCCTCTTCTGTAATTACAGTAATGATTCAATTACATTATTTATCCCTATTTGCTTCCAAATGACGACATTACCCAATAATTTGCATGGCGTCTGTATATTAGTGACCGTGTTGTTCGTTACTGAAAATGTATTTGCTGAAAGGATCTTGGGTAACGGTAGCACACTATGCCGTGGCTTACGGCATAAATAAGACATTACTTTTTTTTTTTGCTATGAAGTCAAATGAACTTCTACAGCAGTCACCTGACCAGGATGTTGGTCCTTTTGTGCGCAACAAACTCACTCTGCCAACTGGTCACAAGACTAGCATAGGTGGGAATTCCTCAACCAGTGGCCCATTGGAAATGGGGAATATGGTATATGTCATTCACAGAACCTGACGCTGGTAGAACGGCTTATTGTGACAGGTACTGAAGAATCATTAACGGGTAACTCATTAAAAACTCACGTTGGCCCTCCCCCAACTTTTACAGCGATTACACCCACGAACGGTAAGATATGTCCGCAAAGGCTCTACCATGCAAGCTTGTGGTACTTGTACTGCCACAATAATCGTTCTGTTATCCTATATCTCAGAATGTCGATAACATAAACAATCATTACAAATAAGGACTTGTTCTTTTTTTAAAAATGAACGAAGTTTCTCATTTATGTTCGTTGAATTGAAAGCCCAGATATTGTCCTGGCAAAAGGGTAAGTTAACTGGCTTCGGGCCAGCAATGCCAATTCTGCTCCGCCGCCCGGCAATATTTTTTTGGTAAATTATAGCGGCAAGTGATTTTTATTTATTTATTTTTTTAATACCTGCAAAAAGAAATCCTACTTATTGTTGAGGTAAGCGATCAATTGATAAATAGAACCCTTATGATTAAGGAATCGGATATACCCCAATCTTTGCCTATCTGTCATCATCATCAGCTATTTATATAGCGCCACTAATTCCGCAGCGCTGAACAGAGAACTCGCTCACATCAGTCCCTGCCCCATTGGAGCTTACAGTCTACATTCCCTAACACACACACACACGTCAATTTGATAGCAGCCAATTAACCTACTACTATGTTTTTGGAGTGTTATAGGAAACCGGAGCACCTGGAGGAAACCCATGCAAACACGGGGAGAACATACAAACTCCACACAGATAAGGCCATGGTCGGGAATTGAACTTGTGACCTCCGTGCTAACCACTGAGCCACCATGCTGCCCCAATAATAATGCTATAAAGACGGAGGGAGAATATATATTTTTTTAAGGGCATTACCCTTCTAATACCGACATCATGCCTGACCAACCTTTGGCTCTCCAGGTTTTTAGAAACTACAAGTCCCAGCATACCTTGCCTGCTATCTACTGGCGAAGCATGCTGGGGCTTGTAGTTTCACAACACCTGGAGATCCCCAGGTTAGCCAGGCCTGACTTACTTGATAAGCCCCAGCCTCACATGGGGTGTGAGGTGCCACTTCTCTGGTAATCCCTGCTCCACTCAGACCTTGCAATATCCTGCCTATAGCAACCTATTAGATTCTAGCTGTCATTTTGTAGAATGTACTAAATACATGACAGCTAGAATCTGATCAAACCCGCAGTTTAGTAAATCTAGCCCTTAAAATGAAGCTTATTTATTTATTTTTAAATGTTTTAAATTGTCTTTTACGGTCATCCGTGGAGCCTTCACAGTTCCCTCATCAGCCTCCCACATTTTTCATTTTCTAGGCATGGCTCCAGGGAAAACGCCAAGACTTTTGTAATCAGTCTGGCTAGGTACAGACTGGGGATCTATGTGTGACATCACCACTAGGGCAAGACGACCAGACAGCTTGGTAAATATATTTAATGAATCGGATTCTGAAAGCAGGGCCCATACCGCTGTCCTCCTAGGCCAGACACGGAAGAATAGAATACAATGCTTTTGTACAGCAGCCTGACCGTGAGACACAACCCTTTATAATGAGCTGCTTGTCCGTCAGGATTTAATATTATCGCTTTGCGAAGAAAATAAATAAATAATTGTAGCCCTACAATCATCCTCTGCTGTTGCCTGATTCCTAGGTCATATGTGTAACAGATGTGTGTCTATACATGTCAAAAAAGCTTATTTGTGGCAATTACGGTATTGTAATGAGGACAGTTGCAAAATAGTTAAAATATGCATACTGACCCTAAACCACAACAAAAAAGAAATATATTTGGGAAAGCGTCACCGAGATGCAGCATGGGAAAAGAGCGCGTCCACACAAGCGGCAGTATCACGTGTGGGTGTCCGCTAAACACTAGCAAATAGGGCACGCGCGATTATCTGGCGGTTTTGCTCTTACACGCGGGTTACAACATTGCAGGCTATCTATATAACAGCTCCTGTCACCGATGACGCTCGGCAATAATTGATAACACGAAGAAGGTTGCTGTGTGAGACTAATGTGCTCATAGGTTTAAAGCGGTGTATTTAGGACTGCTCGCATTTTCTATATGTCAGTTATCATTTCTTATCGCAGTGGTACGAAATAATATAACGTGTGTATTTATGAAAATGCTTCACCTGAGACAGCGGCTCCACTAGCGTGTCCTGGCGAATAATCTAATATTATGATAGCAATTGCGATAGCTTCACTTATAGGTTCTTAACGGCCTTTGCAGGTTTGCGATGGGGAGGAGCACGAAGCCCACCGGGGTGGGATCCATAGATCTCTTTGCTGCAACGTTCTCCTCGTAGGATAGAAGCGTTGGCGCCATCTTCAGATATCGTTAGCTGTCGGGATCAAGTTCGAATTTCGGGGGCTTGATAAATAGGGTATTTCCGCAGTCACCTACGGGGATTGCGTTTGCGATTGAAGAGGCTGGGACCGCAGCAGATACCGGAGATAATAAATAGTTTTGTTACTTTATCACACAGATCCCCTCTCTGTCTCTGCAACGATAGTTGCAGAGAGAGAGCTGTGAGTGACAGGGAGGGATCATGTGATCCCTCCACACATGCGCTGTCCAGCTCTGCTCTTCGGAGCAGAGCTGACAGCATTAGATTTCCTCAATTCGGATGATGTACGCCAGCGTACATTAACATGAATTTCGGGACTTGTTAGATTGCGGCCAGGAGCAGTCACCATTCTGACTGCTCCCAAAAACGAAGAGGAGTGCAAAGCAGCAGATATCCATGATATCTGCTGCGATGCCCCCTTAATAAATTTGCGGAGGACACTGTGGGACCTTAATTACCCGTTAAAAGCACTATCGTGCTTTATTAAATATGCCCCTAAGTCTCTTCTAAAATCACCGCAACTCATTATTTTTGGTTTTTACGTTGAGGAAGTCTACAGACAGCTATTTTTAAGAGAACTGAGCTTCCAACTCTGGACAACGTTTGAGCCTCAATTTGTTTGGTTACAATTTATATCTTGATCTGTACTCCCAGAGGCAGAAGCGATCTGTCATTGTCTTTCAAATCGGCTCTTTCAACATCATTATTAAAAGAATGCGGTTCTTTCTCTGGGCTTGTAACGTGGAGATTTTTCTGAAGACCCTGATGCCTGCGGTATCTGTAACTGCTGACAGCTGTAATATCTCCTTAACAATAAATTAAAAGGGGGGTTGTTGAGACGGACGGCGGTCCTGCTGTTGCTGTTAGAAGTCCGGCCACGCTTACGGTTCTTGTTCTGCGCGAACATGTCTCTTTCTGGCTTTAATCAACGACTTCAAACAGGGTATGTAATAAATATATAGACGTTGCACAGGATGCTGTGGAATACCGAGTTGCTGTTTTTTTGCAGTGTAAGCATTGCAGTTGTGCTTTAACAGGCCCATGTGGCAACCTTGGCTTGTAGTTAGATGCCCAATCACAGAGGAGAGTTAGAGCGCCAGTAATAGAAATATTCTTTAGGGAGAGTTTATGGGGCTTATTTATGAAAACCCCACGAATCTGCAGTGTTTGGGGGGGATTACAGAACTAGGACTGCTGTTATACGCTATTTATCAAGCTCCAAAATTCAGAGCTTGAACCTGACAGCCAGGGCCGGATTAAGGCAATGGAGGCCCCTGGACTAAGGGTACTGTGAGCCCCCCCCATCCCTCCTGATATATATATATATATATCACTTATCTGGTCCTCTTCTCTCGCTGCAGCCTATAGGCTCCTCCTCTTTCTTTCTTGTCCTGCTGTCCGTTTAGGCGGTCTTAGTGAGGAGATCTCGCGTTACTATGAGTCTTGGTCTCACGAGACCTTCTCTAGCGCGATGTGCACCGCGGCCGCACTGACAGCAGGGCAGCTAACAGCGTCAGATTTGCTGTTAGCTGCGCCTGCCTAGAATGAATGGGAGGCCGCCCCCGGCCCGATCGCCGGCAATATTACATAAAAATATTTGTTAAGGACCCCCAGTTGCCCAAGGCCCCTGGGCTATAGCCCACGAAGATCATTCAGTTAATCCGGCTCTGCAGACAGCTAAGCTTTTAACTGCGCCCCCCCAGCCGGCTGCTCCCAGTGAATGAGGCAGAACGGGGGCAGTCGACTTACAAATCGTGTGACCTCTGCAGGTGGAGAGCGTGTACTGCGCTCGCCTTCCTTCCTCCCTCATTTGCGGCCCTTTTGAAGGCTGAAAGGCCGCCATCTAGCTATTTTCAAGTTCCCCATCACTGGACTAGAGGGTAGATTTACTAAAATTTCTAAAAAGGAAAAGTGGAGGTGTTGCCTATAGCAACCAATCAGATTCCGGCTGTCACTTATCTAGTACATTCTAGAACATGATCTCTACAATCTGATTGGTTGCTACTAGCAACACTACTTTCCTTGATGGAAAATTTTAGAAACCTCTACCCCTTAATCTCATCTACTATCCCAGTATCTCCCTGGATATAAGCAGCACTACTTACCATATAGGCATATTAGCTACATGCATATAGCAGTCCAGCATAAAAATAGTTTTATGTTCATTTTATTAGATTATACTTTTATTTGTTTCCTAATTTTGCTGCTTGGCCTTTATCAACCATCTTAATTTTCCACGTGGTAATAACGACATGGATGAGAGGTAGTTGCGTGAGATTGTGGGGTGCAGGATTGCTAACTGTGGGCACATTCACTAACGACATCTAGATAGGGCCTTGGACAAGATCGCTGTTGTCGCTTTGTGTTTGATCCATATCGTTTGCATATAAAAGCAGCGGCTGTGTTTGTTCACGTCTCATCTGTGCATCATTTTCCATCCAAGTATCTACGTGGCCAGGGTTTGTGCGCTGATCAATGGAGGAAGTTATCTTTGAATACGAGTCTGCGGTTTTGTCTCCCGGAAGGATAAATCTCCAACATGTTGACTTTCTCCAAACAAACCCTTGGCCGGCTTCCCAAGCAAAGACATTAGGCACATACAAGACCAGCTTTCAGGATAATGTTTTAGGAAGAAGTCAAAGAGCCGATGCCAACCCGCGAGCGACATGTTCCGTCTCCTTAGGCAGCGCGTTAAGCCTGAGGATACAATTGTTTTAGAAAACATTAACCCTTTGCTGTACTCCAGAGGTCTTCAAAGTCCGTTCTCAACAGCTACCAAACAGTTCACATTTCAGGATTTCTTTAATCATTCACAGATGGGTTAATCTATTTTTCTGGATCCATAATTTACCTACCTCTTTCTGCTGATGTGGAAGCCAATCTGATGCCACGATATTGGCTGTTTATGGTTAATATTGTATCAATTAAGCAATACAATATAAGTATACGTTAGTAAGGTAAATAAGTGTGTCCAATTCTGATCTCAGCCGGAAGGGGGCAAAAGTTGACATGATCTGAACAGATGTGTCCTTAGTGAAAACTGGACAAACTTTGTTCCCTTTAGATTTACGAAAGGTCAAGCAAAATAAGATGAAGTGAGATTTCTGATGCTGTCACAGATGCTTTAAAGAATGTTGACGTGTGTTGATTTTTATCTCAAGGTAGCCGATGGGAATTGCAAACTTTTTTTTATTTTTAACCATATTATTAAACTGTGAATTAGAGTCAAGATCATTACACTGTAACAGTTAAAAGTTATAAAAGCTTATACCTGTCCGCACAAGGACACAAGTCTCTCTGCTTGAGAAGTGTCCATGGATGTAAATGCAATAAAGGCTTCATATTTACTACTTTCAGGGGCGCACGGAGGATTGTCGGGGGATGGGTTCCCCCCCGACCCAAAAAAAACCAACAACCCGAGAGAGAGCTGCTGCACATGCGCCCGTGCATGCGCAGCAGCTCCGTTTCGTCAGCTCTGTCCTATACAGCAGCCGCTGCGCTGTCTAAGAAGCGTCCGCGGCGGTGCTGTATATACTACAGCACCGCCGCGGACGCTTCTTTGACAGCACCGCGGCTGCTGTATAGGACAGTGGCCACTTAGTTAGCGCAGGGGGGGGGGGTTTCTAGAGACCCAGAAACCCCCCCTGCGTGCGCCACTGACTTTGTGCCTTGTTGCTGCAGACAGAAATTATGAAAACATGACCTGGGTTGGGGCTAGAGATGCTCTCTGAACCCCGTGAACTGGTTTTGGTTTTGGATCTGGATTAGCTTTGTGTTTTGGTTTTGGCAAAACCGCCCTCGTGTTTTCTGGTTTTGGATTTTTTTTTTAGAAATAATCCTAAAATTTGCTAAAATCACATAATTTTGCCCTTTTTTTGTTCCTACATTATTACTAACCTCAATAACACTAATTTTAAGTAATTTGCAGTCAATTTAGACCACATCACAGGTCACAATATTATTTTCATACACTTTGGGACAAATACTGCAGAATCTGGCTGGATGGTAAGCGACAGAGCAATGACACAAACACACTGCAGTTCCTAGCACATCTAGGACACATTGGCACACAGCAGTGGCAGAAAAGAAAAATGGGTGTCCGCCCTCCCTCCCACCCCTCACTGTGTTGGATCTTAAAAAGGAATTCAAAACTTGCGAGATCCGACGACGTCACAATGACGTTTTGCCTCGTTTTCAATTCCGAGGGCGCGCGACAGTACCGACCAGGCTCGGTACTCGGATCCCCTAAGTTCGGGTGTGTTTGGTTCTCGAGGCACCGAGCCTGATCATCTCTAGTTGGGCATCTCTGGTATACTCTGAGACAAGACACCAACACAGAAATGTAAGGGCATTGTAAGGGTACAGCAGAAAATGTACTGCTCAAGACCGGATTATAACTAAATGGGCCCTAGATGGGGTAAGTGCTCAGCATGTCTGGATGCTTTGTGTTTTGTATGCAGCGAGGTGCACAGACAGCTGCCTCCAGAGTGTCAAACACAACCCAAACGTCACACAGAGGTTCCTTAAGAGGCCCAGAACACGGCTCCACTCGGGCAACGAGATACCCTCTCTCCTTCCCTAACAGGTAAAGCGGGAAGATGTGCACAGACCCCGGCTGAAGTGCATTCAACGCCTCCAGATATTACATACTTGCCAACTCTCCCGGGATATCCGGGGACTCCTGAAATTCGTGTCGGTCTCCCGGACTCCTGGGAGAGCAGGCAATTCTCCCGATTCCCGGCCGGCTCTGCAAAGTAAATGGAGGGGGCGGGGCTTATTGGTGCCATGTACGCGTCATCGTGGAGCTAACTACGCAATTCTTCAAGCCCCGCCCCTACACACCCACCTGCCCCCCCGGGACACAAGTTGCCAATGTTGGCACCTACCTCCCCCTCACATCCATTGCTTGTCTTGTTGAAGTGATGAATGAATAGTGCAGTACTGGATGTATAGTGTAGGATGTCGTATATTATACCATATGTCTTGTATTGTACTATAAAGTGTGTCTGATTTATTGCCTGTGGTGGGTTAGGTTTCAGCTATGCTGTGTATGTGATTGTAATGTCTTATGTTGTATCTTTATGCAAAATGAAGCATATATTTATCAATCAAAGAACACATTTTACACGTTGACCATGTGTAATTTGTGCCTATGTTACTTTGTGGATGATTTGGCTCTGCCAGTCCGGCATAAAGCAGAAAGTACCGGTAGAGGGCAGCGCCGACAGCACGTGACATCACAGCGTATGACAGGACAACACGGTTGATTATTACAGGTCAGGCTGCACCCGTTCATGTGACATCTATTAATCATATTTTGCTATACACGTATATGCTTGCAGTATACACACAGACAGATATGTTGTGACTTTTATATCTAATTAAGTTTTTATAGTGACCAAATAAAAAATAGTATTTTTTAATAAAACTTACATTAGTTTTTCAACTTTTTTTTTTTTGCAATATTTGTTCTTTAAAATATATCTTACAATATTCTCAGACATATCTAAACCTAAATATCTTTAGTTCTGGCACATAGATAGATAGACATTACATAGATAGAAATAAGATTGATATCAAATATATAGATGCATGAGATAGATATGAGATATAGATATGATATAGATCAGGGGTGTCCAACCTTTTAGCTTCCCTGGGCCACATTGGAAGACGACGAGTTGGTTTGGGCCGCACATAAGATACACTAACAATAACGATAGCTGATCATCCAAAAAACCATAGAAAACATAGTTAACATATATATATGAGAAAAAAAGTGATATATATATATATATATATATATATATATATATATATATATATATATATATATATCACTTTTTTTTCAAATCCCCCTATACTTACCTTTTAATCGCCCTGCTCAAAAAATCCTCTCTAGTTATTATACTATAATCACTTTTTGTATTGTTTCGATGCAATATCAATAAAGTGCATTTAAGCCAGGCATTGTATATCAGGGTGCCCTGACCAGGCCTGCGGTACCTGACATATACATCACTGTGACCCCAAATTGGGACCTGTTTTGCTAATTACACCACTATGTTAGCTAAGGAATAACAACTTATAATGGGCCAAAGAGAATAATATATAATGCCCCATTAGTATTACAAGTAGAAGTATGTAGCAGGGAGATAAGGTCCATGATGCTCCAGGACCAGGTGACTTTTATTCACTGGTCAGCGTCCCTTGAAATAATAAAAAAAATCCCCCTTAACTTTTAATCGGCTTGTTCTCCTGTCCTCTTCTCTTCTTTTCTCCAATTCTGTGCTGCTGATTGTTCTTCTCGCGCGGGTGACTCCTCTGTGCTGGGCTCCGCAATGGATGTTGGGCGTGATGACATCATGCCCGACATTCACTGCGAGCACCGCACGGAGGAGGAGACAAGGGAGGGAGCCGGAGTATCAGCTGACGTGACCGCATGACCGCAAGGTAAGTATTTTCTTTTCTTTTTTTTGCAGGATTTTTTTTTTCCATTAACAGTGCTGCCCCCTTGCCACAACCAAAACGCCTCCGGGCCACATTTACAGGCGTGCCGGGCCGCGGGTTGGACAACCCTGATATAGATAGATGTATAGAAGCAAATATATTGTATAAAATGACTTGCACAAGTTTGCAATAGTAAATGTTGTCAAACTGCGATTTGCAGGTAGGTGGCGCTAATGATCTGTTAGCTGGAATAAATACAAGATTATAGAGTCATTTGTAGATAGTTTACTATCTAGATTACCTAGTAACATTATATGTAATTTGGCTCCATTTCTTTTTCCGATACAACCACTTAATTTGCACTCAATCACTGTAATATCTGCAGACTGATTAGTCCGGCACAATTGAAAAGCTGAGGCTTTGTGTTCCTATATTATTGCTTTGTTTGGTGTATTATAATATTCTAGTCCGCTACAATCATACTGTGGTTATTACAGCCGTGATTACTTTTTATACTCTCATGGGCTCTTTACCTACATATCGGGTTCATTAAAACAGATGCTCAATTTGAGACAAAATTAAATGATGAATTAATATTTTCTTTTGTATGATGGTGGCTCAGTGGTTAGCACTTCTGCCTTCAGCGCTGGGGTCATGAGTTCAATTCCTGACCATTTCCTTATCAGTGTGACGTTTGTATGTTCTCCTTGTGTGGGTTTTCCCCACACTCCAAAAACATATTGGTAGGTTAATTGGCTGCTATCAAAATTGACGTGTGTGTGTGTTTAGACTATAAGCTCCAATGGGGCAGGGACTGATGTGAGTGAATTCTCTGTACAGCGCTGCAGAATTAGTGGCACTATATGAATAGATGATGATGATTACCACCTTTCCATTGAAAACAGGGAAGTTGTTTGGCAGAGGTGTCAGGGTATGCTTGGATTTGTAGTTCCACAATGAATGGCTAGCCCAAGGTTGCCTATCTCTTTAGTTAATACAGAATAGTATCTATCTGAGATTGGGTATGCTAGGACTTGTAGTTCCACAATAAATAACGTGCCATAAGGTGTGCAAAGCTCAAGCGGTACAATCTCTTCATTTTCTTTCCCTTACAAATGCGCTTTCTCTCACATTTGATATTCAGTCTGTAGAAGCAGCGTTTAAGCAGACGCTGCAGCTATTTTGGAAAACACCGCTAGAAGAACAGGATGAGAGATAGAGATAAAAGAGGGCAGGAAAATAACAAAAACTGGGCGAGGGGATCTTGGCACAGACAAAAAGCAGATTTTAGAGGGAAAAAAACGGCAAAAGTAGAACAATCGTTTATCCTTTCAAATGATTTTCTGTTTTGTATTTCTGCACAGTCTGCTAAAAGCAAATTCAGCGGCGATCCAGATCATTTCAAAACTACAGCCCAGAATGCCGGGCAACAATCATCAGACGGAGATACAAAGAGAAATCTATGCCAGACGCTACTTTGCTCCCAGAGTCTAAAAGTTGCTTATAATGTACATTTTGTTTTTCTTTTTTTTTTAGGGGATTTCTTGTTGGAAAGAACATGTTAGAAGACGATTGTGTCCTAATTTCTGGGAAATCATTCAGACTCATTCTCCAGCAATGACACATTAGAAATTCATAGGAACCTGAGTCAAATCACTTCTCTCCGCCTGTGTTATTACAGCACAGCAATAAAATGCTTATTTCTGCCAAGGAACAAGAAATATTGGCTGTAAACCTACATTACGGCTGGGAGGGGATGCCGGGAATAGGATTTACCTAGATTTTAACCTCTTAGAAATATTCGGCTGAGGGCTGATTCCCAGCCACCAGATATACAGTTTAACAGTAGTGACAATGTATTTCCAATGTATACTGCGCACTTCCACGTACAGTGTAGCGTTGTACTGGTTTGTCTGTGCTTGTTGTGTGCGGAACACTCTATACCAGTGATGGGCGACCCCATACACTTCGGGTGGCCACGTGGTGTGGCTTCTAACCTTCGAAAGGGCCACAAATAACCCTTAATCTCAGCAATAAGTTAAAACAATACATTTAATGAGAGAAAGAGACACCTATCTGTAATAACATATCAGCTGGCAACAAGTGTTACAAGCTGTAACAAATATATCTGATAATAAAGCAGGACGGAGCTGGGGGCCACAGAGGAAGGCCCGGAGCCCGTCTGTTGCCCATCACTGGTCTATACGTACATGGTCCAGTGTGCAATATGATGTAGCACATGCCCTTGTGTTTCAAACTCCCATTGTCCCATAGATTGTAAGCTTGCGAGCAGGGTTCTCTTACCTCTCTGTCTGTATGTATTACCCAGTATTGTCTTATTAATGTTTGTTCCCAATTGTACAGCGCTACGGAATTTTCTGGCGCTATATATAAATAAATGATGATGATGATAGAACAGTACATTCTTAAAAATGACATGTCCCCTTAACATAATATTCTGTTGTTTTCTTTTAAATCACTTGAAATAACTCTCACGCCACAAAGCATATAGGATAAGAGTAGAAATGAGATCTGCATTCAGCAGATAAATCTAGGTACAAGGGCAAAACTACAGGACCGGGCCCAGTAGCCAGATTTTAGCTGGGACCTGGTGATGTTGTTCTCATCTCCCGGGCCCCACACGCTGCTCTCAGTAGGGCAGAACGTGGCCCTCTCTTAGCGCCAGCAGGGTCCTCGGAGGGGGTGATGACCCGGCATATCCATGCCCCGCCCCCTCACTTCTGGGCCCTGTAGAGGCCACACCCCCAATGTTTTTCTGCCTAAAACGGTCATCACATCTATCCACAAACATTTGGTAACTATTACTATACTGTCTGCAGACATTGCACATACAGCGAGTGTCGGAGCAAAGGGACCATTCTTTGCGGTGAGTCCTGAGCATTTGCCACTTTGCTTACTTAACTCATGATGCATCATGAGCATCTAAAATACCCCCCCCATGACCCTCCCCCCAACTGTTATGTTGTTCTTATGCTAATAATAATTAAATAATCCCTCTTCTGCATCACTTTGACAGAAGGCTGACATCACTATTCTATGCTGTGCTTCTTCCACTTTATAGCTCTCTGTCTGTGGCCCAATGTTTCCCTCTACTCCTCACTGACATCATGTCACTATCATGTTACATGCAGCCCTGTCCTCACTAACACATCACTCATCTCCTGATATACTCTGTGCCGCTGGGGACCCTGCTCCTTCCAGTAAAAAACTCTCAGTCTGTGGCTTCCTGCTACCTCCATTCCCCTCCTCACATCATGTCACTGCCCCTGTCACATGCAGCCCTGTCCTCACTAGCACATCACTCATCCCCTGATATACTCTGTGCTGCTGGGGGACCCTGCTCCTTCCACTATATGCCCCACAGTCTGTGGCTTCCTGCTGCCTCCATTTCGCTCCTCACATAATGTCACTGCCCCTGTCACATGCAGACCTGTCCTCACTAACACATCACTCATCTCCTGATATACTCTGTGCTGCTGGGGACCCTTCTTCTTCCACTATATAAGTCTCAGTCTGTGGCTTCCTGCTGCCTCCATTCCCCTCCTCACATCCTGTCACTGCCCCTGTCACATGCAGCCTTGTCCTCACTGACTCAATTACTCATCTCCTGATATACTCTGTGCTGCTGGAGGACCCTGCTCCTTCCACTATATAACTCTCTGTCTGTGGCTTCCTGCTGCCTCCATTTCCCTCCTCACATCATGTCACTGTCTCTGTCATATGCAGCCCTGTCCTCACTAACACATCACTCATCTCCTGATATACTCTGTGATGCTGGGGACCCTTCTTCTTCCACTATATAAGTCTCAGTCTGTGGCTTCCTGCTGCCTCCATTCCCCTCCTCACATCCTGTCACTGCCCCTGTCACATGCAGCCTTGTCCTCACTGACTCAATTACTCATCTCCTGATATACTCTGTGCAGCTGGGGGACCCTGCTCCTTCCACTATATAACTCTCTGTCTGTGGCTTCCTGCTGCCTCCATTCCCCTCCTCACATCATGTCACTGCCCCTGTCACATGCAGCCCTGTCCTCACTAGCACATCACTCATCTCCTGATATACTCTGTGCTGCTGGGGGACCCTGCTCCTTCCACTATATAACTCTCAGTCTGTGGCTTCCTGCTGCCTCCATTCCCCTCCTCACATCATGTCACTGCCCCTGTCACATGCAGCCCTGTCCTCACTAGCACATCACTCATCCCCTGATATACTCTGTGCTGCTGGGGGACCCTGCTCCTTCCACTATATAACTCTCAGTCTGTGGCTTCCTGCTGCCTCTATTCCCCTCCTCACATCATGTCACTGCCCCTGTCACATGCAGCCCTGTCCTCACTAGCACATCACTCATCCCCTGATGTACTCTGTGCTGCTGGGGACCCTGCTCCTTCCACTATATGCCCCTCAGTCTGTGGCTTCCTGCTGCCTCCATTCCCCTCCTCACTTAATGTCACTGCCCCTGTCACATGCAGACCTGTCCTCACTAACACATCACTCATCTCCTGATATACTCTGTGCTGCTGGGGACCCTTCTTCTTCCACTATATAAGTCTCAGTCTGTGGCTTCCTGCTGCCTCCATTCCCCTCCTCACATCATGTCACTGTCCCTGTCACATGCAGCCCTGTCCTCACTAGCACATCACTCATCCCCTGATATACTCTGTGCTGCTGGGGGACCCTGCTCCTTCCACTATATAACTCTCAGTCTGTGGCTTCCTGCTGCCTCCATTCCCCCCTCACATCATGTCACTGTCCCTGTCACATGCAGCCCTGTCCTCACTAAGACATCACTCATCCCCTGATATACTCTGTGCTGCTGGAGGACCCTGCTCCTTCCACTATATGCCCCTCAGTCTGTGGCTTCCTGCTGCCTCCATTCCCCTCCTCACAACATGTCACTGCCCCTGTCACATGCAGCCCTGTCCTCACTAACACATCACTCATCTCCTGATATACTATGTGCTGCTGGGGACCCTGCTCCTTCCACTATATAACTCTCAGTCTGTGGCTTCCTGCTGCCTCCATTCCCCTCCTCACATCATGTCACTGTCCCGTCACATGTCCTCACTAACACATCACTCATCTCCCCACCTACTGGGTATACTAGTACATGCAGGAGACAACAAAAGGTGCTCTGATTGGTTGCTATAGGCAACATCTCCACTTTAAACCCGCAGTTTAGTAAATATACCCCTTGGACTTTATCACTTGCCATATTCCCCGGCAATGAAAGGGTTAGTAATTCGTGATTTTCTCTCTTCCTGAAATCGAACTTCTGTGAAACAAACAAGCTGTGTCCCATCTGCAGGCTGAATGCATTATTAATGCTCCCAGTCAGGGCAGAGTAAAAGCTTTTCTACACTTTGAAATGTTATTATCTGCTGCGATCAGCGTAGGGGGCTGAGCGTGTTCTCTGTGATCCGCAGCAGCTGCAGCTTTGCTGGACCCTTTCGGGTTGATGATGGTGGATACAGAGACCCCCCCCCCCCCCCCCTCCAAAATCCAACATCTCAGCTGTATGTATACAGTACTGGGCTTTATCAAATTCTGGTTACCTCAGACGCTGACAGTAGAGTGTCCCATGGAACAGTATAGGACGTCATGACCTGTCAACCAGACAAACCATTTGATCTACAAATAAAATCGTAATTACTTACCTACTTCTCCATCTCCTCATTGAAGGGGCAGGACGTTTCTGCAGAGGGGCGAAAAGTTTTCTTGGTTTAACGCTAAGGGGTAGATTTATCCAACCTTCTTAAAGTGAAGGTGCTGTCCATGTCAGCCAATCAGATTCTAGCAGGGGCAAGCCCAGGATTTGTAGAGGGGGGTTTCCACACCACGCCACTAGAGGGCGTGACCAGCAGACATGGGGGCGTGGCTATAGTTTTAGACAGTGCTTGGCTGCTCTCCAACTCTTCCTATATCCATAATATACATGGGCAATGCTGCGTGCACTACTGTTAGGTGCACGCAGCTCTCCCTATTCAAGCAGAGCTGTGTGAAGTGTAAGCAGGGTCCAGCCACCTCAATTATATAGTGCCCCAGGCTTGGAGGGGGTTTCCGGGCACTAAGAACCCCCCCCCCCCCTCTTGGTTTGCCTATGGCTATCCATCATTTTCTAGAATGAACTCAATAAATGATAGCTAGACTCTGCTTGTATGGGCAACACCCCCATTTTTGCTTTTTAGAAGGTTGGATAAATCTGACCCCAAATATCAGTATTGGTCCTTATTCTCTTTGTATGGAAAACTGCCCACTAATTCCATTCTGTATGCAATGTGTTCCATACATGGGGGTCACCAAGTTGGATATATTTGGTTGCTTTGTGCTTTGGCCAAACAGTCATATTCCAAGGGACCCACATAATGGGATGACACAAACTGGCAGATCTTGGTCAATGGGTTTTCTGTCTGTCCCAATTGACATCTGATCTGACGTCGATTGATATCACTGCTAGTTCTGGGCATACACAGTGAGTTGGAGCCAGCTTGGTCTACAATGAACCAATTGGTTCTCTAATTCGCTGTGTGTCTGGACAGCTTCAGCCTCCCGTTGAAAGTGTACAAAGCAGAGGTGGAAAGAAAACTTTGGTTAAACCTGTTAGCTAATCATGTGCCAACCAAGAAAATTATTACCGGGATTTTTAACAGACCATGGAAATTATATACATATGGTGCATACACATTAAAATATATAAACAGCAATTCACGAATAATATTTAGTTCCTTGATCACACCGTAAATAGCAGTGATTTATAAAACCTTTAGCAATCTCTGGTCAACATACAAAATCCATTATACTGGCTGATCTCACAGGAATGGAAATAGTTTAGAAAGCCAAGCGCTTGGTAGCTGAAAGTGCCCATTGGAAAATTATTCTACGGAGTAGAGCTAAGCTACAATCTCATTGAGTTGCAAATAGACAGTCTGTCTTTGTCCATAAACAAACTCCAAACACAAGACACAGAACCTGCGTAGATGAAAAATTCTGTTTGTGTAATGATATCCGTCTTTCACAAATTTAGACACAAGGAAACCGCCGATGATAAGCTTATATTGTTAGCCCCACAAGCGTGTATTTTATAGAATGAAAATGTGTCCCAATGTGGGAGCTGCTCAAGCAGTTGTGTTTTTGAAAGGAGCACAGAACTTGAGCTTCCATGAGCCTATATTCAAATGAAACGGCTAAAAACACATACTTACTAGAAGCCCAGAACTTGAATCGGCCACATCTGCGTTGGTACGTCCTTACTGTACTTTGCCTGTGTTCATCCGCACTTTCCCCGTTCTGCCCTTCAGGCAGTCGTAAGCGTCATCTGTATTTGGACATGAATTGCATGCAGTTACGTTCATTGGCATAATGTCGTGTTCTGGCACATTCGCAAAGCTATTTCACGCAAGATACGGCACGCAAATGTACTTACGTCCGAACATGGATCAATATCTCTTCGTGAGATATACACGTGTAGCTCCTTGTCCATCTGTAGGGTGGCGAAGGTCAATGGTGGAACTACCATTGGTGCAGCAAGTGGGGTGCACTGGGTCCCATGGAGATAATGGGGCCTACTGCATGGGGAACTAGCGAGCAATGTGCCTCAGTTGCCTCTTTCCCCGCTTCCCCGCTTCCTTGCTCCAGGGCCCACAGCTCGCTAGTTCCACCTCTGGTAAAGGTGCATCCCCTTAATCACCTACCTCTAGAGATGTCCATGCTCACCACCCAGGTCTACTCAGTCCTCCTATTCTCAGGTACAGTGGGTAGATAAACTACCAGCTGCCCCTGCATAAGCTGGTTTGGTACCAAATGGAAGTTGAACACAGACCTGGTCGCACAATGTAATTATATTTGATACAATAAGGGCATCAGATCATCGTCTATCTTCTTGTCTTGGTCTCGCCCCTTCACAAGGTGTCACTCCTGTCGGTTTCCTCTCCCTCTCTCCCTCTTCCTCCTCCTCGCTCCCTTTGACCCCTGTCCCTTTCTCACTTTCCTTCTGTCCTCTGTCTGTCTGCCCTCCCTTAGATTGTAAGCTCCTCTGTGCGGGGTCCTCTCTCCTCCTGTTTCCACCACTTTTCACTACTGCTTATTCCTGGAGTCTCTGATGGGTTACTCATGCAGACATACACTTGTCACACTGTGGGGCTCTTGCACTGAAACAAGAGTTTAAGTCTACCCTTGAAGGTCGGGAAGAAGGTACTCTTGGGGCTAGATTTACTAAGCTGCGGGTTTGAAAAAGTTGGGATGTTGCCTATAGCAACCAATCAGATTCTAGCTTTCATTTATTTAGTGCCTTCTAAAAAATGACAGCTAGAATCTGATTGGCTGCCATAGGCAACATCCCCACTTTTTCAAAATCGCAGCTTAGTAAATCTAGCCCTTGATGTTTTATTCTGTTACCAAGTCTAAATGAAAGTTTTTCCCAGACACTTTTAAGTTCTTCTGTCCTATCAGTATACTCTGTTTCCCTTTACAAGGCAGCGCCGCTTTAAATTTAAACGCCGAAGACGCCGAACTCGCGTGTGTTTAAGAACCCGCAGGTTAATACATTTACCCCCAGATGTGTTCACATTCATGTCACATCACTCGGCACAATCACACAGGTACAACCATCCAATGGGGTGTTACACATGTATGAAAGAGTTCAATTCATATTGTTAACCCCTTCAATAAGAAAAATAATTGCTTCTGCTTTTTGCTACCTTTTATTTAATTATATCTGTAGAGCATACTCAGCAGTCACTAGTACACATGAGAAGCGCAAAGAAGGTGGGATTAATAAATCATAGAAACATACAGGTCCATCTAGTAACCATTTTCTGTTAAATTTTAGTATTGTTTGTTTTTGCTGAATATTTTTGAAGTCCCAACAATAGGAATATGTTTTTCCCATGCATTATGGAATTATTTTACTGAATGAACCTATCCCAGCATCAGGGTTAGGAGTAGCATTAGAACATCGAACTAGTTAAAGTAAACCCATCGACCACACACACTGGAAGAGGCCAGTTTGTGCACCTCCACTGCGGGTAGGTGGCCTTATGTTTCGAATTTTTAGAGCTTTTTATTTGTAAATATAATACTTAGAATTTGTTTACATTCAGGGTGTTATGAACGAGTCTAGTTCTCCATTAAGTTGAACATGAACAGTTTAAAAATAAATTCAATGTTTGCCAAGAAAACATACGGTTCAATCAGTTATTAAATCCAATAAATAGCTTTCACGCTTTAATTTTGCAACATAGAAATAAAATTGCATACAGCAGTCCTGGTGATTACCTATTCCTGATGATATAGAGAACTTGGTAGCAATTATTTAAGTTGTCTTATCTCCGATATAACGTCCATAATTTAATTTAGACCACACAAGCCCACAATTCTTCAGAACTCATTTCACAAATCTCTAAATTATTAAGGAACCGCCTTGGTTAATTTTCAGGCCAGACTCTAAAATGTCTTTCCATAATTAATCTCCTGAACTCAATCTGCCGGAGTTGTATCTCTTCCAAATTATATTATGTTCCGCTCATGTGCCTTTGACCATTCTCTTAACAGCCTGTCTGGTTTGAAGTCTTTTCCAAAGTTGTTTTTTTTTTAACACTCTCTCGAGTTAAAAAAGTGAATGTTTTGACCGTTGCGGTGATCAACATTTTACTTTTAATTAATGGAGAAACAGTGAGATGTTCAGAGCTGACATCTAATTATTTCCTTCTTTGAAGGACAGAAACAAATCACTTTTACTTTTAGTGTTGTAGTTGACATTGACCAATTTCGCACACAGAGAGGCTTCGATTATTTCATAGTAAGGGATTACAGATACCATGACATTATAATGTACTTTATAACCGCAAGATCCACTATGTTAAATTAAGATAAAGCGCACATGTCCATAAACAGGGGAGATGGCCATTTTGTGGTCTGAGCAAATATTCTTGAGGATGCAGCCTATTAATTTATTAGGAACCAGTGACATGACGGAGGTCCTTCATGACCTGGAATTCCTGTCAAGGTTTCCTGGGGTCTCCGCAATGAGGAACAATGAAAGTGTATGGATGCTATTTCTTGCCATCTATATTTGGGTACTCTGTAGTGAACTCTTTGAAGAACCCATCCTAAACTTGCCAGTTGGAGTGATTCAGATACCTTGCTTACAACCAATCTTAGCAGAATACGAAGTTAAGAAACTTGATTAAAGTAGAGATGCTCAGGCTCAGTTTTCTGAAAAACGAAGCCCCCCAAACATCGCCAATCCGAGTACAGAGCCGAGCCGGCTCTGTACTTTCCCGCTTCCTCGGATTTGGATCGAGGCAAAACGTCATTGTTGCATCATCGGATCTCGCAGGTTTTGGATACCATAAGTACCTCCCTCCCCAGCAGATCCAGCGCCATTGGTCACACAGAAACAGGGGTAGCAGTGTCCTGTCACTCTTCATTCTCCAGTGACATTACTCAGTGCCATGGACTGACCATTACAGTTATCAAGAGATCCACCAGTGGCCCCAAGTAATTGCATACATTCAACTTGTCCAACGTATACAGTCTGAAGGGCCACCAAACACAGATACATGGCCAATATAACAGCCCACTCTCATTTACCTTCTTTTAATGTCACTATGTAATTTTATCATGTCACAATACACCCCTATCCTACATCTAAAGCTACCCATCATGCTACCATATAGCCCAATTGTGTCCCACATGGCTCCATCGTGTCTCCATACACTTCATGGCTCTATATAGTTTGATGCCCGAGTAATCATACCTGGTTGTCATATTGCCTGTGTCCTCACATTACTGTAGATTCAAGAATGAACTGATCGGTCACTCACTGTATATAAGATTCACTTAAGCATCTGTAGCAGTGACATAAAAAAAAGTATATGAAGTATGTTTTTTCTCTTCTGGGAATCTAATTGATCATAGCAAGCTACAAATGCTTAACATCCAGGTGTATAAAGGAATATTGCTGTAGAGCACCCAGCCATTTGGACAATTAAGTGAGACAGTGTAAGAAAATCTTGTATTTACATATAATGGCTTCAGTAATCTAACATCCATTTTGTTGGAGATCAAAGTGCATTACACGCCGTATAACTAACTACAACAAAATGGCTATTATAAAGAGGACAAATGTTTGAAGCAACCGTTTTCCTTTTCTTGTAAGAAAAGAACACAACACTGATAGGAGTGTGGGGGGGGTTCTCTGTTTTTTTTTTAAATCATTTATTTTAATTTTTAACACTGCAAATATCATTTGCCCCCAGGGTCGAGTACCCTCAAGAGACACGTTTGGTAGCTTAGCATAGGCCGCATCTCAATGGGGCATGCCACACTTATGTGTGCATGCCATTACAGTAATAATACTTACAACTTACTTAAATCATTCTAAGAGTATATTTGATTTGCATATATTTAAGCCAGTCTTCGGGATTATGGTCGTGAGGAAGCACGTACATTGTTTTAAACGCCTGTTGTAAATTGGGAGTTCCTGCCACTGTACACACTACCTGCACTTAGTTTTGCAAACTATGTTAGTGATGTTTCTAAGTGGAATCATTTTTACGTAATGTTGCAATAAATTGTGAGTTAACAAGTGCATCACAATGGACTATTTGTTCATTTCTGGCTTTGGAATCTTTGGATTAAGAGCGCAGAGAGTAACGATGACTCAGTATTGACATAAACCCAATTGGGGTAACAAAGTTTTGCTTTGAAGGACTCCTGGATGACACTGAACGCTGAGCAGTGAGCCGATACTTCTGTCCTCTGATTCTTCTGTCCTATATGTTGTATACAGACAGCATTGAATTTCTATAAGGTATTTATGGCCCAAGTTACTGGTGATGTGTTAGATTCATTCAGTCTAAACACAATATTTACATTACCAGCTATTACCGTTCATACATACGGATTCGAAACAGAAAAGAATTGACGTGATAAAACGGCAAAGTTGGGATTTTTCTGCAGAATATTATTACAGAGCGATTGTTCTAAAATGAAACAGACAATCAGAGGGGTTTTACTGGTCATACTTAGCTTGGCAAAACATCATTACAGACACCAGTAGGTCAAGCACACATGGAGCCTCAAAAGAGAAATTGTTTCGGCTGAATCCCATAAACCGTAATTACAGAGAGTTTTGAGATGAAATGGACTGGAAACGTTGTATATTAATCAGTCTGTAATAACAGCATTTAGCATCAATCAGCTGAAAAGTATCCTGTGTTTTGGCAAGTGCTTGCTCAGAGAGCGTCAAATAACTTGTCACTGCCGGATGATGGTTCAGTGAGTGTTTAATGGGCGCAAATGATGAAAAGGAATTTGGTCCCTGGGGGGGGACATTTCTGTTTGTACTAATTACTTATGTTGTTTGGCAGTTGGGAAATTGCACATCATGTTGAAGCACCTCTAGAGCACCTCTAAATGTTCAAAAGTTTGGTCTGGTCTTCACAACTGCCTTGTCAGCAAGCGTATCCACAACCTTACCTTACTGGGGCTCATTGAAATCTTTCACCTAATTGTCTGTGCACCGTTGATTGTTAAATAAAAAAGTGGAAGTTGCTCAATCAATTTATAGGCTATAGCAGGTGTTTGAAAAGGTGGGGTTAACCTCACCCTTCCAAGCACCTGCTATAGCCTATAAACCCCCCGGCCCTAATAGCGGCCTGACCGAGCGGCCCGGGGGCCGATGCCCCCCTGCCCCCCGGGCCAGCCCGCCCTTGACTGCACTGGACAGTCAGAATTTCAAAGCATACACAAAATACGGGTTGGGTACGCATTATCTATGCTGATAATTCCGACCTGGTGAATTCCCCCCCCAAAAAATGTGAAAGCATTAAATTCCGACTGTAAAATAAAGAGGCTTACTTTGAATTCGACGCTGTAGATGAGCGATGAAAGCACAATGTTGAAAGCAAAGTATTCCGATTTGAAGAAGTCTTCGGCAGTTCGGGGTGACGCCATCGCGACGTCTGTCAATCCAAATTTAAAGCGGCAATGTGGGGACCCCAAAGGTTAAGTGCTTAAACACTTAACCCCACATTGACGCTTTAAATTTGGATTGACAGACGTCGCGATGACATCACCCCGCACTGCCGAAGACTTCTTCAGTCCGATGTGAGGCAGAGGGTAGAGAGGGCCCCGCTCGTGTGACCGTAGTCTACAGGGAGAGGGCAATACTGCGACAATAGGAACAGGCAAGATTCAGAGAGGACATAGGACATTACCTGCAATGCAGCTCAGCCTATGTGAAAGCAGAGAGCTCTGATACACAGGGAAACACAGCAGAACCTGACATCTAACAACATAATCCTAACACATGCAGGTAGCACACCTACATTGCAGCTCAAATTAATTGAAAGCAAACAGCTCTCACACACAGGGAAACAGGTAACAGAAGCAGAAGCCTTCATGTCAAACAGAGGTAAGACAACAGAATGACAACCAGAAAAGAGATTTGCACATACTAGTAGTAATTGTGACACATATAACAAACATCTAAGTTATAACATTGCCTCTCTCTATGGCATGGAAGACTAGGGGGTAAATGTATCAAGCTGAGGGTTTTCCGGTTGGTTTGAAAAACCAGATTCTAGCTAACATTTCTTTTGTAAATTCTACAAAATGCTAGCTAGAATCTGATTGGTTGCTATAGGCAACATCTTCAATTTTCAAACCCACCGGAAAACTCTCAGCTTGATACATTTACCCCTAGGACACTTATCACTTTTGCTGTAGTAGCATACCATGCAACGATACACAGACCTTTCACTGGTGAGGTCCCCTAATCAGCTAGTGATTCTGGTTATTTCATGTGGTTCAAGCTCATCAGGGCCAGAATCCTCCTCCAACTGGCTACCGTAGCAGATTTGGGTCCCTCTTACACAACATAGGACTATCTTGAGCTCCCGTCCAGCGGAATCCAGCTCTCATGGGACAGTCCCCTTGTACGTCACCAAATGGTCTTCTGTCTCAGTTCCCCTGTTTCCTGCAGAACACACTACAGCTTCTCACGTGTCTACTGAGTTGCAGACAGGTGTAGTCATACCACTGTGGGTCATCCTTGGTGAACATGCCAAACTTCAGGGCATGAGCTGGCCGCATGCATCGTGGCCTGTAACTATCACTATAGATATGAAGATGCATTAGGCAGATAAGTAGGACGAATTAAGCAAATTGAGAAACATTGCAGACCACATTTTTTGTGATGCTCAGATAAACATAATTATGTGGAATTGACATTTAGCTAAATGTGATATGAAAAAAGGATGCTAAGATATGGTTAATTTGAATATGTTAAGATATATCTGCAGCTCACTAACCAGGATGCGGTGTTCACTGACAGAACAGTTACCTTGGGAAACAAATGGGAATGAAAGACATTATTATTCCAAAGGTAAGAGAATCAGCAGTACGCCCGCATCTTCATACGCACAATGAAGCTCAGGAGAGATGATGCTCTACCGAATAATTAGACAAGAGACCCATTGTTTCAAAGACACTCTTCATTGAAGATTGAAGATTGAAGATCTTCAAATGAAGATTGCAGATTGTAATTGGTACTCCCACTCACCCCTCCCCCCGTCCATCGCCAACTAATTTAAGTTAACAACATTAATTTGTCGGTTCTACATCATCTACAGATATATCCCACAGAGCCAACTTCAGCTACGGGGAAAGTCCACCTTAGGAAAATATTTTCTTGGATGGTAGTTGTAACTTTAAATATTAAAAATTTAATAAACGTTAATACAGACTCATGAGTACCAATGGGATCATTTTTCTCTTTTGAGATACGATTGGAGAACAATGAGTGTCCTGTAATATTACATGGCTGATGGCCGAATTCCTATGAACCATGGCCAATGAGGGTTAAGTAAAGGGAGACACAGTTGGAAAAGCAAAAGAACATGATGAAAGGAAGAGAAATATTGTCACCAGACCCCTTTTAGCTGTTCCTCGGCACCATTGCCAAAATCCAGCCCTAAGAATAACTATTAATTTTTTGGAAGTCATGAAAAGAAGTCGGAACGTCTACCATTTCTTATCTAAACTTGTATGAGATAACTAGAACATAACTACGAGACATCACAGCTCGCGAACACCTTCGTATCTCAGTTACTTGCCTTTTACTCTTTGGAAGATTAGTTAGTAGAGATCCAGGACTGCCCTAAGCAGTCTAAAAACAAGGGAAGTATAGTGCCTTTATATCCTTAAATGTGGTTCCCTCATATAGATCCTATTGTGATATTCAACCTTGTTCCTACTAGATGGTCTACTTGTTCCTTGTTGAAAGTGAGAGAGCATCCAGGAAACTACCAACATCTTATATATTGGTTCAAAGCATTTAAAATTATTAAAAATCATTGGTCTGTTTGTTTGTGTCTGTCCGGTTAATAATTTGGACACCCCTGAACCGAATCCAGCGCAAGGTGGTCCAGTTGGATCCTGGCCAGGTTTTATGGGGTTTAGGGTCCCGGTAATTCCTTTCGTTGGTGCACGCTGGGCAGAACTTTGGCCCGGATAGCCTGTTCTGGGCCTTCCACTGGATGGATTTGGATGAAAACTTCACAGAGTGGTGGCAGTTGGTCTGGGATGCTAATGGAGTGATTAGGTTCCTGGTCGGAACTTTCATTGGTGTACACTGGGAAGAACTTTCACCCGGAGAGCCTGTCCTGGGCCTTCCACTGGATGGATTTGGATTACATCTTAGCTGTGAATTATTTTCAAAATGCTGACATCACATCCAACTCATTGATAACTTAATAACTTGAAGATTTAAACCCGGGCAATGCCGGGTACTTCAGCTAGTGTATGTATAGTTAATTACCCAAGAAGTTTCTGAAGGATTTTGCTTTATGAACATACAGTAACTCCATTAGCTAAATGGAGATTACCTCGTACTCTGTAAATAAAGAGACTTTAAAGGAAGTTTCCCACTCTCAACCGAGTCACTCTTTTGGCTTCAGTATATGTTTGATCCCACAGATTTTATGATGAGGAGCTCTGGCAAATTGGTGGAGTTCCACCAAAAAAAGTTTATGGTGAAATGCAGCAGTAGAAAAGCTTTCCATTTTCTTACAAATTGTTTTTAGTGTTCTGTACAATATACTGGCACACACACACACACACACACACACACACACACACACACACACACGTGTGTATATATGTGTGTGTGTGTGTGTGTATATATATATATATATATATATATATATATAATAGAGAGAATGGCTACTCTTAAAAGTGATTGTGGAGCACAATTCCAGGCAATAATAGAGTCAAATATTTTAAAATATGTGTCTCACGAAGTGAATTGAGCAATCAAGGCTGCTGAGAAAATGAGCCCTTGAAATCTACATTTAGAAATGTCAGAGTTGTTAAGAGGATTTGATGACAGAGAAGTGGCTGGGGCGGAGAATGTGATCAGCCAGACCAGCTGAGTCTCCATCAGACTCGAATTTAAATGAAATTAAACAGTTCTCCACTCAACACAACTTTATGGAAGTCAAATACCTTTGTTTAGTAGGAAGAACCTTACCGGGAAGGATCAATGGCACTACCACTGCATCTGAATACGCAGAAACCTATTAGCTGGTTATTTAGGCTGTTACATATAATAGGTGCCAGCGATGTTGGTGGTAGATGTTAAACCACAAGAAGCTTTTAGACATCGCTGATTTGTTGGTATTATTTCAGAACTAGTTGTAACAAATTATATATACATATATACAGAGTTGCTCACAGTTGATACTGACTGCAAAAGATAGGCAGTATGGCAAGCTTATGCAGTTAATGTACTTAACACTATTATACTACATTAATATATGCAGACAATAGTAAGCTTATATTGTGGGCAACGTCAGAGAACAGGTTGTTCATATATATTTTGTGCCTCCGTTCAAGTTTACACAAAAAGGATGCAGCTCCAGTTATATTGTCTTTTACATTTCAACCATCACTAGAAGAACCTGCTGAGAGATGAACTTTCTGTCTGAGCATGCTCAATAGAGTGATGCAGACGGCTGGAGGCTGCCCCCCTTCCTGTCTTCACTAGATAACAGGAGACACCACTACCAAGATGGGAGACGGACCATATTGCTCCATATTAACAGGCCGTCGCTTACCAACAAAAAGTAGAGCAGTGGGGAATCGCTGGATTTAGGGAACACCACACCCCAGGTAAGCCAAACTATGTAGTTTCTTTAAACCTACTGTACTACAACCAAAGCTACATTTTGCATTTTGAGGGGAATTCTTATTTAAACTAAAGTGAACTAGGAAAAAATTAGATGATAGAAGAAAAAAGGTAATTACCTTTTGGTGAATAATATAGATTTTTTTTTCTACTGGAAACAAACACATGTTTAAGATTAAGACTTTCAAGGTACTTTTAAGCCTCTTTTATATTAAACGTGAAAAAAAAAATCAAATTTTAATAACACGTTGCATCACTGACATTAGAAAAGGTCTTTCAGGACTTGTTTTACAGTCATTTTAGCCCTACTCTACTGTCACAAGTTCTAATACATAATAATCTTATCCATTAATGTAGAACTAGGTGAAGAAAGTGGTAACATGCACGATCAATGACCAATATGATTCACGTGGCCAAATTATCAGCGAATGTGTCCAGCGCAAGCCTTTGAGAACAATTATGGTTACCCATTGCGGTAATCAGCTCTGTTATGTCCCTCTTTGCTCAGTGGAAGGTGCCAGGATAATATGTATAATTGTAAAGAGTTACAGAATCTGCTGGCGATATATAAATAAATGTTGATGATGATGACTTGTATACCTAACAAGTTTTGAAGTTGGGGAAATCGGGACAATGTGCTCGCACCACCCCCAGTCACCTTAAAAACACTCTTTCAAAAAGCCATACGCACCAGTGGCAGGATGCCGAAGCACATGTTCACCGCTGCTATGCTGTGCCGAGCAGCAGGACAACACAGGACAAAGCTTTCCATGTGTGGGATGGCAGGACAGAGACCATAAATCGGGACTGTCCCGGCAATATCGGCACAGTTGGGAGGTATGGATTTGTAAACTTTCTTGACCAAGGTGCCTCAGTGCCTTGACATTTTGCAATCTAATTTATTTTTCCTTATAATGTACCATTTTTATATTAATTTTGGTGTTTTTGCCACAGTAATGTATCCATTGCCACACAGTTGCTGCCGTATGTAATTGCCTAATTTGTACTCTATACATGGTGTTCGATTTTTGCCACTTCTCAACCTAACGACATGAACTTTAAATGACTTTCTGTCTTATGTGCGGCGTTAGAGAACAACTTGTACAAATCACAGAGAAAGAAAATGCATAGTGGATGAGGTTGGAGGACTTGCAACCCACGTCTGCACTCTTAAGTATTGTTCTCGTCATGAGATTTCCATGGCAACCCGTTCAATGGGCTGCAGATCAACAACGTTGACGGGTTATGACCCTGACCGAGCGGCTAAGTGCCTTCAAAGCTTGAAAATGATTTTTTCATTTGCACCGCAGGTCTGAGAAGGTCTTCTAGGTGACCTCATGAATATTTACAGCTGCAGGAGAACCACGGATGAATCAAAACTTAACTACCTGGTTCTTTAACTCCATGAAAGCAATCCTAATCACTGTTCTGAAATGTAATTCCAACAGTCCACAGGGCTTAGAGACAACTGATCTCATATTTCAATATTTTTCCTTGTACCAAGCACAGAACGCGGCATGACAATCGGGCAAAATGTGGAAATGGAACAGGTGGACGTGTTAGGTGCATTATCTGAGAAGTTTTGGGACGTTGTATTGTTGTTTGGTTTTATATGACCCCGACTCCATAAATTAGTGATGCAGCGGTGGATCGACTGCTCGCTACCAGTGGCGGAACGGCTAGCGTCGGATGTCGCCATGCACATATTTTAATTCCTACATACAAATTGAAGACTGCTGTAATGTGTTTCCGCCGTTATGCATTTTCGTCTCGCAGAACCTCTGACACCTCTTGAGAGAACTGTCTTAGTCTTTTTGTTTGTAGGTCTCAGGAGGTTTTTCAGAGGTAGCAATCTGTGAGCTCATATTTGAACAGCCTTATGGGAGGGGACAGTCATGTAAAACAGATGGTGTTATTTAAAACGAAAATATACACAGCTCCTTCTATTTCTTTCATCATCTCCTGTATCGCTCTAAATCCACAATGACTTTGACCTTACAGTTTTAGAACAAACTTCGTCAGCCACAACATATCTCTGATATAAACAACATCCAGTGCAAGATGATCCCTGGGCAGGCTTGTTTAATGACAATCAGGTCTCCACCAGTATCAAGTGTTAATTGATCTAATCCACTTTTCTCCCACAGGAAATTAGACTCATCATTAGCCAAAATGTTTCATAAAACAATGAGAGTACCTTGATAATTGTTCTCTATGCTTATGGCAAACAGATGACTAATACACAAACAAATTAAAAATGAACAGAGTTGGAGATTAATCCCTTGGCGCGACAAGTTATTTTAGTTTATGGAGTCTGGTGCCAACTGGATATTCTCATTATCATCAATACACTGTTCTCCAAAATTCAGATAATGTGTACTAAATGGTACGTTTGTTTCTTTGTCAAGTACAACAGGTTTGTTGCATGACTATGTATTTTGTCTTGTTTATCCAGACATCTCAGAAGCATGAATCCTAGAAACATAAGTATTTCAATTTAGATTTTAATTGACAAACATATGGGAGACAATGCATTATTTATCATAATAAATCAGATCAGAAAAGGCCCCAAGGTGGATGGGAGAGTAACTATCACAAACCGTGTCCGCTGTTACTCTGTCTGGGGCACAGAAGGTCAGAGTTATATACGTTATAAAGAAGGTATTATATAATACGTTTGCAAATCGTTATAATTCACAGTAATTTGGTAGACTGGCAACTAAACTGTGTCAAGGAAAGCACAGGTGACGTTGAATACTATGTAGTCAGTGTTACGTGCAGAGCATAACACAGAAGTGTCCTTAATGAGCAGTGACACAATGCAGGTGCTGTGGCACATACCTATAAGATCTGGTTGTTGCAACTATTGTCCAGTACAGCTGTTTCCGTTCCTCTGTGTTTTTGATCTGTCTTCTGTTTGACAACAGCTTGTCTGCTGCCTGCCATACTGGCCCGGCTATCCGTCTGACCACGGCTTGTCTGCTGCCTGCCATACTGGCCCGGCTATCCATCTGACCACGGCTTGTCTGCTGCCTGCCATACTGGCCCGGCTATCCATCTGACCACGGCTTGTCTGCTGCCTGCCATACTGGCCAGGCTATCCATCTGACCACGGCTTGTCTGCTGCCTGCCATACTGGCCTGGCTATCCGTCTGACCACGGCTTGTCTGCTGCCTGCCATACTGGCCCGGCTATCCGTCTGACCACGGCTTGTCTGCTGCCTGCCATACTGGCCCGGCTATCCGTCTGACCACGGCTTGTCTGCTGCCTGCCATACTGGCCCGGCTATCCGTCTGACCACGGCTTGTCTGCTGCCTGCCATACTGGCCCGGCTATCCGTCTGACCACGGCTTGTCTGCTGCCTGCCATACTGGCCCGGCTATCCGTCTCACCACGGCTTGTCTGCTGCCTGCCATACTGGCCCGGCTATCCGTCTGACCACGGCTTATCTGCTGCCTGCCATACTGGCCCGGCTATCCGTCTGACCACGGCTTATTTTGCTGCCTGCCATACTGGCCTGGCTATCCGTCTGACCACGGCTTATCTGCTGCCTGCCATACTGGCCCGGCTATCCGTCTGACCACGGCTTATCTGCTGCCTGCCATACTGGCCCGGCTATCCGTCTGACCACGGCTTGTCTGCTGCCTGCCATACTGGCCCGGCTATCCGTCTGACCACGGCTTGTCTGCTGCCTGCCATACTGGCCCGGCTATCCTTCTGACCACGGCTTGTCTGCTGCCTGCCATACTGGCCCGGCTATCTGACTGACCATAGCTTATCTGCTGCCTGCCATACTGGCCTGGCTATCTGACTGACCACAGCTTATCTGCTGCCTGCCATACTGGCCTGGCTATCTGACTGACCACAGCTTATCTGCTGCCTGCCATACTGGCCCGGCTATCCGTCTGACCACGGCTTGTCTGCTGCCTGCCATACTGGCCTGGCTATCCGTCTTACCACCGCTTATCTGCTGCCTGCCATACTGGCCTGGCTATCCGTCTTACCACCGCTTATCTGCTGCCTGCCATACTGGCCTGGCTATCCGTCTGACCACGGCTTGTCTGCTGCCTGCCATACTGGCCTGGCTAACCGTCTGACCACCGCTTATCTGCTGCCTGCCATACTGGCCTGGCTATCTGACTGACTAAAGCTTATCTGCTGCCTGCCATACTGGCCTGGCTATCTGACTGACCACAGCTTATCTGCTGCCTGCCATACTGGCCTGGCTATCCGTCTGACCACGGCTTGTCTGCTGCCTGCCATACTGGCCTGGCTATCCGTCTGACCATGGCTTGTCTGCTGCCTGCCATACTGGCCTGGCTATCTGACTGACCACAGCTTATCTGCTGCCTGCCATACTGGCCTGGCTATCCGTCTGACCACGGCTTGTCTGCTGAATGCCATACTGGCCCGGCTATCGGTCTGACCACGGCTTGTCTGCTGCCTGCCATACTGGCCCGGCTATCCGTCTGACCACGGCTTGTCTGCTGCCTGCCATACTGGCCTGGCTATCCGTCTGACCACGGCTTGTCTGCTGCCTGCCATACTGGCCCGGCTATCCGTCTGACCACGGCTTGTCTGCTGCCTGCCATACTGGCCCGGCTATCCGTCTGAAAACGGCTTGTCTGCTGCCTGCCATACTGGCCCAGCTATCCGTCTGACCACGGCTTGTCTGCTGCCTGCCATACTGGCCCGGCTATCCGTCTCACCACGGCTTGTCTGCTGCCTGCCATACTGGCCTGGCTATCCGTCTCACCACGGCTTGTCTGCTGCCTGCCATACTGGCCTGGCTATCTGACTGACCATAGCTTATCTGCTGCCTGCCATACTGGCCTGGCTATCCGTCTGACCACGGCTTATCTGCTGCCTGCCATACTGGCCTGGCTATCCGTCTAACAACGGCTTGTCTGCTGCCTGCCATACTGGCCAGGCTATCCGTCTGACCACGGCTTGTCTGCTGCCTGCCATACTGGCCTGGCTATCTGACTGACCACAGCTTATCTGCTGCCTGCCATACTGGCCCGGCTATCCGTCTGACCACGGCTTGTCTGCTGCCTGCCATACTGGCCCGGCTATCGGTCTGACTACCGCTTGTCTGCTGCCTGCCATACTGGCCCGGCTATCCGTCTGACCACGGCTTGTCTGCTGCCTGCCATACTGGCCTGGCTATCCATCTTACCACCGCTTATCTGCTGCCTGCCATACTGGCCTGGCAATCCGTCTGACCACGGCTTGTCTGCTGCCTGCCATACTGGCCTGGCTATCCGTCTGACCACCGCTTATCTGCTGCCTGCCATACTGGCCTGGCTATCCGTCTGACCACCGCTTATATGCCGCCTGCCATACTGGCCTGGCTATCTGACTGACTAAAGCTTATCTGCTGCCTGCCATACTGGCCTGGCTATCTGACTGACCACAGCTTATCTGCTGCCTGCCATACTGGCCTGGCTATCCGTCTGACCACGGCTTGTCTGCTGCCTGCCATACTGGCCTGGCTATCCGTCTGACCACGGCTTGTCTGCTGCCTGCCATACTGGCCTGGCTATCCGTCTGACCACGGCTTGTCTGCTGCCTGCCATACTGGCCCGGCTATCTGACTGACCATAGCTTATCTGCTGCCTGCCATACTGGCCAGGCTATCCGTCTGACCACGGCTTGTCTGCTGCCTGCCATACTGGCCTGGCTATCTGACTGACCACAGCTTATCTGCTGCCTGCCATACTGGCCCGGCTATCCGTCTGACCACGGCTTGTCTGCTGCCTGCCATACTGGGCCGGCTATCGGTCTGACTACCGCTTGTCTGCTGCCTGCCATACTGGCCCGGCTATCCGTCTGACCACGGCTTGTCTGCTGCCTGCCATACTGGCCTGGCTATCCGTCTTACCACCGCTTATCTGCTGCCTGCCATACTGGCCTGGCTATCCGTCTGACCACGGCTTGTCTGCTGCCTGCCATACTGGCCTGGCTATCCGTCTGACCACCGCTTATCTGCTGCCTGCCATACTGGCCTGGCTATCTGACTGACTAAAGCTTATCTGCTGCCTGCCATACTGGCCTGGCTATCTGACTGACCACAGCTTATCTGCTGCCTGCCATACTGGCCTGGCTATCCGTCTGACCACGGCTTGTCTGCTGCCTGCCATACTGGCCTGGCTATCCGTCTGACCATGGCTTGTCTGCTGCCTGCCATACTGGCCTGGCTATCTGACTGACCACAGCTTATCTGCTGCCTGCCATACTGGCCTGGCTATCCGTCTGACCACGGCTTGTCTGCTGAATGCCATACTGGCCCGGCTATCGGTCTGACCACGGCTTGTCTGCTGCCTGCCATACTGGCCCGGCTATCCGTCTGACCACGGCTTGTCTGCTGCCTGCCATACTGGCCCGGCTATCCGTCTGACCACGGCTTGTCTGCTGCCTGCCATACTGGCCCAGCTATCCGTCTGACCACGGCTTGTCTGCTGCCTGCCATACTGGCCCGGCTATCCGTCTGACCACGGCTTGTCTGCTGCCTGCCATACTGGCCCGGCTATCCGTCTCACCACGGCTTGTCTGCTGCCTGCCATACTGGCCTGGCTATCTGACTGACCATAGCTTATCTGCTGCCTGCCATACTGGCCTGGCTATCAGTCTGACCACGGCTTATCTGCTGCCTGCCATACTGGCCTGGCTATCCGTCTAACAACGGCTTGTCTGCTGCCTGCCATACTGGCCAGGCTATCCGTCTGACCACGGCTTGTCTGCTGCCTGCCATACTGGCCTGGCTATCTGACTGACCACAGCTTATCTGCTGCCTGCCATACTGGACCGGCTATCCGTCTGACCACGGCTTGTCTGCTGCCTGCCATACTGGCCCGGCTATCGGTCTGACTACCGCTTGTCTGCTGCCTGCCATACTGGCCCGGCTATCCGTCTGACCACGGCTTGTCTGCTGCCTGCCATACTGGCCTGGCTATCCATCTTACCACCGCTTATCTGCTGCCTGCCATACTGGCCTGGCAATCCGTCTGACCACGGCTTGTCTGCTGCCTGCCATACTGGCCTGGCTATCCGTCTGACCACCGCTTATCTGCTGCCTGCCATACTGGCCTGGCTATCCGTCTGACCACCGCTTATCTGCTGCCTGCCATACTGGCCTGGCTATCTGACTGACTAAAGCTTATCTGCTGCCTGCCATACTGGCCTGGCTATCTGACTGACCACAGCTTATCTGCTGCCTGCCATACTGGCCTGGCTATCCGTCTGACCACGGCTTGTCTGCTGCCTGCCATACTGGCCTGGCTATCCGTCTGACCATGGCTTGTCTGCTGCCTGCCATACTGGCCTGGCTATCTGACTGACCACAGCTTATCTGCTGCCTGCCATACTGGCCCGGCTATCCGTCTGACCACGGCTTCTCTGCTTCCTGCCATACTGGCCCGGCTATCGGTCTGACTACCGCTTGTCTGCTGCCTACCATACTGGCCCGGCTATCCGTCTGACCACGGCTTGTCTGCTGCCTGCCATACTGGCCTGGCTATCCGTCTGAACACGGCTTGTCTGCTGCCTGCCATACTGGCCTGGCTATCCGTCTGACCACCGCTTATCTGCTGCCTGCCATACTGGCCTGGCTATCCGTCTGACCATGGCTTGTCTGCTGCCTGCCATACTGGCCTGGCTATCTGACTGACCACAGCTTATCTGCTGCCTGCCATACTGGCCTGGCTATCCGTCTGACCATGGCTTGTCTGCTGCCTGCCATACTGGCCTGGCTATCCGTCTGACCACGGCTTGTCTGCTGCCTGCCATACTGGCCCGGCTATCCGTCTGACCACGGCTTGTCTGCTGCCTGCCATACTGGCCCGGCTATCTGTCTGACCACCGCTTATCTGCTGCCTGCCATACTGACCTGGCTATCCGTCTGACCATGGCTTGTCTGCTGCCTGCCATACTGGCCTGGCTATCTGACTGACTAAAGCTTATCTGCTGCCTGCCATACTGGCCCGGCTACCCGTCTGACCACGGCTTGTCTGCTGCCTGCCATACTGGCCTGGCTATCTGACTGACCACAGCTTATCTGCTGCCTGCCATACTGGCCTGGCTATCTGACTGACCACAGCTTATCTGCTGGCTGCCATACTGGCCTGGCTATCCGTCTGACCACGGCTTATCTGCTGCCTGCCATACTGGCCTGGCTATCCGTCTTACCACCGCTTGTCTGCTGCCTGCCATACTGGCCTGGCTATCCGTCTTACCACCGCTTGTCTGCTGCCTGCCATACTGGCCTGGCTATCCGTCTTACCACCACTTTTCTGCTGCCTGCAATACTGGCTTGGCTATCTGACTGACCACAGCTTGTCTGCTGCCTGCCATACTGGCCCGGCTATCCATCTGACCACGGCTTGCCTATTCTTTGCTACACTGACCAGGCTTCCAGTTCTGACCATAACCGCTCGTTCATTGTTGGTACTTGCCGTGTACCGGGCTTTGAAACTTATTGTTATTATTACTGGATAGACTGTTGCCACTGACGGTCTGACTGTTGCCACTGACTTCTTGTCTAATACTAAAGCAAATTTTAGCCTTCAATACATCAGCTGTTCACCACCTGCACCGCTGTGGCTCTGGAACTGTTCTTGGCTAGCTGCCTTGCATTATGCCTTCATGCAAGCAAACAAAGGACTTTGATTTTTTGGTCGAGACATGTAAATAAGCAGTTGAGAGCAGGGTCGACGTTACCATTTGGCGAACCTAGATGATTGCCTACCGGCCTACAACACTGAATGAGAGACATGATGAGACTCATCCAGTGATTTTAATGCCCCCACATAGATCAACGGCTACTGACAGGTAGGGGAAGCAGCCAACATCGTCTTGCTTGTGAATATTCCGGCTGCTCCTCCATGTCTGTTATGGGCTGGGGATGTCTTGATTGTCTATGATGTCACCGCCAAGCGCCACACTCCTAGTTAGAGCAGCTGAGGCTGCAGAGGTGAGAAGCGGGGGGAGTGGTGCTTCCGAGGAGTGGGTGCACTGCCTAGTCCACCCCCAAAGTTAGCCATGGCCACGATCAAAAAAAAATTGCCAAAATACTATAAGCACCAAATGATCCCTGGTAATATATAGCCTATAATTACCCATTATATTAACAATACCAACAAAAATTATCCAGCATATTATATAGTCCACAAATGTCCAGTTATATGGTGATATGACAGTGTTATAAATCAGCAAGCACCGAAAATGAAATATACAACGATAGCACAATATCACAATAGGATTATTTGTAACAATCCTCATACAAATAAAGAATCTGATATTACCAGACAAGTTGCTGTGTATCTCAATCACGCCCTATATCTGTGTGTACAGAATGCAGATTAGAGCAAAGCGCTTACTGTAATACAAGAAGGACTTATATTTATTATCAGCACACAATGATACAGCCCTGCTGAATATTTCTTTTGCTTTATAATTAAATGTCGATTCTACACTGTCCTTAAATAGCCTCCCACAAAATGCTGCAAGGAATCTAGAAGCTTTTTAAGGTGGGTGATCATAGGGAAAAATATCTAATTGTAAAACAACGTAGCTTGTGCATAAAAAGCTAGACGTCACTTTTTGTTCACAAATTAAAGAACTAATTAATAGTGTAAAAAAACTTTCCATGTTTCTGCTTCTATAAATGCATAAGCATCAATGGAAGCTATCATATTAATTGCTCTGTTGCTTAAAATAAGTTATATTTCATTTTAACAAATAGAGCAATTAATATGACAGCTTCCATTGCTGCTTATGCATTTATGAAAGCAGAAAAATAGGATCAGAATGAGTTAAATATATATATGTTGTTATTTAAAATGTGCAAAATAATGCAGTGGGAGAAAACCTATATTATTATTTATTAGTTATTTGCCATACCTCTCCTGCATATAAGCAGGTGAAACCCCAAAGAGTCTGCAGGCATAGGCTGTTATATTTCTACTCATGCTCTCATACAGCACACAGACACACAGGGTGTAATTAGTTTGTTATTTCCTATACTGATTAATTAGTACATGGGAGGAGAATAAAAGACTGCTTGCTTGTTGTGGGCGAGGTGACCGTAGCCAGTTAGATGGCCGGCGACTAGAAAGAAGATGTATGTCTAGACAGAGACAGGGTCGCAGGGATTTTGAATGGCTACAGGTGTCACTTAGCATCCTGACAATAAATTTGGACACGAAGTGTGGTGTAAATAACAACCTCATCAAATCATATTTACCTTTTTCAGCTAAGTACCCTGCTGATGAGAATCAATGTCCAAAGTGAGCACTATATGGAGTGATGTCAAGGTCAGTAGAATGTTTTCAGGCAACACTAAACATCAGCTTTAAGACGTGTGCTTATCCTTTCTTGTTTAATTATTTTACAGAATGTTTTAGTATAAATATGATAGGAATAGTTCATTAGCTTTAGTATTGGCCATGGCAAAAAATTTAATTAAACCAATACAATACCATCATGTCTCATTCCAAATCCCCATCATCCGATAGCAGACAAAGTACAAAATGTACAATGAAGCAGTTGGTTTATAAAGAATGAGAGAAGTGATGGTTTCTTGGTATTCACTTGTTAATCAGCGAGAAGCGTTCGCTCAGAAACTTGTCAGTGAATCTTTTATTCTGTTTAATTCAAAGTTCACAGAATGAGTTTTTTAGCCACTCTCCGGACTAATTAACAGAATCTCCCTGTTCCCTAAATGTTCCGTCAGCGGCAGCTGTACATCCGCACGGAGCAAGGAGAGGAAGTTCTGTGTATCTGAGATGGGACTGGATGGAGAATTTATGGTCCCTTATCACCTGGCTGCTCAAATCAGAAGTCAGTTTTGGTAACAGAAATCTGCTGCTGACTGGTATTAAATATGGGTACAGGCAGTGATTTCATTATTAGTACATATCCAGACATGCCTAGCAGGGCCAGGAACAATCTTATCTGCATGATAGATAGATAGATAGATAGATAGATAGATAGATAGATAGATAGATAAATAGGAGATGGATAGATAGATATGAGATAGATAGATAGATAGATAGATAGGAGATGGATAGATAGATAGATATATAGATAGATAGATAGATATGAGATAGATAGATAGATAGATAGATAGATAGATAGATAGATAGATAGATAGATAGATATGAGATAGATAGATAGATAGATAGATAGATATGAGATAGATAGATAGATAGATAGATATGAGATAGATAGATAGATAGATAGATATGAGATAGATAGATAGATAGATAGATAGATAGATAATGTATAGATAGATATGAGATAGATAGATAGATAGATATGAAATAGATAGATATATATGAGATGGATAGATAGATAGATATGAAATAAATAGATAGATAGATAGATAGATATGAGATAGATAGATAGATAGATAGATAGATAGATAGATAGATATATAGATAATGTATAGATAGATATGAGATAGATAGATAGATAGATAGATAGATAGATAGATATGAAATAGATAGATATATATGAGATGGATAGATAGATAGATATGAAATAAATAGATAGATAGATAGATATGAGATAGATATATATTTATATAATTCTGTTTCAAAGGAATTTGCATCAAACTTTCCCCTGAACATCACAGCTATTGTACAATAACCGTGGCTGATACTGCAGTGTGAGCTATAGAGCTGCACATAGTTATAGTTATTTATAAATCTATAATTAGTGTCACTGAAAAGCTTTTTCATTTAGCATTATTTGTAAGTCATTGCACTGAAAACCTTGTACCTGTGCACTATGTTTAGGCACTCCTTAGGTCCTTCCTACCTTCTGCCACTAGAGGGAGCACATGTAGCCGGAACCTACCCCCTACATCTAGCTGCTCAGACAGTTCTCCTGGTGTAATAAAATAAATATTATTCTCCACTGAGCAGAAGCTCTCACATATTCATAACCCCGATAAATTATACAGAGTGACCTTCTAATGCTGGATCAGATGCAAGACCATAGTATCAATAATGTAGTGGGAACCGGAAGAGTGATGTTTAATTGAACAATCCTAGTTATTGTGAGTGCAGTATACTCATAAATCTCATTAATACGTGTCCATAATAAAAAGGACCCATTTATGTTACCTGTTATTGTCGAGCGTGAAATTGCATCTTTGCTGTTTTGTTTCCATGGTTAATGTTGGATAAACTAATGCTGTGGATGGCCGTGGGAGATCCGGCAATAGGAGTGACGGAGAATTCAATGTCTATATGTTCTATTGACAGCTGCTTGTATATTCCACAGTGCAATAACTGTGATATCCCATCCCCCAGTTCATGCTCTGATAGAGGGGCCTCTGTCCTTCTCTATAGCCGTCCTCGCCCTCTCCTCTCTATAACCTTATTAGGCCTCCTATTAGGCAGACGGAGGCGTTTCAGATCATTAAAGATGTCACTGTAGACACAGAAGTGTTTGGGTCTGTGTGCAGGCCACAAGGTCAGGACTAATATGTTGGAGAATCAGATTTGGGGGGGTGCAGTGAGGCTGCGTGCTGTAGCGTGTACCCGTCATCTTTGTGGTACGGGACCCCCGGGACACGTAACCTCTGTGACAGCAATAGTTACCCTACTTAACAGTACTCCAAAAACTGACTGGATCCTTGCTCAGTGGTCAGTATAGAAGGGGACGCTTGGAAGAATTCTAGAGCATCTTGCATCCACATGTTTGGCTGTGTCCTACAACTTCATATATAGAATAATGCACCCCCTACTATTAAATATACAGGTATTTGTCATCTCTGATGTGTTTAAAGGGCACAAAACTCTTTGCGGAGATCTACTTCTAATAGCCTTATACTTCAAAGTAGATGGTACTTGGTACATGACAGGGCCATTTTATAAGTTCATCGGGCCTCTATCCACTGGAGGCCATCAAGGGAAATATCGAGCCCAGGGCCCCGGTACAGAGACTAATTAGGGCCTCTTCCATAGCTACCGAAGAGGGCTCTACACACCCAGGTGCTGGCTCCTCTCTCTACTGTGGAAACCCAGGGACCCCTCGGAGGCCTAGGTCTGGTCCTACCAGCCCCCACCCATTCTCTCGGGGCCCTTGGAGTGGAGACACAACATTGGGATGTCACCCTACTCCAGCACACTCTTATCAATGAATAACAGAGTGGAGGGAGGTGGAGCAGGCAGCATGGGGGATGTGCGGGACCCCCTAGACTCATTGGCTCATATGCACTGCACAGCTTGCACCTACGCATAGGCAAACCGAGGGGGGGGGGGTTCTTAGTGCCTGGGAACCCCCCCAAGCCTGGGGCACTGTATAATTGAGGTGGCTGGACCCTGCCCCTGCTTGACACGGCTCTGCTCGAAAATAGACAGCTGCATGAACCTAACAGTAGTGCACGCAGCATTGCCCGTGTATATTATGGGGATAGGGAGAGTTGGAGAGCAGCCAAGCACTCTCTAAAATTATAACCACGCCCCCATGCATGCTGGTCACGCCCACTGGCGGCGTGGTGCGGAAACCCCCCTCTGCAAATCCTGCGTTTGCCCCTGCTACGATAAATACATCGGTGGTGCACTTCAGTTTATTATTATTATTATAGTATTTATTTAAGTTAATAAGGGAAATTTATGAACTGCAAAAAGTTTTTTTAGGAGTCAATAGCATTCTGTTTTAATAATGCTTTGCTTTGCCTCATTTAAGTCATAAATGAATCCTGGGGCATTGAGGTTGTCTTTATTACATTTGTGACCATGGAGGTGATAGGAAAATCCAGCCTAATAAGGTGAGAGAAGATCTGTGAACCCTCCCACAAAACAAGGAATCCCCCCCCCCCATATCCACTATAAATTAGCCCCCTCCAACCATTTATATGTAATTTAAAAAATCTCATCCTACAAATTTAAGTTTTGTTTTTGCAAGTTGGATTAAAAGTAAGCACACTCACATGCCTTGTTCTTACTCAGCAAGGTCCGCCCCCCAATTTGCATAACCCCATTCCCATTAGCAGATGAAAACTTTTGCACCCCCATAGATGCTATCTGTGTCATTCATTTGCGTTCTATTTCTGTCACAAAAGAGCTTCTGTGGTCGGTAAATGTCCTAGACTTTTACAGAAAAAATGGCAGTGAGCAGCATAGAACTTTTATGACAGTTATGGAACCATAATGAACGATTTTCAGCTTATCGCACATATTGTTTTCAAATTTTGTTCCCCTTTGATGACTTTATTGCTATATGGAAATTGAAGGACTGCTGTAATTTAGCGCATTAAGCAAATTCAGAGCAGAATAGATTGTAACATATTAATGTTACCTTGGAGTAACCCTGCTCATCCACAGTTCTGGTACAAATTGGTGACAGTGATGGCTTTTGGCTTTGCGGGGATAGTTACAGCTCATCATTCATTCATAGGCCGGCGACTTGTCACCAGAAGGGTTTGCAGTAATTGCTGTGTGTATTTTAAAACTCAGCTAGCTGAAGGTTTCGTGAAAGAAGGAAAATCTGGGCACTATATCTAAGACACTCTGGAGTGAGGATTGCTGAATCCTCGCCATCTGTCTCTAGACCATCCCAAGTCTGTGCCAACAGCTGATCTGTGGCATCTCTGCGGAGACTGCAACGGGGAACCTATAGGGACCGGAGTTATATAACAGTCCCCACATCTGCTGCACTTTCTGATGAGTGACAAGGCTCCGTCAAGAACCAAAATTTCGCAGTGGAAGCCTTTCATCAGTATTAAATGTCACTTCCGAGCGGCGGAGAAGTTTGCACAAGTACTGCCCTGGGAATAACCTGCTTAAATATTAAAAAGGTCACATAATCCTCTTTAAACAAAGATAATCAAATGTCTTCGAGAAATCTGGATTTTGTTATAGCAGGTGCATGGTCAACTATTTAGATACGTAAAGGGAAAGTATACATTATTTATATATTGGGTTTTCTTTTCCCTTAATGATCAGTAACAAAAGCCTGACATCTCTTAGTATTTCCTTATTGTTTGCTGCTATGCTGCATGCCTGTCAAAATTAAGAGAGCCTCCGGTAAATCCAATGATACAGTGCTCCTAGTAGATAAATGCTTTTGGTCTCACCAGGCAATACATTTTGAGCTGAGTACAGTCAATCTATTTTATGAAGTGTATTGGGTGCTCAGCTTTGCACCCAAGTGCCTAGATGGATTGCCCTGCATGTCTACTATCTGCTCTCAGGAGATGCCTTTGCAAACTAGGAGTGCGACTAGGTGCACGGAGAGACAGGAAGATCTGAAGAGGCACGTACGCTATGCTTTGCGATAAACAACTTCACTACAGCTAACTGCTCCCACTAGATGATGCAAACTTCTGCAAAACCACCACCCTACGCACCTTGACTTAAATATAGGCGCACTAACGCAAATCGACTGTGCCTCCAAAGAGGGTTTGCATGGTGCCTCAGCCTTCTTATGCTTCGTAAGTGAAGCCCTATGTTTTATTTAGCAAGAAACATTCCCCCCAGCATTCTCCCATACACTTAACTTTGCAACCCACTTTACCTCCAAAATAGGGTCCATTTGCCATGACATCTTCTCCCTTCAGGTTCATCTCTCCCCATCCCTTCTCCAAACCTCTTCCACCTCTCTTGGCTTACCTACCTTTCCCCCTGCTCCACCCGTCTATGTGGACAAGTCTCTGCCCTTCTCTCCATTAGTTCTGGTAAAACCACAGCTCCAAAATGCTTCTCAAAGAAAACTTGCTTGTCAACTTTTTTTTTATAATTTTTTTTGTATATTTTATATTTTGTATGTAATATTGGAAAACACAATAACAATTTGTAACACTCTTTGCGAAAGTGTTCTGTAACTGAGATCTGTTTTTAGTATAACAGTGCCACAAGTAGCCTGTGGTCCTAATATCCACAACCATCTTGGTATCGATATGGACCATCTGTGGTTCAAGAGATATTATCCCTCCCATTTGGTGAAGATACCATATACACACCATATTCAGGCTTCACTTGGATGGTCATTTGGTTGTCTGAACACTCAACAATGCCAAAATGTGCTCAAAAACTACCTTCTGGATGGAACACTTCTCAATATTTCTTATCAGAAAAGGTCTCAGTCTGCCCCAATCCACCTAAATGAAACCAAAATTGGAAGTATCCACCCCCAAAATTGCAAAGAACCCTCCCTCTTTGTGAGACCACAGGACTTGAAAGTCTTTGCAATACACTAAGTCACAGCTTGCCCTCTTTCACATCCACGTCTGGTGGTACAACGGTCAGCATGATGCATTTTTAAGACCACTGCATTTCAGAACATCTCCCTTGACTTATAGAACCGTCATGACTTATAGCAGCTGTGGCCAACCTTTGGTTCTCCAGATGTTGTAAAACTACAAGTTCCAGCGTGTTTTGTCAGCAGATAGCCAGCCAGTAGCCATGGTATGCTGGGACTTGTAGTTTCAAAGGTTGGCCAGGCATGACTTAAAGGGTGGCAATGTTTAATGAATGAGACCCTTCAATGAATTAAAAATATATTGGGTGATTAAAAATGTAATTAGATTGAGATTCAAGGATTTACAGTAGACCTGAATAGCGCTTTTGTGTAGATGTAGACATGCAGCGATATATGGGCAGCAATAGAACAGGCATATCAGTCACTGACAGACGGAAGGCACAGAAAGCAGAAAATGGAAAACACATTACTGGGCTTTCATCCCATTACGGTCCTTTGATTGTTCCGGGAGTTTATTTCGAGCCTGTTTCTTTTGTTTGACGTTAATCTATTTCTCTTCCAGCTTCCAGAAGCTCTGGTCGGCTTTAGGCTCCATCCCACTGTTCTTTATCCCAGTACTAAGTCTGTCTGTTGGCATATACAAATGATTCCCTTTTATTTCTCTCTCTCTCTATCCCTGTTTGTCAGTTTCCTGTTTCCTCATTTCATCTCAGCACGGCTAGCTTGACCGAAAGGAGAAAGGGAGGCCGACTCCTCTCAACTTGACAAAGCCTCAACCACGGCAAAGGCCGTCAGTCAGGATGTCAGGATTTCGAAATTGCATTTCTTTCTGACAGAGGTGCTACATGGCTTCGTGCAAGCCCTTTCAACGGGATAAGTTAATCGCCTCAATTGTTTCTGTTAAATGATGCTCCACGGGGGTCCTGCTTTGAGTTCTGAAGTCGTAGGAAACGGCATGTTCTGTCGGATTTTTATTTCAACTTGCCCGGCTACTTTAATAATAGCTATTCATCTCATCAGCTTTGAAAGAGAAGGAGAAGCAAATGTATGCCCAGCGGTATTCGGAATTATATAGAGAGAAAACGATCCAATGCTGTACGAGTGCTTGCTCAGGCTGTAACATTGCTTTATGATTAAAGCTCTTACGTTTAGTACCTATTACATGTCCTGAAACACATTAAAGGCAGAGGATGTAGTGTGTGTGTGTGGTTATGTGGTGCAGTTAGATGGCCTGGGCAATATAACATTAATTTTATTTGTTATCAAGGAACACAGAATGATAAACACTATCCTCAGGCCAAACTATTGCGGTAGTAAAACATCATGAAGCTGGGATAGCAAAAGTACCAGCAATAATCATACACAGAGCTCTAGGTCGCTGAGAATGAAGTATGAAGCCTAAATCAGCAATTCCAGTTTCATTGACATAATAAAGGAACAGGACCAGATTAACATTGGGCCTGATGGGCCTGCAGCCCCTCGGCCTCTCCACAAAAATAGGCCCAGGCCAGCCATGAATGTATACATTCCCCTTTGGCTATTTGAGGTGTAAGAAGGTATGAATATGACCAAAAGCTGATAATCACGTTCTCACACATTAACTACATAGTTTATTTCTATCAACAAAAATCATATTTTGCCTTCTGTATTGTGTGTCAGTAAAAAGGGTGCTATGTATTGTGTGGCGGTCGCAAGCGTGCTATGTATTGTGTGGTGGTCGCAAGTGTGCTATGTATTGTGTGGTGGTCGCAAGTGTGCTATGTATTGTGTAGCGGTCACAAGCGTGCTATGTATTGTGTGGTGGTCGCAAGCGTGCTATGTATTGTGTGGCGGTTGCAAGCGTGCTATGTATTGTGGGGTGGTCGCAAGTGTGCTATGTATTGTGTAGCGGTCGCAAGCGTGCTATGTATTGTGTGGTGGTCGCAAGCGTGCTATGTATTGTGTGGTGGTCGCAAGTGTGCTATGTATTGTTTAGCGGTCGCAAGCGTGCTATGTATTGTGTGGTGGTCGCAAGCGTGCTATGTATTGTGTGGTGGTTGCACGTGTGCTATGTATTGTGTGGTGGCCGCAAGCGTGCTTTGTATTGTGTGGTGGCCGCAAGTGTGCCATGTATTGTGTGGTGGTCACAAGGGTGCTGTGTGGTGTACTGCTGCTGTAGCACATCCACTTCAAGGTTGGATGTGCTGTGCATTCAGAGATGTTCTTCTGCATAACACCCTTGGTTAATTGGGTTACTATCACCTTCCTATCAGCTTGAACCAGACTGGCCATTCTCTTCAGACGTCTCTCATTAACAAGGTGTTTCCACCCACAGAACTGCCGCTCTGGTTCCGTTCTCTGCAAACTCTACAGACTGTTGTGTGTAAAAATCCCAAGAGATCAGCAGTTTCTGAGGTACTGAAACGACCCGTCCGGCACCAACAATCATTCCACAGTGAATGTCACTTAGATCACATTTCTTCTCCATTCTGGTGTTTAGTCTGAGCCACAATTGAAATTTTTGACCATGTCTGCCAGGGGAGAGCTGGTGAATTTTAGCCCAGGGAGCAAGACTGGACTCTTCAGCTTATAGGAACATTTTAAAGGAAAAAAATGCAGGTGGACCAGTGACCCAGCCCAAGTTAGCCCACTATGGGACCGGCCCGGGGAGCAGATGTCCCCCTGCCCCCCCCCAGCCCAGCCAGCCCCTGATGTCTGCATGGTTTTATGCATTGAGCTTCTGCCACATGATTGGCTGATTAGATATTTGCATTACCTAGCAGGTGTTCAGGTACCTAATACAGTGGACAGTGAATGTTTATATATTAGGATCAATATAGATATATACAATAGACAGTTTGTTTATATATATTATACATAGATTCAAGGTTTATTCTTTTATTTATTTTTCTTAAGTTTTCAGCCCCCTCCACTTTGTTCAATGTTAAATACCTGAAAATTATCATTATTCATGTATGTTTCTGTGAAAGCACTTTAGAAATAAAAAGAATCAACCATTGTTTGTATTTTTGTCTTCAATGGTCAATAAAATAACATACCTTTACCTCCCAGCTGTCCCGATAGTCCTGATTTTAGGGGACTATCCTGATTTTCCAGGAGCTTGTCCCGGCATGAGGGACAGCTGGGACGTATTTCCACTCTTCACGTTACATACATGATGTGTGATCCAGTTAGTGGTGCTCTCTTCATGTAAGGGAGGATGGGAGGGAGATGTAGGTGGTTGGAGAGAAGTGCAAACTATGACCTCCATGGTGCTGGCCACACCCACCCACAGCTGGCCACACGCACACATCATTGGCCACACCTCCGGTGGGACGGCACTTCTCACAATAAGCCCTTTATAGTTTTAGTTATAGTTTTAATTAAGGCCCATGTGGCCCTTATGCTGGCCCTACCTCTGTTGATGAATACGAGTCTAGGTCAGCTCTGTATAACAGACAATACACTGCAGGATACAACCAATATTCTCGCCTTGACCCTCTTCAGTCTATCCTCAATGCTGCTGCCCACCTCATTTTTCTCTCCCGCCGCTCTGTCTCTGCAGTCTCCCTCCAACAGTCACTACATTGGCTCCCCATACCCTACAGAATTAAATTTAAACTCCTCACCCTCACCGTTAAAGCTCTTAGTCAATCTTCCCCTCCCTACATCTCCAATCTCACCTCTACCTACACTCCTACCTGCCCCCTCCGCTCTGCCTGTGACCGCCGCCTCACTACTTCACTGATCACCTCCTCTCACTCTCCTCTTCAGGACTTTGCCAGGGCTGCTCCCCAGCTGTGGATCGATCTTCCACGTTCCATCAGGTTAGCATCTACTCTCAAAGGCTTCAAGCGTGCCCTTAAGACTCATTTCTTTATTCAAGTCTATCAGTCCTCATCCTAACTTCCTTGTCCTGGCTCTCTCCCCCAGTTAGTACCACCCTATTTGTGTCTCCCCCTTTCCTTTAGGATGTAAGCTCTCAGGAGTAGGGCCCTCTTTCCTTGTGTGCTTCTTCTACTGTTCCTTCACCCTCTGTACCTCTTGGCCGGCTTCCCTAGCCCTGTTTTCCCTGTTTCCTTAAGCTTCGGCCTTCTTTTCGCTGATTTCTACCATCCCTTTCACTATCTGTCCCAGAAATAATCTGATTTTCTTTACCCTGTCACCTGTGTTTGTATATATTTTTGTATCATCTTGTGTCTTGGTTCTCTGTTTTCTGTATATCTAATGTACGGCGCTGCGGACCCTTTGTGGCGCCTTATAAGTAAAGAGGATAATAATAATAATAATAATAATAATAATAATAATAATACATATGTTGAATATCAAGTCACGCACAGAAAAAATTTTCAATTAATGTCACATGTTATAGTTAATAATGACAGAAAATATAAAATAAAAATTACATTTCTTTTCTCTCCATAAAATACAATTATTCGGGTTTTATTAATGTCTACTGTACATAAAATGCGTGTTCTACATTTGTTCCTGGTTGCAAACACATGTTCTAGCGTGCATATGCGACCATCATTGCAAGTAATTGGCACTTACACCAGACCTGTAGCTGGTTGCAAGTGATATGACAGAAAATCTTGTAGCTTTGAGATGCCCAAAGCTTGAATCTGATGCTGCTGATTGCGCTCGAGCTTGACACATCCTTACTGTACATAGACTACATGCATACGCCCGTTTCCCTTCTCGATCCGCCCCCTGATACTGTAGTCAGTAGTAGGGTCTATTGCACTCGAAGATAAATTTGACCTTGCTGTACTCACTGGCGTATGGATTGTTTCTGGTGCAGAGCGGCTTTACGCAAAATACGGCACGTATTGGCATTTACGTTCCTTAATGAATCAGGCCCTTTATGTCTACCTTATATAGTAATATCTGAAATTCATCACACAGTAAGGTATTTTCAGGTTTGTATCTAACTTACTTATAAATTCATTATACATAACTTAAATATTTGTGTCTGTCACTAACTGCCCCAAGTGTGAGGAGGCCCCAAAGGTCTCTCTTTAACCATTACCACAAACTGCCCCCAGCCACAAATTGTCTGTTGGAGAGGTGGTCACACCAAAATCATCATCATCACTCCACATATCACTTGTCACCTTCCCCGTCCTATAGATCTTAACATGTACAAACCCCACCACAGAGCAGAATGATTTGACACCATAGTTTCAAAGCTCTAAAGGTACCTATGTAGAAATATAAGATAATCAGATACCAAAGGCTTTTGCAGTCAGAGAAATAGAGGACTCCAGTTGTGGCTGGACTCTCTCCACTGATGGTGAATCAGAAGTTTGCTGGGAATTACAGTTCAAAATCATGGCCCAGTCCTAATATAAAGCTACTGATTGATGACAGTGTGAAAAGTCTCACCTCTTCCTTAAAGAAAGGAATGGCTCAATGGGCTAGTAGAGAGGGTCTTTGCTTACAGTGAAAGAGGAGAGTCTAGTTTGAATCCTTCGTCTGCTTTAATTTTAGTACATTGAATGTTGCAGCAGGCTGATTGAAGACATTAAAAAAGTATAAGTATAAGTTAGCTCAGTTGACTAGTAGTGAGATGTCCATGGACAATCATGGAAGAAATCCTGCTTTGAATTCTGAGTTGCTTCCTTTTTAGCACATTTCATGTTGCAACAGACTAGATGAAGTCCATGAGAAAAGTCTCTCAATATCCTCAATAAGTGTTCTAGATTGGTGGCGCAGTAGATAGAAGATCTGTTTGTAATTGATGTGGGTTCCCTTGTTCGATTCCCCAGACAGGTAACTTTTACAGATCCATTGATTTTGCTCCAGGGCCATTGACGGCATTAAGAAAAAGGTCTTACTGCTGCTCACATCATGTACTGGCTTGGTGGCTCAGTTGACTAGTAGCCAGATTGCTGACTGTGATGTTAGAGGTCCTGGTTTGAATCCCCAGACAGGTTTGATGGTTTCTCTGTCATCATCCTGCTCAGTGGCTTCTCTTCTTGAAGTATTCCCCATGTATTCAATATATTAATATACTTGTCTAGCATTATTTAATTAACCTGGCTGTGGGGTTTCTAAAGAAATTAACAGCCAATTTATCAAAAGTACATTTCTTTCTTAGGTTCCAATCTTTTACAAAGGAACTCTCTGTTGGTTGAGCACTTTACTGCTTGCCACCAGGCTGCTTTTTAACATTGAGAAAAATATCAGTAAACACTGACAGCAAAAGCTAACTTAGTTGTCTAGAAACCCAGTACTCACCTGGCCATGATGAAGATGGTTAGAAGCCAGGTACTCATTTGGCTGTGATTGTGGAGGTTGTTACTTGAATCCCTAGGTGTGTTCTCTCTTACTACCATAAATGTTGCACCAGGCTGTTTTATGAAAGTAAGAAAAGTACATGAGTTGGCCCAGCAAACCAGTGATAGTGGAGTCTCATGTCTGAAACTGCAGACAGGTATCATTTTAGTACTTAGGATATTGCACATGCTTGGTGACATTTAGAGAAGTATTACCTCCTAAACATACTGTGCTGGGTCACTGGACTAGTACCCATGTGTTCTACTAGCAGATATGTTAAAGTCCTGGTTTATGTTCCCCCCAGACAGCATTCTGTTAGTATCTTGGATGTTGCTCCAGGCTGGTTGATGATATTGAGCATAATCTCCCCTCATTCTTAGCAGACAAGCTGGCTCTGAAGATTAGTGTCCAGATTCTCTGTTTACAACTAATGGTGGAGTCTCTGGTTTGAACCCCAGGACAAGCTACTTTTAAATACCGCACATGATGCACCAGGATGAATTATGACACTGAGGATGTTCACTTACATAAACTTAAGCTGGCTCAGAGGACTAGTGACCTGGTTCTCTCCTTGTAGAGATGATTGTGGTCTTAGTTCAAACCACCAAACAGCTGTAGGTTTTTGTACCCTGGATTTTACACCTGACTTGTTGAAGACATTGGGAAAATATCTCAATCCTCACTTACAGCACAGTTTGGCTCAGACAACTAATAGCTATGTGTTCTCCTGTCTGCAGATGGTCCTGGTTCAAATACCCCTTAGGACATTGTTTGGGGCACCTGGCTGGATCATGTCATTGAGAAGAGTCTTCCTATGTACCTGAAGTATGTCTTCATTCAAATTGAGGGCATAAAAAAGTGGGTAAGCAGTAAAGTGCCCAACTGACAGCAGAGTTCTGAAGAATGTTGAGTAAAAATGTACTTAAGTGGTAAGAAAGAACTGTACTTTTGAAAAGTTGGCTGTTAGTTTCTTTCGAAACCCCACACAACCAGGTTTTTAAATAATGCTAGACAACTCTATTAATACATCATCACTTCAAGGAGAGAACCCACTGAGCAGGCATGATGACAGAGAAACCACCAAACCTGTCTGGGGATTCAAACCAGGACCTCCAACATCACAGTCGGCAATCTGGCTACTAGTCAACTGAGCCACCAAGCCAGTACATGATGTGAGCAGCAGTGTGTCTTTATCAATGACATCAAGGGTCCTGGAGCAAAATCAAAGGAATTGTAAATGTTACCAGGCTGGGGATATGAACCTGGGAACCCATATAAACTCTAAACAGATCTCCTGCTGACTGCACCACCAAGCTAGATGATATTGAAAGCCTTTTCTCATGGACTTCATCATGCCTGTTGCAATATGAAATGTGCTGAAAAGGAATGCACTTGGAATCCACAGCAGGACTGACTGTCCATGGGCATCTCACTACTAGTCATCTGAGCTAACTTATCTCAATGTCTTCAATCAGCCTGATGCAACATTCAATTTACTAAAATGAAGCCAGACAGGGGATTCAAACCAGAGACTCCTCTGTCACTGAAAGTAAAGAACCTGGCAACTAACCTGCTGAGCCATTTTTACTCTTTGATGTTTTTTTACGGTTTGCTGGGACTTTCAGTTTAGAAACATGGCCAATGCCTGATACAAAGTTACTCATTGAAGACAGTGAGAGAAGTCTCCAAACTTTTTCAAAGAGCAAAAATGGCTCAGCAGGCTAGTTGCCAGGTTCTTTACTTTCAGTGACAGAGGAGTCTCTGGTTTGAATCCCCTGTCTGGCTTCATTTTAGTAAATTGAATGTTGCATCAGGCTGATTGAAGACATTGAGATAAGTTAGCTCAGATGACTAGTAGTGAGATGCCCATGGACAGTCAGTCCTGCTGTGGATTCCAAGTGCATTCCTTTTCAGCACATTTCATATTGCAACAGGCATGATGAAGTCCATGAGAAAAGGCTTGCAATATCATCTAGCTTGGTGGTGCAGTCAGCAGGAGATCTGTTTAGAGTTTATATGGGTTCCCAGGTTCATATCCCCAGCCTGGTAACATTTACAATTCCTTTGATTTTGCTCCAGGACCCTTGATGTCATTGATAAAGACACACTGCTGCTCACATCATGTACTGGCTTGGTGGCTCAGTTGACTAGTAGCCAGATTGCTGACTGTGATGTTGGAGGTCCTGGTTTGAATCCCCAGACAGGTTTGGTGGTTTCTCTGTCATCATGCCTGCTCAGTGGGTTCTCTCCTTGAAGTGATGATGTATTAATAGAGTTGTCTAGCATTATTTAAAAACCTGGCTGTGTGGGGTTTCGAAAGAAACTAACAGCCAACTTTTCAAAAGTACAGTTCTTTCTTACCACTTAAGTACATTTTTACTCAACATTCTTCAGAACTCTGCTGTCAGTTGGGCACTTTACTGCTTACCCACTTTTTTATGCCCTCAATTTGAATGAAGACATACTTCAGGTACATAGGAAGACTCTTCTCAATGACATGATCCAGCCAGGTGCCCCAAACAATGTCCTAAGGGGTATTTGAACCAGGACCATCTGCAGACAGGAGAACACATAGCTATTAGTTGTCTGAGCCAAACTGTGCTGTAAGTGAGGATTGAGATATTTTCCCAATGTCTTCAACAAGTCAGGTGTAAAATCCAGGGTACAAAAACCTACAGCTGTTTGGTGGTTTGAACTAAGACCACAATCATCTCTACAAGGAGAGAACCAGGTCACTAGTCCTCTGAGCCAGCTTAATAAGTGAACATCCTCAGTGTCATAATTCATCCTGGTGCATCATGTGAGGTATTTAAAAGTAGCTTGTCGTGGGGTTCAAACCAGAGACTCCACCATTAGTTGTAAACAGAGAATCTGGACACTAATCTTCAGAGGCAGCTTGTCTGCTAAGAATGAGGGGATATTATGCTCATTGTCATCAACCAGCCTGGAGCAACATCCAAGATACTAACAATGCTGTCTGGGGGAAACATAAACCAGGACTTTAACATATCTGCTAGTAGAGCACATGGGTACTAGTCCAGTGACCCAGCACAGTATGTTTAGGAGGTAATACTTCTCTAAATGTCACCAAGCATGTGCAATATCCTAAGTACTAACATGATACCTGTCTGCAGTTTCAGACATGGGACTTCACTATCACTGGTTTGCTGGGCCAACTCATGTACTTTTCTTACTGTCATAAAACAGCCTGGTGCAACATTTATGGTAGTAAGAGAGAACACACCTAGGGATTCAAGTAACAACCTCCACAATCACAGCCAAATGAGTACCTGGCTTCTAACCATCTTCATCATGGCCAGGTGAGTACTGGGTTTCTAGACAACTAAGTTAGCTTTTGCTGTCAGTGTTTATGGATATTTTTCTCAATGTTAAAAAGCAGCCTTCTGCAACATTCAAATGCCTAAAATTTAAACCTGCCTTAGGACTCAAACCAAGAACTCTCCCTAGCTCCGTTAACAGTAATGTTAGTAGAGCACCAAGCTACTAGTCCACCAAACCTGCCTGCTTGTTTGCTGTGTTATTTGTCTCAATGCCATCAATGAGCCGAGTTTCTCACTGTCATCACAGACTAGTGCAACATGCAAGATAATAAAAGGAAGTTTACCTGCAAAATCAAACCAAAGCCTCTACTACTGCCTGTGTATTCAAACCTGGACAGAGTTATCTTACTCCTTTCTGCTACTCAGCTAGTAGCTCTCCAATCCCCAGCGGAGATATGGCTGTCTCAGGAACAGTTCACTGAGTTGAATACTGAGAACAAGAGTGTCCCAATTATACGGGACCAGCTGGTACAACAAGAGACAAATTCAACACCTTGAACTCTTTGCTATGTTCCTCAAACACTTAATGAACAGTTTTTGCAGAGAGGCAGGGCAAATTATTCTGCTGAAAGAGGCCACTGCCTTTAGAGAATACAGTTGTCGTGAAGGGTTGTGCTTGGTCTGTACAATGTTTAGGTAGGTGGTACGTGTCAAGGTAACATTCACATGAATGTCCTGATCCAAGGTTTCCCAGCAGAAAATTGCCCAGAGCATCACACTGCCCCTGCTGGCTTACCTTCCTCCCATAGTGCATCCTGGTGCCATCTCTGCCCCAGGTAAACGGCGCGCACACACACACGGCCATCTACATGATGTAAAAGAAAATATGACTCATCGGAGCAGGCCACCTTCTATTGCTCCATGGTCCAGATCTGGTGCTCACGTGCCTGTTGTAGGCACTTTCAGCGATGGACAATGGTCAGCATGGGCACTTTGACCGGTCTGCTACTGCACAGGCCCATACGCAGCAAGGTGCGATGCACTGTGTGTTCTGACACCTTTTTATCATAGCCGTCATTAAAGTCTTCAGTACTAAGTGAGATAGTGTTTCTCATTTGATTGTTTTTTTTGTTTAAAACTGGAGGAAGGAAGAAAGGGAAGGTTTGCTGAGAGTGTGTTCAGATACAGTAAGAAACAAAATTTCTATATCTATTCTAACAAAAATTATTTTAAGTATATAATGGCATGGCCTGAAATAGCTTTAAATATCTAAGTAAAATGAGATAGCTTATATGTCATGAAGGATTCTGTCTTATACGATCATGAGGAGAACCCGGAATCGGCTTAAAGCATGGAGAAAGACATATTTGCAAGTCATATACTCATATATAAATAGGTTTGATGAGTTACGGTTATGTCATTATGGGAGTGGAGGATAATTGATGCTGCACAGTCATGTATTTTGGGCCACATTGTGGCTAGAAGTAGGTGTGAGTGTGACCTCAGTTCATTTAGTCATATCGGTTTTCCTTTAAAATAAACACATCTGAAGGTCTGTGCTGCACAGAATAAGAGAAATGTAAGTGTCTCTGCTGCTAATAGGAACAATAGACAATCCAATACAACAAGCACAAGGTATATACCCACTATAAGATATCAATCACGTGTATGAGTAAATGTATCTCTCAATTTATAGAACAGTTGAAAGAGCTCATATATAAAATTTGAAATAAAATTTGGATTAAAAACTTTACGTTATCATAATGGAATAAGACCAATGTGTCCTTAAGAAGGAAGTCCTATTAAAGTCCTTATTGTAGGTAGGTGGGGTTCCAAATCAACAATGTTACTCAGATGTATTTCTTTAGACTTAGGTGCCAAGTTGTAAGTTCCATATAACTCCTGTGTGGCATATTCAGTTAAAAATATTACATCTACCCTCAATAAACTATCTTGCAACCCTACCTGTGTCTCCAACTACCGCTCTTTTACTCTCCTCCCCTTTGCCTCCAAACTGCTTGAGAGGCTGGTGTCAGGTCTCTAGGATTTATGTTTATAAATATTTTGTTGTTGGATTCCAGTAGCAGGAAAACACAGGAAGAGACTTTAGTGAGAAGAGGTACTGTACATTTAAATACAGAGAGTGAGTATCATGTAGCAGCATGTCCAGGGATTAGCCAGGGATCCAGAGCCAGAGAAGGTATTCGTCTGAGAGCCAGGGTTCAAAGCCAGAGGAGATAGTTGTCCAAAAGTCAGGGTCTCAAATCCAGTGAAGAAGTCATACAATAGCCAGTAGTCAAAGCTAGAAAGGGCAGTCATCTGCAAGCCAAGAGACAGACAGAATATGGCAGCAAGGTGACAACAGGATGCAAAATGCTGGTTTAAGGAGAGACTCTCAATAAATTGGTATTGTGTTGTTCCCAGGAAGCTGCTTATATAGGCATGAACATGTAACAACTAATTACTAGCAGCAGGTCATTGGTCCATGCTCTGATGCATGTTATTAATTGAGACACCGGCATGAAACTTGTGGACCAACCGCAGGGTAAGTCAAGAACTGATAAAGCACGAGACCTAACAGCTTCTCTCCTCTCATTTGATCCTCAGCCCTCTGTAATTGGGATTTCACTATCTACTGTCCACTGAGACTGTCCTCAGTAAAGTGACCAATGATCTGCTCACAGCTAAGTCGAAGGATCACTTCTCTATACTCATCTTCCTTGACCGCTCTGTTGATTTTGATCCAGTTGACCACCCTCTTCTCTTGCACACTTTTCACTGCCTCGACCTTTATGATAGTGTACTCTTCTGGTTCACCTTCTACCTTTCTAAATACTCTTTCAGTGTCTCTACTGCTGACACATCCTCCCCTCCACTCACACTATTTGTTGCAGCTCAAGACTCCACAAATCTCTGTTCTTGGTTCTCTGCTTTTCTCTCTATAGGTTATCTCTTGGTGAACTAATATGTTCCTTCAGCCTCTAATACCTCCTCTATGCCGAAGACACCCAAATCTACCTCTCTTCCTTGACCTTTCTCCTTCTGGGGAAATCAAAACTTATTTTTCCATGTGGCTGCAATATAAGAGAAAGGAAAGCCCCAATCTGCCCATTGTCTGATAGTTTCTTCCATCAGAAGATGCAAACGTTTGCCGTTACGCACATGCAGCCATCTCGAGGGCCTAATTTCTGCGCTTCCTGTAAAACTAGACGCAAGACATCCCAAAGCATCATTTACTAATATTCTGTATATTTGTAGCTTTGGATGCTACCCTTTCTGACTTGCATACAGAGGATTCAGGGATTAGTTTTATTACCAGAAGACCAGATCTTTGGACAAATAAGTTTGCATTGTTCATCCAACTATTAGATGTCATGATCGGCTCAAATACAACCTTGGCATGACTACACTAAATATTTTTAACCAACTCCAAAAATTAGTATGTTTATGCCAGTATGCAGAATTTTGGGTATCGCTGACATTCATCTCCCTACACCAGGGGACGTTAGGGGGGCAAATATACAGTAAGGGTGTGTTTGCATAAATGTGACTTAATTAGAAGTGGACACACACGAAGATACATCTATCAAGAGGAGTATATTTAAAATTATGGCTGGCAACAAGATAAGCAATGATGATGATTAGCTAATTGTGTATTAACCACTCCAGTTTATCACACATTAGCATTTACTTGAATGTGTCCTTATAGCACCTGCCCTACGCTTGCACGCTCCTTGCCTCCCCTGATTCACCTCTATAAGTGTAAGCAGTCGTAATGTTCTAGATAAATGATAACTAGAATCTGATTGGTTTTTCAAACCCACTGGAAAACTCTCAGGTTGATACATTTACCCCCAGGAATAAGCTAGAGTTGAAGATACCTCGCTTGGTGAAGGATGATACATCTGATCATATCACCTTCATCTATTGCTTTACATTACTCTAATCCATTGCTTGCGCTCTCTCCACCACTTAACTCACAAGCGTGCCACAGGCTGACATTTGTAGACACCTGATCTGCCATCGCTCACCTGATTTGCCTATCAGTAGGAATGAATGCATGGATATTCCGATACTAGAATATGTGTTTCCATCCAATGGTCATCTCTTTCAAACTTTCTGAGATCTCCTCTTGCAGCCACACTTATAGACATCCATGATAGTTCAACATTTTTTATACATGTGTCTGCCCCTGTCAGCTTCACTATTTAAAACCCTCACTGGCCATGCACTCATTGCCAGGATAGCATTTGACACTCATGCTCTTGTATCCTGTTTCCTGACCTGTTTGTTCCTGTCTCTGCCCCAGTTCCTGCTTCAACATTAATTGTATCCTGTCATGAAGAAATATAAAATTCACTTGCATACATAAAAAAGTGTTTATTATCACTTTAACCAGCACATAGAACAACAGTTAAAACTGATTGGCAACAAGATAAAAAATTACCTCTGGCCATAAGAGTTAATTTATAACTTGAGCGGAGAGGTAACTATCTTTTCGTTTAACATCTGAAAGGACACTAGGACAAATTGCAGGTTTTTCCTGCACAACCCACTGAAGGCGAAGCTGGGTGATGGACTGAAACCTCATTATAAATAGACAGGCGGCACCAAAGACAAACGACATTAATGTGCAATAAATCATCTGCAAAATTTAATTTTTTTTATTTAATTAAGCAATATTTCATATTTGCATATATCGGTGCTCATTAGACCGGTTTAGGTCATAGGAAAATAAGCAAATAGTTATTGGAATACATATAGCGTGTTATTAAGATGCATTAACTATTGATATATGCCTAAAGGAATTACGTTGGAATAACAGGGCATGAAAACTGATAGTCCATTTATCATACGACGGAGGAAGGATGAAGTGTCAGACTTTATGGGGTGTAATTAGAATGTGTGTTCCAGTTAGCTAGTTCTAACAGATGTTAAATTAAAATATCGTCAAGGATCTTCTCAACGGAAAAGTTATTTTCTTATGCAAAAGTATTTCACAGCTATAATACATTCTACTAAACTAAACAATTATGACGTAGTATTATATCAAAACGTTATCACCGTCCAACATTTCACAAGTGAAAAAAAGTTACAGATATTATGAGCAGTAAACCGCAGGGATAGTGTTTTGCGCCTTCCAATGGTCATGTCTCTCCCACCCCATCATCATTATTATCATCTTCCCCATCATCATCATCATCATCATTATCATCACCATCATCATCATTATCACCATCATCATCATCCCCACTATCATCATTATCACCATCATCATCATCACCATCATCATCAGCATCATCATCACCATCATCATCACCATCATCGGCATCACCACCACCATCATTATCACCACCACCACCATCATTATCACCACCATCATCATCATCATCATCATCATCATCAGCACCATCATCACACCATCAATATCACCATCATCATTATCACCACCATCATCATCACCATCATTATCACCATCATCATCACCCCCACTATCATCGGCATCATCATCATCATCATCATGATTATCACCATCATCACCACCATCATTATCCCCACATCACCAACATCATTATCACCACTATCCTCATCACCACCATAATCACCACCGTCATCATCACAACCATCATCATTACCACCCCCATCATCACCATCATGATCCCCATCATCATATTCCTCGTTATCACCACCATCATAATCCCTACCGTTGCCACCATCATCATTATCAGCACTATCATCATCCCCAACATCATCATCACCATCTTCACCACCATCATCAACATCATTATCACGACCATCATCATCACCATCATTACCACAATCATCATCACCCTCATCACCCCCACCATCATCACCATCATTACCACAATCATCATCACCATCATCCCCACCATCAGCATCCTTACCATCATCACCACAATCATCATTATCACCATTTTCACCATCCTCATCCCCACCATCATCATTATAACCATCACCATCAACTCCACCATCATCATCCCCACCATTATCATCATCTCATCATCATCATCACAATCATCATCACCACCATGAACATCATCACCATCATTACACCATCATTATCACCACCATCATCATCATAATCATCACCATCATATCCGCCATCATCACCATCATTATAACCACCATCCTCATCCCGACCATCATCACCATCATCATCATAATTATCACTGCCATCCTCATCCCCACCATCATCACCATCATCACCACCATCATCAACATCATCACGACCATCATAATATTCATTATCACCACCATAATCACCCACACCATTATCGCCATTATCACACCATCATCATCATCATCATCATCATCACAATCCATCATTGAAGAGATCTTTGTTAAGAATTTCAATACTTTGTACAAATTAATTCACCAACTTTTTAGTGACCGGAAAACTGTCAGAACACAGTGTAAATGTGAAATTAATCAACACGATCGTTAAGTGTTTTCTACTAATGGATCATCACACGTCGTCAAGTAGATGATGCTAGAGTTTAAGAAAGCAATTAATTTAAACACTTGTCTTTTATTTTCAGCTTATGTATGTCGTAAAACAAAAATGTAAAGGTTTCTGCTTTCAGTAACATTTCTTGGCTCCTAATCATGTTCTCTTTTCTTGACGTTGATTGATTATGGAGTCCATCACTACAGAGGTTATTCCCAAAGCCCCTATGTCTTGTGTATGCTGCAGTTTAGGATTGTCCTTCCGTTGATTTTCCAAGAGAACTTCGAACCTTTGATGTGTTCTTTCTGGCCATACTAAATAAACCTTCACAGAAAGCATTGCTATGCAGAATATGTTTAACTGACTGTGAAGGCAATCTAAATTGGGATTGCTAGGTCTGTGAGCTTAGACACAACATGCCAGAATATATTAGTCCTACCTACCCTGTTCAGCCTTGTTTAAGGGAACAACAACATCTGAGAGTGTTTCTATCAGTGTTGCTATTGGGGATAAAAAAAACAGTATCCCAAATTGCAAGGACTAATTCTATTGTAGGGGACATACTTAATCAACAAGTACATACAAATTTAACACCTTTCTTATAGATTCATTACAGAAATAAATATCTTTGAGCAACTCCTTCCATTTGCCACTTTAGTCGAAATGAAAAAAAATAACCACCAGAAAGTCTTGTGGATCAAAAGGAAAAAAGCTTTACCTCCCTGTTTTGCGGCAAGGTGTGCAAGATATGGCAAGTGCAACCAACGCTATAGATCTCTCTGTCACGGCTCTGAGGGTGTTTTGCAGATCCCTTGCCTCTACTATAGAGGATGGTGGAGGCAGAACACAGTAATATTCTTAGGATAAGTTCATGGCTTACAAGCATCAATAATAACACAGGAGAAAGTAGTAGTGCTGCAACGTATTATATTGAATGTTGGTAGAACAGTGTGACAAAACGAGTGTGATATGTGAATTATAGCAAATACTTTGTATAGCCCTTCTTTTGTTTCCCCAGCTCATCAGACTACAACTGCATTGTCCAATTACATGTGGTTAAGGGGACATTGTAATTCAATTTAAATATGTATATTTTGTATTATATATTGATGACTTGAAGTAATGTTATTCATTGTCCTTAAACTGAAGCCAGGAGGGTTATGGGTAAAGATCAGGTGGTGTCTAGGATACAGGTGAGAGGGCTTGAGCTGCATTCATTCTCCCCCCTCCTTCCTCTACAGGAAGCATGGAACAGCTGGGGACCCTGTGACATCACAAAGTAGTGTAAGGGGTTAATTTTAGGAGGGGCTCACTGCTACCTTATCCTTGGAAGTAGGGGAAGCCAATTAAGCATCAATTGTTCTCCTTAGGACTAGTCCAGACGTTCTGTCTGCATCCCAGCAGGGGGCTTCTGTGAAAGGACATCTCAACTCCACTGCCCTGTCCAAACCCCCTAGTCCTGCACTGGCCAATGGGGAAGTAGAATAGATGCAGGGGTTTGTCCAGGGAGGGGAAAGACTGTGGAAATTAGACCTGTGATATATAAGGAACAACTCCAGGGGGGAGGGGGGTTCATGCTTGGATTTCATTCAGGAAGGTGCAAAATGGAGTTTTGAATTGTCGTTTTCTAACTCGAGTATATATATGCAGCTGAGAGGGATCCATGGGTCATGAAGTCTGGACAGCAGGTGACAATATCTCCTTAAGTTATTGGGGTAAGGGACAGATGATGTGGTAAATCTGCCTGGCATTTATTTACTGTGTGTACATAATATTCTAGTGTTGTTTGTATGACAATAAATATACTGTTGTATTTTTATAACTGCATTTTGACTGAGTGACCATACGAATCCTAGAAGGTACTGGGTAGCACTGGGCCAGATAAACCCGGTATCTTCACATTTTTGGTGGCAAGCAGTGGGGTCACTCAGTCCCAGGTCTTCTCTGGGTAGAGCTGCAGGGGAACTGTATCGTGATACATTCCAGGGCTCTGCAAAGCAGTTAGCACTAGAAACCAGTTACCACATTATCCTGAACTTACTCCTAAAGGCTTTAAGGTAGAAAGTGTCACGAAAAGCGCTGTGGGCTTTAGGCGAGGGAAGATGCCGCCTAAGTGCCGATTTGATAAGGGGAAGCGCACCCCGCCAGAGGAGAGCGGAAGATGGAACCGTGTCTCAAAGAGAGGAAATCACAGTGAGGTGATCCCTGGAATTAAAATGGGTGTGAGCTCTAGGAACAAGAGAGCAGATCACAGCCCAGTGTTGAAAAAGTTCCCAAAGGAAGGGATGAAGCAGTCCAGTACAACCAGGAGAAAGGTGTACTGGGATGAAGGACTGTGGGAGTGTCTGCAGGATGGGGATATGGATGTGTTGCACCACCCCACCACAATGCAGCACATTTTGGATTATTGGGATGAGGAGTGCCCAAAGATTATTATGTGGGAAGGAGCCAGTCTACAGGAGAAATTGGAGAACCTGTTGGATGTGTTCCTAATGTTGAAAGAGGAGGCAAGTGCCTGTAATTTTCAGGATGAACCAGCATGGGATGATTTTACACATGAAGTTATTTGTACTATGCAGAATCTGGCCAAGGGAGAATCCAGATACAACAATAATCAGCAGTACAAACAAGACGTAAATGGACTATTACAGCACAGGGACATGCCTGATGAATCCCCTGCAAATGTATTAATAGAATCTGTCCCATTAGCAGATTCTACAGATCCACTAGAGACAATGAGTATGGAGGAGCTGATAGTGGAATGCCAGATCCGGGGTGTACCTTACCTGTACAGCACACACATGGATATCCTGAAACGTTTGTTAAAAGATCAGGAGAATCCCATCAATGCCTTTAGTGTTTATAGAAAATGGATGCTCACTTTAGGTCCCCACATACCTCTCTGGGAACAAATGCAATGTCTGCAACAGAGTTTTGAAGAAGCAGAGGATGAGGTATGGCGGCAAGGATTTACGGACACTGAAATGTGGCAGGATCAGTGTTATCGAGTGAATACTGAAAAATGCCAATTGGAATATCTTTTATCACACTCTAAAAAGATGGCTGCTCAGTCTGTTAATCAGGGGGAGGTCCATCCCAGTGGATTAAATACAGTTGCCCAAGCTACTATCTTGGGGGAGACTGGAGAAGAACTGCTTGGTGAGGATGTTGTACCTCTGACTACTCAGAAAGGATTAGGAGAAATTCTCCCATTTGGTGACTTGGATGGAAAAGAGCTACCAAGTAAGTACCATGTAGTAGCATCTTCTGATAATTTGCCAGTGTTATTGGAACCTGAGACTGTGTCTGAGTTAGAACAGAATTACAGAAAAGACCAGTTATCCATCCCTGTTGTGCCTGAAAAGAATTTGTTTAATGAAGTAACGCAGGATACCGCATGTGTGCTCTCCGGGGCAAGTGATGTACAGCTTTACCCAATTGTGACAGAAGAGAATCATAAACTTGCGCAACATATGATCTCAGCAGAAATCATGTTTACAGACTGTAGGACAGAATTAATGGGAGAGGATAAAGGAATTGTCATGTCAGAGGCCACTACCATGGGGCCCTGGGAAAATTACACTTATGCCTTCCCCTATGCAGAATTGGCAGATGAGGAGATGTTGACTGAGTGGGTGTCTGAGAGGGCACCAGTAGAGCAAGATTCACCAGCCCCACCAGCTTTGATGCATCGCACTCCAGCTCCAAATCTGGGAATCCAGGACCCAATACCAGAGGCCTGCACTGGACCATCCACTTTGCTTTGCTGCCAGGAGGACAAGTCTGTGTCCAATGAGGATTCACACTACCCCGATGCGCCAGAGGCGAGGGAAGTAGTGCAACAGTTGGATGTGGTAGCAGGGGAGGGGAGATGCACACAAACATACTTACAGGGGCACCCACATGTGGTTTGGGAGGGGGACAGAGGATTCCCCATAAGCAAAGAATTAATGGAGCCCCCACGCTTGCCTGCCACTGGGCAGTTGTCCCTTGAGTGTTTGGGGGAGGGGGGATTGGATCTTTGCCAGAAACAAACAGACAAGGAGCCAGAAAGTTTGCCTGCCACTTGGCAGTTTTCACTTGAATATGTGGGGGAGGGGAGCATGGTCTCCAGAAACAGAGGACAGGCCAAGGGACTATTTGCAGTTGGGCAATTAAGGGTGGATAAGGCACACAAGGGATGTTGGACTACAACTCTCCTACCATGGATGTGTGCACAGGAGTGGCCCAGTTTTATTGTTGTCTCATCTTATGACACAGGGCAGCATAAACCCCCACTCCAGCTGAGTGGGAAGATATGCCTGCAGCCATGGGACCCTGGTGGGAGATTGAGGAACTGTGTACTGCTGTCTACCTTGCCATCAGACCCAGGAGAAACCACAGCAGGCCAGAAACTTTGGACTTGGAAGAAATGATTACTTGGGGCTAGGGAGCCACTGGGAAACAAGGGCTAAAAAAGTAGGGGAGGAATGTGACAAAACGAGTGTGATATGTGAATTATAGCAAATACTTTGTATAGCCCTTCTTTTGTTTCCCCAGCTCATCAGACTACAACTGCATTGTCCAATTACATGTGGTTAAGGGGACATTGTAATTCAATTTAAATATGTATATTTTGTATTATATATTGATGACTTGAAGTAATGTTATTCATTGTCCTTAAACTGAAGCCAGGAGGGTTATGGGTAAAGATCAGGTGGTGTCTAGGATACAGGTGAGAGGGCTTGAGCTGCATTCATTCTCCCCCCTCCTTCCTCTACAGGAAGCATGGAACAGCTGGGGACCCTGTGACATCACAAAGTAGTGTAAGGGGTTAATTTTAGGAGGGGCTCACTGCTACCTTATCCTTGGAAGTAGGGGAAGCCAATTAAGCATCAATTGTTCTCCTTAGGACTAGTCCAGACGTTCTGTCTGCATCCCAGCAGGGGGCTTCTGTGAAAGGACATCTCATCTCCACTGCCCTGTCCAAACCCCCTAGTCCTGCACTGGCCAATGGGGAAGTAGAATAGATGCAGGGGTTTGTCCAGGGAGGGGAAAGACTGTGGAAATTAGACCTGTGATATGTAAGGAACAACTCCAGGGGGGAGGGGGGTTCATGCTTGGATTTCATTCAGGAAGGTGCAAAATGGAGTTTTGAATTGTCGTTTTCTAACTCGAGTATATATATGCAGCTGAGAGGGATCCATGGGTCATGAAGTCTGGACAGCAGGTGACAATATCTCCTTAAGTTATTGGGGTAAGGGACAGATGATGTGGTAAATCTGCCTGGCATTTATTTACTGTGTGTACATAATATTCTAGTGTTGTTTGTATGACAATAAATATACTGTTGTATTTTTATAACTGCATTTTGACTGAGTGACCATACGAATCCTAGAAGGTACTGGGTAGCACTGGGCCAGATAAACCCGGTATCTTCACAAACAGGAATGGAAGGAATTAGATATATATATATTGGCAAAGATGAATACACGACAATTCGTTGTAATGGAGACATTAATCACATATGCTACTTCATAGTCGGTAACCCTCGGCAACAGCATGAGATGAGATGATATACAGTTCAACGCAGTGATGATAAATAAGAACACTAGGATCCAATAGAGAACCACACAGCAGATAAATGTGAATCACTGGTACAGCTTACAGTCCAAACAGAGTAGTATACAGAACTAGCTACTCCGAGAGTAGAGATGACCCAACATAGCAGGCGGTACTGGAAACACGGTGATTCTTATTAAGTAAAGCAGTAAGCGTTAATCATCACCCAAGGACTTGGATGAACACTGACACATGCAGTAGAATGTTGCCTAGAAGTAGCAGAGACGTGAGTAGTATCTGAACCATGCGTGGAACTACAGGTAGCAGGATTCGTGGTAACTGCAATGGTAAGTTCACTGTAGTATGGAGCAACTGAACAGGGACACGTAACTTGAGCCCAAGTGCTAGCCACCGACACAACATGTAGTTCACGATAACAGTCCAGTAACCAGGTAACAGCAGAGTAAGGATAACCCGTGTCAGACGTGGAACTACAGGTGACAAGTAACTTGATAGTAAGGGTGTGCACTGGGCACTTTTGGTGTTTTGGGTTTTGGGTTCTGATTAGCTTGAGGTTTTGGGTTCTGATTTGTTTTGCCAAAGCACCCCACAAAAGGTTTTGGTTCTGATTTTGGGTTTTGGGTTCTGATTTTTTTTTTAAAAAGCATAAAAAGTCCTAAAATCCATATTTCGGGTTTTTTTCCACTCCTACACTATTATTAACCTCAATAACATTCATTTCCACTAATTTCCAGTCTATTCTGAACACCTCACACCTCACAATATTGTTTTTAGTAAAAAAAGGTTGCACCGAGGTAGCTGGATGACTAAGCAAAGCGACACAAGTCGGCGGCACAAACACGTGGCCCATCGTAGGTGGCTGTGTAGGCTTGAATGGCCTTTTGCTGCTCCTCCATCCTCTGCAGCATATAGAGGGTGGGGTTCAAGCGCGTCACTACCTCTTGTTTTTGTTGATGGCAGGGCAGGTTCATGCTTTTTTGATGTAGCAGGAACAGTGAACGTAGTTTAATATCTGATACTAAGATTTCTGTTCTGCGTAGTGGAGTGGCCCCGGTACCCAATTTGGTACCGGGGCCACAATACCTCCTTCAACTGTCTAAATTCCACTGCACAGATGGCGGACACCGGATGCACGTCTAACACCAACATAGCTGTTAAGGCCGCAGTTATCCGCTTTGCCATAGGATGACTACTGTCGTACTTCGTGCTCATGGCAAACGACTGTTGGACGGCCACATAATGCCAAAAAAAGAGTTGCAAGATGGAATTGTCCTTGGGCCCTCCCACCCACCCTTATGTTGTTGAAATACTACATGCACACTCTAACAAACCAATCATTTCAGCGACAGGGCCTACCAAACTACTGTGGCTGAAATGATTGGTTTGTTTGGGCCCCCACACAAAAAAAGCTGTTCATCTCTCCCTGTACAAACTAAACTGGCTCTACTGAGCTAAGATGTCGTCCTCATCCTCATCCTCTGATTCCTCGCTCCCTTCAGTTTGTACTTTCTCATCCTCACACATTATCAATTCGTCCCCGCTGGACTCCGAAAACCACAGGTCCCTCTGTAGTCTCTGGAGGGCAGTGCTGTTCTTGATTGAGGAATTGATAATTAATTTTTATGAACATCATTTTTTCAACGTTTTGCGGAAGCAACCTCCTTCGCCGCTCACTGACCAGGTTCCCCGCTGCACTAAAAACTCTTTCTGAGTACACACTGGAGGGGGGACAGCTCAGGTAAAATAGAGCCAGTTTGTACAGGGGCTTCCAAACTGGCTTTTTTTCCTGCCAGTAAGAATATGGACTGTCTGACATGTCTATTTGGATGGTGTCAGCAAAGTAATCCTCCACCATTTTTTCAATTGTGACAGCATCCAATGCAGCGACAGTAAATATGTCTTCAATGGTTGGCAGGTCCTTCAGTCCGGACCAGATGTTCTCAGCATCCCCGCCAGCGAGTCTTTTAGGAAAACTGAGCTTTTTCCTCGCAGCCACAGGTGTTGAAGATTGGGCATCGCCCTTGGCAGACGACGTTGATGGCATTTCATTGTCTATGTCATGACTAGTGGCAGCAGCTTCAGCATTAGGAGGAAGTGGGTCTTGATCTTTCCCTACTTTATCCTCCAAATTTTTGTACTCCATTATATGCAGCACAAGAGAGCGTACCCCTAAACCAAACACACTTTGGGACTGCTGAAACAGTGAACGTAGTAATATAGTTTTCAGTTCCTATTTTTTGGGACTGCAGAAACAGTGAATGTAGAAATATAGATTGCAGTTCCTATTTTTTGGACTGCAGAAACAGTGAACGTAGGTATTGCAGTACTAATATTTCAGGACTGCAATAATATACTGCTCTAGAATTTTTTTATACTTTTTAAATTATTTTTTAATATTTTTTTTTAATTTTTTTGGTATCATTTTTTTACATTTTTAAAAAAAAATTTTTTTGGGAGTTTTTAATAATTAGAAAATTACTATGGACTTAGCACAAAAATGCCCAGGACTAAAGCACCACTGGACTCAGCAGGACAGACACTGGCCAAAGCACCACTGGACTCAGCAGGACAGCGCACAGGACAAAAGGACCACTGGACTCAGCAAGGACAGAACACTGGACACAAGCATAAAGCACCACTGGACTCAGCAAGGACAGAGCACTGGACACAAGCATAAAGCACCACTGGACTTATCACGCAGGAGCACCACTACCCTACAACCTCCCTCTACCCTGATCACAGCCCAAATGAAAATGGCGGCCGCTAGCGGGGAATTTATGCAATCCGAGTCTCGTGAGATCCGACGCGAGACTTGGACGTCAGAGCCTCACTTTCATCTTTTTGGGCGCCGGATCCGCACTGTTCGGGTGGGCTCAGATTAGTGGAATCCGAGCCTGCTCATCCCTACTTGATAGTAGCTCTTACAGCGAGATGCAGCGATCTTAGCCAGCCAGACGTAAAGGTGAACCAATAGATAAGGCACAGGTTTAGCAACAACTCACAATACTCGTTCAGTGTGCAGATGAATAGCGGAGAGGAGTTCCAGCTTGCAGGTGAACAGCAGTGAGGAGCTTGCAGCTTGCAGGCGAACAGCAGTGAGGAGTTTGCAGCTTGCAGGCGAACAGCAGTAAGGAGTTCAGTTAATTCTGGTTAAATCTCGGTCCGATATCGTGAGACTGTAAATTCTGCACCTAAGACTAATGCCACAACTAAGGAGGCAGCTGGTCACGTATGGTACAATCTTCTGATTCACCTCTCAAGGCCTAAAGATCAGAGTCCAATTTGGCCACATACAGAAGTGACCAAATTGGACGATATGCAGCCGTTCAGTACTGAAGCTGGGCAGTCAGATCTCTTCTGGCATCCAGTGGGCTTATTGGTGTGGAAGATAACCAATCAAACAGGAAAATAGAGGTCATCTGTCGGCATCAATTGACCGCATCCGCCAGCATGACTGATAGTTATCTAATGGAATTCGGTCTTGTTAATATTGGGCATGAGGACAATATTCGGACTGCACGATGCAATATTGGGGCTAATTATATAGGGTGTGAACTTCACCTACAATATTGCCAATCACATAAGACACATTTGTTTATCTCTAGTGTGACCAGATCAAACGCACCTGCAGTATGTACTTGAGGGCACCAGTTCCGTAGAGTCATGGAATCGATTGTCAGATTAATTGGCCTAAAAACAGCAAAGCACAAGATTAATGTAGGAGTTTTCTGTTTATCTCTCATAGGTGAGAAGTGCGTCTGAAGTGAAAAAAACAAAACCTGTATATTTCATGCCAAAGGCTGCGGTCATTTAATCAGCAACCGAGGATTATATCTTATATCATGAGTTAATTATTATATTATTATTATATATTATGGTTATTGTCATCACCATGGAATAAAATACAAAGTTACACTCTGATACAATTGTATCTAATACGTAGAGAACAGCAGAGAGGAATCATCACCTAGATTATTGGAAATAAACTTATTTGCCTGATTAGAAAGTTAGGAACTATATATGGGATCCAGGAATATTAAAAATAAAGCAATGGATTTAGTAAATGTTGCTTGAGATAATGTGTAAGACAGTAGGTGAAAGTCTTCTGAAGGTGAACACAACTGTTAATGTAAAAGAAACACAGTCACTGCATTGACCTATCTCTGGCGATGGCAGAGTCGCCAAGACAGCTAGGGGCAAATTCAATTAGACGTGCGGCACCACTGGACATGGGATGCAAGGGAAAATGAGCGGAAATATAAGTAAAAACTCAGATGCAACCTGCCTGAGTCATTAAGGAGAGCAAAGCATAAAAATGGAGTAACTTTGCACCTGGGCAAAACCATGTTGCATTGGAGGAGGAAGAGGTAAATTAAAAATGTAGGGACAGATCTATAGTTGGGATCCGGCATGTCCTAGATCGTCTTTAAATTTCAGTGTAAAACTATCAAGTATTTGTGTGCTGGATGAAAAAACAGCCAGTATTAAACTTATGTGCAAAATAATAAACTCCCTTGCATTGTAACATGGTTTGTCCAGGAGAGAACTAACTCATTTTTTTTTTGCTTTACTTTCCTTAATGACTTAGGCCCGATGGATCTGTAGAAACTCTGCATCATCTTCCGCCGAACTGAATCTGCCGCTTAGAACCTAATTCAGAATGGACCGCAATCATAAGTGTGACTTGAGACTTGAGAATGAAAAAGTCTCATACAAGTGTATGTGTATGTATGCAGTATTCAGAGGTGAAGATGAGTCCAGGGGGTAAATGTATCAAGCTGAGAGTTTTCCAGCGGGTTTAAAAAGTGGAGATGTTGCCTATAGCAACCAATCAGATTCTAGCTATCATTTTGCAGAATGTACTAAATAAATGATAGCTACAATCTGATTGGTTTTTCAAACCCACCAGAAAACTCTTAGCTTGATACATTTACCCCCAGGTGTGAATAAGTATCAGATATGACAATTTGACTTCAGACAACCCTCTCAGTCACTTATGTGCAACATGGGAACGTGTACAAAAACTTTTTATATGTAATTGCCATGAAGCATCATGTCAAGTTGAATAACCCAGCTAATACATCAGGAACAACTTCTTGACTTGCGTGCAAAAATAAATAAATACATTTTTTATCTTTGCTATTCCATGGTGGGCAAATCCTAATCTGTGGCCGAGCGACTACTAAAGTCTCAATAAGCGTCCACAAATTTTTTGCAAAACTCTAATTACAAGTGGTTTGCTAGTTTGAATGTCCTTCATCATCTGCTACTTGCACCTGGTCCTGACCACCCGCAAATGAAACCTCTTTTTCAGCCGTATCTGCGACTACATCACAGCCTGATCCATATGTAATCTCTCGAATACGCCCTATAAAACATCCCTTTCATCCCCCATCACGTCTCTTCAGGCGCAAGGAGTCATAAGTGGCAAGAAGCGCAAGTCTGAATAGCCACAGCGTACTTTCATTTTCTGAGCATGCGCTGTGCAAAAAACTGCAAAGGTTCCCTACACAGACTGGCGTATGTCTTACTCTGAACCAGGCCTTTACTGTGAAGTTGGATATACTCTCCATTCTGTCATATATAGACGGATGTCAGCCATACAGAAGTAAGTCCAGGTGTCTGTCAGACGGACTCTCTCCTGAGCCTCAGCTTGATCAACTTCTGCAGTTCCGCTGAGTGATTCAGATACATTTCCCCTGTGTTTCTCGGTACACAGATGCCAGTAATTGTTAATTAATTCAGTGATTTGCTGAATGTCCCTTCCTCCCGAAGCTGGCAGTCTCTAGAGGGGGGAGAGGGGGGCACCGTTGTACTGAGAGTTCAAACACGGAGGATTCCTTAACCGTTTCTTCACTGCAGATTGTGTAAGCACTTGGTCCCTTTTATCCAACACCAATCCCATGAGGACCTTCACCCCCCAAACAATAATTACATAACACAATAGGGGCAACAACCTTTATTGTGCAACATTTTAAAGGGAGGGGAGTACCAGGCAAATCTTTGCAACAAGGGCACGGATGCCGTGCCCAAATCAAATACTGCACAATGTTAGGTATCATGCTGGCAAAAGTATAAACATGTACAGCATATACCCAGGGGCAAATGCAGGATTTGTAGAGGGGGGTTTCCACACCATGCCACCAGTGGGCGTGACCAGCAATCATGGAAGCATGGCTATAATATTAGACAGTGCTTGGTTGTTCTCCAACTCTTCCTATCCCTATAATATACATGGGCAATGCTGCGTGCACTACTGTTAGGTGCACGCAGCTCTCCCTTTTCAAGCAGAGCCGTGTGAAGAGGGGGCAGGGTCCAGTCACCTCAATTATACATTGCCCCAGGCTTGGAGGGGGGGTTTCAGGAACTAGGAAACCCCCCCTCGGTTTGCCTATGATACCAGATTAGTAGTGCGCTCCAAACAAGATAATATTGTATTAAATTATTACAATAGCCACTAAAATAGCCACATTGATATAGCATTAATACAGTTAGGATGTAAGCTCTTATGAGCAGGGCCCCTCTTCCCTCGTGTCTCCATACCTATTCTTCTGCTCTGTCCTTACTCCATATGACTGTCCTGGATTTACTGAAGCATTGGTACTTTGTGTTTATCGTTCTGTACTGTTTAATCCTGTATGGTCTACTGTTTGTACTATGTACGGCGCTGCGGAAACCTTGTGGTGCCCAACAAATAAATGATAATAATAATAATAATAATAACCATATAACTGATCAGCGTATACTCACAATGTGACAAGAATGATAATAGTGATTGTACGCTCCTTCGCGCAGGGCCTCCTCTCCTCTTGTTCTCCACCACCTTAACTCTGCTCTCCAGCTCCTTGTCTCTTCCGTGAGGCCCTTCTACCCCCGGGGGCTCTCACCTTTCATCTAGCTGTACTTTGAGCTTCCGAGTTACTGTGCTTTTTGTTAACTGTTCCGTGATGTCTCACCCTGTATCGTGTTTCTGTCTGTCCCTGTACGGCGCCACGGATACCTAGTGGCGTCCTATAAATATTAATAATAATAATCATCGCCAGAGCTCACAATCAAAGCCCAACTTCAGACTTGCAGCATCTCCTCAATTACCCGTATCTTATGGGCTAGTAGATCTATATATGGAAGAAACAAGAGGGAGGCAACGTATAGTGTAGAGGTATTTATTAATTATAAGCTTAAGAAAGACAATAACAAAATGTACAGGAGAATAAAAATCTATGAGGCTGACAAACCAAACCTTGGCACCCGCAATATCACTTTGTAAGGGGATCCGTAAGCAGTGCAGCGGAAACATTCTCCATCTGGGTACCCATTGCGCCTTGGTCTGAGTCGCTCTGTGCCACGTCAAGCCATGCCTCAATGATCTGAGCCACTCTGTGTCATGTCAAGCCACTTCACAATGGTCTGAGCCACTCTGTGTCATGTCAAGCCACTCCACAATGGTCTGAGTCGCTCTGTGCCACGTCAAGCCATGCCTCAATGATCTGAGCCACTCTTTGCCATATTAAGCCAAGCCACAATGGTCTGAGCCACTCTGTGTCATGTCAAGCCACTCCACAATGGTCTGAGCCACTCTGTACCACGTCAAGCCACTCCACAATGGTCTGAGCCACTCTGTACCACGTCAAGCCACTCCACAATGGTCTGAGCCACTCTGTACCACGTCAAGCCACTCCACAATGGTCTGAGCCACTCTGTACCACGTCAAGCCACTCCACAATGGTCTGAGCCACTCTGAGCAACGTCAAGCCACTCCACAATGGTCTGAGCCACTCTGAGCCACGTCAAGCCACTCCACAATGGTCTGAGCCACTCTGAGCCACGTCAAGCCACTCCACAATGGTCTGAGCCACTCTGTGCCACGTCAAGCCACTCCACAATGGTCTGAGCCACTCTGTACCACTTCAAGCCACTCCACAATGGTCTGAGTCACTCTGAGCCACGTCAAGCCACTCCACAATGGTCTGAGCCACTCTGTGCCATGTCAAGCCACTCCACAATGTGTTTTTATCACTCGGGGGTTTGTCAGTAGGATATGCATATCTTGCTAAAGGTACATTCATCCTGCTCTGGGATTGCTTCCAGGCAGATGCCAGCTAGGAGTAGGGGGAGAGTGCGCACACTGCTTATACATATCTAGCATCTGGCATAAGTTCATGCAGGTCTTCATAGGCCGCACTTTCTGGGTATCCACAAAGAAATTTTGGTGCAATATGCGCTACGCAAACTTGCATGCTTCCCACCAGGGCAGTAAATAGGGCTGTGTGAGAGGGGCGACCTCCCCGGGCAAAACACTGAAAGGGTACACAGTTTGTGAATATTTTAGGTCAATTTGGTTAAAATTGAGGACAAGGTGGCACCAGTTTTCCTTCTCGCCCCAGACGCTAAAATTTTACGTTAGGGCTCTGCTTCCCACTCTGCATCAGCCCCTATGACTATAAATGAGAACAAATGCCAAAAATATAGGCGCATTCTAAATGTATATATGCATCAGCAAAAGGCTCTTTTTTAATCTGGTTTTAGAATTATTACATACGTGGTTTATTGGCCACAGAGCAACCCACAAATGTTTTAATGCCAAGGCTTAACGTGATGTATAGGATCAAGGATAGCAGCCAGGAACCTTGCTTCTGTAGTTCACCTAGCTGAGATAAAAGTTTATTCGGGTGCTTAATCCTTGAAGCTCTCTTATTGCTGCTGTCAGATCTCTTCCATACTCATTAACATGCCAGAGAGCGCGGCATTTGCTACACACACCTTGCCCTAGTGCTGATCTAACACAAGACTCCTTGTTAATGTTTCTGGTGTGTTAATAAGTATGGAGGAGATCTGACAGGAGCAATAAGAGAACTTCAAGGATTATGCTCCGGGATAAATCTTTTGCCGAACAAATCACGCAGAGCCTAAGGGCCTGTACTCACGGTTTTCTATCTGCGGTGTGTTGCCTGAGGTGGATTACAAAATAGAGATCTATTGAACTATGAGGAACATGTTGTCTATACCCACTGGATGGACCAAAAGTAGAAAATTAAGGTCTAGTATCCAGGGTGTATAGAAAAAGTACTGCTCATATTGATCAATATATTGTCCACATTAACTGCATTTATTCCTGAATTTCTGCTGGTATTTGTATTCCCCTTCCTGTGTCTCTGTGATCCAGTTCCCCATTAACACAGCAATTTATGCTGCAGAGATGGCGGCAGAAGTCTGTACTACAATACAAGAGTAAATGTTTTAGGATTATTAATTGTAGATGCTCATTGTTACCCTCACATACTGTCCTTACCATCCACAACATTCCGCTTCCGGAAGAGTTTACGCGCCGTACTGGCGGAACTTGGGTTTAATTCATTGATTATTTATTAATGGATGAAAAAGATAAAAGTCTCAAAAGACTCAATGGATACATTTGCAAAGAGTGAACACGGGTCCATGTGTAGTTGTAGGGTAACCAAGATTAACAATGACAGATTAGTATAAACACAGACACGGCGTAATAAGAATAACAATTGCCGTGGATTAGCAATGACAATCAAGCAAAAACATTTGCATGATAATTAGTGGTAACATAATTCAGATTCACATAAACCTTGAAGATGAAGATTCTACACTATAAATAGCGATGATAATTCACAGCTGATATGCAATGATATAACCAATGAGAATACAGTAATAAAGGCTCCACAGCCTTTATAGGAAGGTCAATTACATGCAGTATACACATTCAGACCTACAGGCACACAGCTTAAATTGAATAACAACACAGGTTCATACAAGTGAAAATATAATATAAAGAAATGGACATTAGCAAGCAATGAACTATGAAATATTATCCAGGAAGAGGTACAAGCAACTTCTGTTAGATAACTAGTTTTGTATCTCTGCGATAGAAAATCTGTGTTATCGACGCATATTAAGAAATCGGGGTCCTAGTAAGACGTTCCTCTTTAGCTGTCATCTGCAGACTTCTTACTCCAGCGGATTGTAAGATGGCATATGGCAATCAATTGTGGCCTTTTAGATATACTGATAAAGTTTGATGCCTAATGCACTCAGAGCACAACAACAACAACATTATAAGGACATTTAATATTAAGTAAGATATCTAAAATGTTCTTCTCAAAATATTTTCAAAAGGCAGATTCAATTTACATCCCAGTATATATGTTTCTTTGGACAGAACCATAGTGGATGAGAATTTCATGCTTTGCACAATTGTAAAATCGCTATGACAAAGGAACATGTCTGGTCATTTAAATTATGTAGATGGAAAGATATTGACCAATCTTGAAGATGTTACTTTCAAATGGAGTTGTCCACAGTTCTTTTCTTAGGCACAATTCCATTCATCACCGTAATACTGTGACTTTTTCGCATGGAATACCTTGGTACTTTTTCAAAGGGCAGTGTAACAGTGTCAAGGGTTAACATAGTCATATCTCCACCAAAGGGTGTGGATGAGACATGAAATGTTTTTTACTTGACTTAGCTCTAAGGCCACTTTCACTTGATCTCGGACTAGGCGTTTACAGTTTGGTGTTAGAAGTGGGATATTCACCTTAAGCTTATAAAAGCCAAGATGTTGGGTAGTGAATAAATTGTTCAGAACAGAGGAAAATACAAGAGGCTCAGCAATCAAGACTGGAACAGTGCACTTGGGATTTACTAGATCTGCTGTAGAGGGAGATGCCTGAACCCAGGGAAGAGATGCAACGGCTAAAAGCACATTTGCTTCCGGCACCCCAGTCTATTGTAGCAGTGACGGCTATATTGCCTAAAATAAAGGATTGATGTCCAAGGTGCATTTATCATGACTTTTGAACGTGTGGTTATGGCTTAAGACTGGCCCCCTACCACCTGGTCAACCCAAGTTGCTCCACTATTATGTAACGAGGCTCATTCAACTTATGCCACCCTTGCACCCAGAGGACCAGAGCTGTAACTGGGCAGATGGGCAGCAGCCCATCACAATCCAACATCACTTACAGCCCTTCTTAGACACCTCTTGAATTTTGGTAAGGGGTCCTATTCCTCTGCCCACCTGGAAGACTGTGTTTTGCTGGCACATAAATTGTATTATTGATAATTTTTTGTGGTATTTTTGTTTACTTGTAATACTCTTTATTTGCTACTTTATCAACCGTCATTTCCCCCAGATAAACAATAGAGGAGGGGGTGTTAAGTAGAAGAGAATAAGCATGTTTGGGGGGGCAAGTGCTAGTTTAAGGTATATTCACTCATAAGGCCTAGGGCAGTGGTAATGGTGAATAGAACCGTGAATTTATCCTGATCATAAGCACAATATCTTATTTAGAGATGAATTCACTGCTGAACGGACCATGAAATGCATCTTCCGACAAGTTGCTGGGTTATGTGAGGTCTGTATCTGTGAACTGTTCCGAGGTGAACTACTCACAGCCTAGTCTTCATTTTCTCACTCTTTCTGTCTCTCTGGGGTTCTATCAATGTACACCTCTCAATACACTTAACACAAACCTTCCCAGTCACCCTTGGGAACCAAACAATCAACATCAATCATCAGCACTTACTGTCCCCAGCCTACAGATATTTTGTGCAGATCACAAAAGACCTATCAATCATTAGCAATTAACACACCAGGGTTTTTCTTTTGACAGGGAACATGAAAATACAGGCATTGTACTTTACTTCAGCATGACTAGATGGGTAGAGCACATTCTCATACGGGAGGGGAGAGTTCTGTGCCTCATTAGAGATTTCAGCCTAATAAAATAAATCCATATAGGATATGGTCAATCACCCTGGCGTGAAAAGGTCAATACATTTTTGTGTGAGTACAAATTCAACAGAACAGGTAGATAGATAATTGCAGGAAATGATGATAAATTGGATTTAGATATCAAGCTTTCAAGATTACTTGGGTCTCTTAATTGACCATGGAAGGGCTTAATTGGCAACTGTCCCTTATTTCAAGAGATAGACCTGCAGGGGCCGGCTGGGCAGGGGGGAAAGGGGGAATCTGCCCCCTGGGCCAGTCCCATAGGGGGTTACCTTAGCCTGGGCCACTGCATTTTTCCTTTAAAATAGGCTGCTGAGTCGCCTTGCCCCCTTGGCTAAAATTTGCCAGCCCTCCCCTGTAGATCTGTGGGATGCCACATTCAGTGTCATTACCTGATCTGGCTTCCTTGCTTCCAGTGCCAGGTCCTTGCACCTTTTCCTCTTTGGTTAAGTTTTATAGCCTGAAATTTCTTCTGCAATAGACGATGGAATTACATGTATGCTCAGTACACATCATCATCATCATCACAATTTATTTATATAGCGCCATTGATTCCGCAGCGCTGTACAGAGAACTCACCCACATCAGTCCCTGCCCCATTACAGTCTAAATTCCCTAATATATACATAAACAGACAGAGAGAGAGAGAGAGATTAGGGTCAATTTTCATAGCAGCCAATTAACCTACTAGTATGTTTTTGGCGTGTGGGAGGAAACCGGAGCACCCGGAGGAAACCCACAGGGAGAACATACAAACTCCACACAGATAAGGCCATGAACGGAAATTAAACTCATGACCCCAGTGCTGTGAGGCAGAAGTGCTAACCACTGAGCCACTGTGCAAGATATTAGTTTGCATTGCTGTCTATGAGCTATCTGATTACACATTACTCACCTAGCTCTGTCCTGATAATCTTTGTGCTGTCTGATTGCTGTTTTGATCATTCGTTACCGGATTGTTTCTGACCTGTCCACTCGAGGCTTTGACTTTAAGCTGGTACTCTGTCCCATGCAGCCCGCCCTTGCCTGACTATGTCTGGGTTTCATCCTATTTTTAATCTCGTTCACACGCTGTCCTCTGTTAACTGTCCTGGGGTACCAGTGGGTGACTCTCAACAAAGCTTATTAGCCGCTTACGGGGTTACCTGGTGAGGACGATCGCCCATTAGACTCCACGCCACTGGAGAATGCACCTCAATGGCCATCAGCACAGTGGATACACACCTACAGTAAACAGCATTATCCACAGTCCACGACAATACCAAGGTTTTGAACATTTGTCTAATCTAAAAATGTAGATTATGACCAATTTCAGTAAACATATCAAGAGGGGGATTGTAGTGCCCAATGGTCTGCTCGGATATTACAGCATGTGATACTTAGGTGCTAGCATTTAAAGGTTAGGAGATCCTTACTTCTCTGAGCATGCTTTGTCACTAGATTGCAGGGCCAACCCAGAGTCTAATTTATATCCAGGAGCACAGCTCGGTAGCGTCAGCAGTAACAGCTCTGATTCCTCAGAACCTTCCAAAGTTGCTTGGAAGGCTCTAGAGCTTCCGTTCTCTGTTTCATGGACGGAGCTGTTTAATAGCTAAAACATTCAGAAAAAATAAAACTATATTTCAATAATGTTTCTATGTGTCATTTTGCAGCAGGCCCTAAACGCTGCTTGTAGCTTTTTAACAGCTGTTTCACGAACCCTATATTTCTGAGCTTTTACCGTTTGTTGCAAAGACCCTCAGAGCGATGAACCACTAGTACTTTATCGCCACCTGTGTGTGTGTGAGGCTTAAATCTGCTGAGACAGTCAAATGTCTTCAATTTAATTATTTTTTTTGTTCCATCGCGAACAGGTCTCAACCTTCATGAACAAAAGCTTGCTGACGACTGTGTAACTGCATGAAAATGTATTTTATCTAATTTTCTTACAAGCAATGTGACTACCGTTTGCGAAAATGAACATATTTTAATAAATCAATAGCTATGAAGAAAACAATCGATAAACAGATGACAATAGCCATCAATTTTCATTTTTAATATGTTGAATTGATTATCCGACAATGGTAACATCGGTGCAGCTCAAGAGTTATAAGTCCACAAGATTGTTTAAAGTCAGCTATAATGAACTGTATTCCGTAGCAGCATGCATTATGTGACCTCCTGTTTGACATAATCTGCAGTAGGGGGTTCTAGGGTTAAGCACAGAATTTAAGGAATGTAAAGAACCATTACAAGTTCTAAAGTGACTGCTTTCATATTTCATACTTAATAAATCCATAATACCACGTAAATACCAGCGCAGACATGCCAGCATCTCAAGATGGGGAGTTGGACATAAGGAGGAATGTGGTAGAAGGGGAATTGGTGAGCGCCAAAAATGGGCGCATCTTAACCAACTGGAGCGTCAATGGTTAGAGTGGTGCCTAAAACACAGAAGGAGTAACATAATGTCACTCATTAGGTGTATTTAATGTCCCTGTAGCGCCCCCACAGTGAGTGCCGGTTGTTGATATGAAAAGACCTTCTTACATGTGAAGCTGCTCCCCCAGGTGGTGATAAGTTGGTAGTGCAGCACTGGGCTATGAGGTTACCTTTCTCCCTGTCTGAGGATCAGGAAATGCCACATCCCCACTTGCCACCTGCTAAGGTAAGCAGCAGTGGGGTAGAGGCAGGCCAGACTGCAGCCTGGGGCGCTGGGTCCCGGTGGGCGCGGCGCTGCGGGTATTTTTTTATTTTTTTTTCATTCATTTTTTTTTTCGGGGTGGGGGAGGGGGGGTCGCCGCAGGGGGGGGGGGGGGTGGAGGGCTCGACGATCAAAAGCATTGGTGGTCAGTGGTTAGCAACACACAGCCAATCGCCAGGCTGCCTGTTCCTGTGCAGCAGACAGGAGGCCAGACGTCTTCACTTCCTATCTGCTGATCTGAGGAGAGGAGCGACACTGCCACAACTACAGGTAAGTGAAGGGGGAACTGCCCTGCATATCTATAGGGAGGGGGGGAACTGCCCTGCATATCTATAGGGAGGGGGGGAACTGCCCTGCATATCTATAGGGTGGGGGGGAACTGCCCTACATATCTATAGGGAGGGGGGGGAACTGCCCTGCATATCTATAGGGAGGGGGGGAACTGCCCTGCATATCTATAGGGAGGGGGGGACTACCCTGCATATCTATAGGGAGGGAGAGGGGGGACTGCCATGAAAATCTATAGGGAGGGAGAGAGGTTGATATGTATGAAGGAGGGCAGAGGAGGGGGCTGATATATGTGACTGGGGGAGTTTTGATGTGACGGGGGGGGATAGCTACAGAGTGGAGGTAAGGAAAATAGCTGCAAGGGGGATAGATGGAGGGTAGGAGGTAAAGAAAATGGCTGCAGCAGGGGTTAAGGAAAATGGCTGGGGGGGGGGGGTTGTGGTTAAGGAAAATGGCTGCAGGGGGTATTTAAAAAATAGAGCAGCTTTGGGGGGCAGAATCTCATGATTGTGTGGTGGTCACATGGGTGGTCTCAGCAATCACTAGAATACTAAATATGAGATGGGGCTGGTAGAGGTTTGTATTTGATTGACAACAAATATTCAGATATTGCTTATATATGCCTGTCCAATGGGGTACTTTTAGCTGGCCATAATGGGGTGTTTTGTTTTAACTAAAGGGCCTAATCATTCAGGGTTTGCATTATAATACATTTTTGCATTTTCAAAACAGGACACCAACTTTCCAGAAGCCAGCGAGAGGATAACAAAGTTGCAAGAGAGAAGAGCAAGAACAGGTAAGAGACAATGGCACAATCTGTCTAAATTTGAATGCTGGAGAATACACCTGAACATTCATATTCAGGAGTGTTCCTATACACCTATATATTCGGAGGAGGGGGGGGGCGCTGCGGCTGTATTAACCTAGGGCGGCCAGAACCCTTAATCAGGCCCTGGGTAGAGGGCACAATGCTTAAGGGGAGGCGCTGTCTTCGAGGGGGCACCACCTATATTGCCCATAGAGATTCTGCTGGTCAACACAGAGCATATTCTTTGGTGGCCCACCATGCGCAAATTTTGGGCACAATGGGTAAAATTTGGTTGACAGATACCAGTCTATGTGTAAGGTCATCTTCAGGCTGCAATGGCTGCCTGGAGCTCCTGACCTATCCCTCCGATGCCAACTACTGAGGGGGTTTTTAGTTATATTTTTGGGTTCTCCCACAACCTGGTTTTAGAGGAAGCGCCAGGAGCGGTTGTTAGATGCCCTTTTACAGAGCTTATTGTGCAGACACACCGGCCTGCCTTGTTTAGCAGATACTGGAGACTTCCAAGATTTGAATTCTCTTGGGGATTATGTGCAGCAATGTTGTCACAGAGTGCTCCCCATTTAGACAGTCTCCAATAACTGATAGACAGCCTGTGTTGGTGCTTCCATGGTTGTAAAGATGGAAAAACACAAAGCAGTCTTACACCCACAGAGCATATTGGGATAGCAGAAGGACCTTCTCCCTGTGCAGTTGCTTCACCACTGGGAGTGTTTGACTAGGGTCTGAGCACCTTTTTGTTCATCCGTGTGTACCCTGGTATGAAGTAGGCGGGGATAGAACAGCCTGTAGCCAATCAGATAACTGGAATGTCACAGAAGCAGGAGATGAGTGCACTGATTATGTTTTAGGCACTGAGCGACCTCTTCATTCATATGATTGTGACGGTGAGGATAGGGCTTCATGTGACATGGGCAGTATCATGAACTGAGGTGGGGACAACAGACTAAGAGTTAGATAGTGGAAGGGGCAAGGTCCCCATAAAGCACATAGAACTTGCGTGAGGCTTCTGTCGCACTTATGTGAAGTACTAAAGCAGGGGTGTCCAACCTTTTAGCTTCCTTGGGCCACATTGGAAGACGACGAGTTGGTTTGGGCCGCACATAAGATACACTAACACTAACGATAGCTGATCATCCAAAAAAACATAGAAAACATTGTTAACACATTAAACTTACTTGGAAATGAAGTTAGTAAGAGTTAGGAAACCTGTTGCAGAATCATGATTAAAGCAGTAGTCCCATTACCAGCTGCAATTTAACTTACCTGCATCTGCCCCTTAGTGGGGTTCGGGGAATTAAATGCCAAAAACTTTTTTTTCCTCTCTTTCTGCACCCATGAATCATTTTTTTTATTGACCAGTTTGAAATGGTCACCGATATAGGAGCATCAGGAGGACTAATAGAGATCTATAGAGATTTAAAGATACGGTGGCGGGAAAAATGGCTCATGGAGCAGCCTCCGAAGAGGATAACAGTGGGTGATATTTTCACCCTACTCAGCACTGCACATTTATAATGGTTTAAAATATGAAAAAATACAATCATCTCTTAATATTTATATTAGATACATACAGAGAACACAGCTAGTTCATAATTGCCTGGTGCAGAAAGTCCAAATTCAGAGTAACAACAATAAGATACTGGATAATCTTTCACTGCTGCTGATAGTTCGTGTGGGTGACTTCTCTGTGCTGCGCTACGCAATGGATGTCGGGTGTGATGACGTCACCCCCGACATTCACTGCGAGCACCGCACGGAGGAGGAGACCAGGGAGGGAGGCGGAGCACCAGCTGACGTGACCGCAAGGTAAGTATTTTCTTTTTTTTTTTTGCAGGATATTTTTTTCATTAACAGCACTGCCCCCTTGTCACAACCACTGGGCCACATTTACAGGCGGGCTAGGCCGCATGCACGCGCTAAAGTGTCAATCACACCTCAATATGAAATAACATGGGCACCAATTGAACTGCTGTGCAATATACATTGCGACATAACCGGACGCTTTTTTGTATTCGTGGTCAACATGTTCGTTGTCTATTTCATTAACTGCCACCCAAACCACTAATAAAAATTAGAGATGCTCAGGCTCAGTTCCTCGAGAACCGAACACACTCGAACTTAGGGGATCTGAGCTGTCTCACGAGCCGACTCGGTACTGTCGTGCGCCCTCGGAATCGAAAACGCAGCAAAACGTCATTGTTACGTCGTCGGATTTCGCAAGTTTTGGACCCCCATTTTTCTTTTCTGCCACTGCTGTGTGCCAATGTGTCCTAGATGTGCTAGGAACTGCCGTGTGTTTGTGTCATTGCTCTGTCGCTTACCATCCAGCCAGGTCGCTGCAGTATTTGTCCCAAAGTGTATGAAAATAATATTGTGACCTGTGAGGTGGTCAAAATTGACTGCAAATGATTTGCAATTAGTGTTATTGAGGTTAATAAGAATGTAGGAACAAAAAAAGAGCAGAATTATGTGATTTTAGCATATTTTAGGATTTTTTCGAAAAAATACAAAACCAAAACCAAAACACACGAGGGCGGTGTTGCCAAAACCAAAACACGAAGCTAATCCAGATCCAAAACCAAAACCACTTCACAGGGGTCAGTGAGCGTCTGTAATAAAAATGTCAATGCCACCCCTTGCACTTTAAGCACATTAAAAATATCTAAAGATTATAATAAATGTTTTGACAATCCTTTCTAGGTAAAGTTACAATCGTGGAGGCTGGGATGCTTTATAAACTGATGTGGCCGGGTACGGTACTCTCTCAGTACTCTTTATAACGCCACTCTCATTAACCATCAGGTATATTCTCAGCACAAAAGTGCATTAGGATGTAATACTTCTATTAGGGGTCACCCTCTTTATAAACAACATCGCCCTCCCTATAACACCAGTCCTGGCCTCGGTTTGACGCTGAGGGAGCACCAACAGTCCCAGCCTAACTGATTAGAACTCTGATGTTTGAATATGGCAGCAATGGCCGCATGCTGGACGGGCCGTAGATGGGCTATCCACGCGGGCTTTGATCGTTAGGAAGTCAGAAAGGGATCAGTTACACACAAAGCAGCAAAAAAGGGTCGTCTGGTAATCTGTAACGATAGGGTAAACGATAAAAAGAGCACAGCAGGGTCAGGAAGCTGCAATCGCTAAGTGATAAAGACCGACGGAAGTTGGGAAACTGTGGAAATGAGCGAGTCCGTACGTCCGCCTAGGGCCCCACCCTACACCTCTGACCCGCCACCTCCATACCAGGTCCTCTCACAACCAAATCCGACATTCAATGGGCCTGAGACCAGGCCAATTTACCACACGGTTGTTCTCCATAACCAAATGGCTCCACGTCCCCATGACTACCTGGGCCTATCCATTTTCAGCCTGTTGTGCTGCTGTCTACCCATCGGCCTGGCTGCCCTCATCTTCTCCCTCAAGGTACGAGACATTGGATCTTATAATGCAGGATGTGAGCTGCGGGCTTGTAGCATGTTGGGGAACGTATCACAGGATTAATCTCAAACATTACATGTTGCAGACATGGCTGCATTTAACACTAAACATGTTGAGCAAAGTTTTGCAGCATTTTTAACGTCTAGGGGCTGGATTTACTAAACTGCGGGTTTGAAACAGTGGAGATGTTGCCTATAGCAACCAATCAGATTCCTGCTGTCATTTTGTAGAGTGCACTAAATAAATGAAAGCTGGAATCTGATTGGTTGCTATAGGCAACATCCCCACTTTTTCCAACCCGCAGCTTAGTAAATCTAGCCCTTAGTATCTAAACTCCTATATATTTACTAAACTGTGGGTTTGAATAAGTGGAGATGTTGCCTATAGCAACCAATCAGATTCCTGCTGTCATTTTGTAGAATGCACTAAATAAATAACAGCTAGAATCTGATTGGTTGCTATAGGCAACATCTCCACTTATTCAAACCCACAGTTTAGTAAATATATAGGAGTTTAGATACTAAGGGCTAGATTTACTAAGCTGCGGGTTGGAAAAAGTGGGGATGTTGCCTATAGCAACCAATCAGATTCTAGCTGACGTTTCTCGGGTCTTTGCTGTTGTTTTTTACTATGGCAATTTTATTAAAGACAAAGAACATCGGCTTTTGTCTTTAATAAAACTGACGTTATAAAAAGAAATGACGAAAATCACTGGCTTAACGGAATTGCACCTTAGTATATACACCCCCTCATCTCTTAAATCAGCCTGATTGCCGTCACTCCAAATGTAATTCATAACCAGTGGAAAAGTTCATCTTAATTAAGCAGAAGAATTTGAAAGTCTCTCTCTCAGATGGTGGCAGCATTAAATTACACTGTCAGAGGTATCCCAAAATGTGTGAGCAATATTTATACTAAATGTATTATTATTTTCATATATTTAGGAATAAAGAACTTACTCTACTGTAAATATATTTTACAGATAGCAAAGAAATAGCTAATACATATATATACAATACATAAGAGGATTTCTGATGATATTTAAGCTGAACAGTTTGATAAACTTGCTTTATATTCATATATTTTGTAATTTTTAGCTAATCTACTTCATTTACCACATATGAAACAAGTTTAGCATATTCAGTGATGTCAAGTCTTGAAGGCATAGGAAATAACCAGTACATATACAAAACATATAAAGGAAATATATCAAGCCCTATACATACATTACATGCTTTCACCCAGGGAACTGATAACTGTCTGAGCCAAACGCCAACATTTATACCCAACCTGAGTGACATCACAGCAGCTTAATATCCTGCAGGTCAGTCACATGACCAGTCTGGCCATAGCAGCTGAATCTCACCCTGCCTATATTCTGTATAACTGAATGGTTGCATAATTATTCACCTTGAATGCTAACAATAAATCTGTAATTTATGGATATATAATAGGAGACCTTGCTAAGGTAATTGCGTGATGTCCCACAATTCCTTTTATGTTTATGTTTCATTTAAAAAATCTTAAAAAAAAAAAAAGATCTTACACCAAATACATGTTTTAGGGATCTTGTATTAGTATGTGGATCTTCCTCCCAGTGCCGCTTTCTTTTGGTAGCAATGATTAAACTTTCAGTGATGCAATTTGCTGCTGATTTTACTACTTGACCAAAATATTAATCAGATAGAGTGTTAAAGTGGCGGTATTGTCCATACCAACCAATCAGATTGTAGCTATCATTTTCCAGAATGTACTAGATAAATGAGCGCTAGGGGTATATTTACTAAACTGCGGGTTTGAAAAAGTGGAGATGTTGCCTATAGCAACCAATCAGATTCTAGCTGTCATTTTGTAGAATATCCTAAATAAATGATAGCTAGATTCTGATTGGTTGCTATAGGCAACATCTACATCTATATTCCTCCCAACAGTTTTGATTTTGATGGAACTCTCACGATTATCAGACACAGAAGAGGCGTGGCCTATCTGAAAGCAGGCGTGGCTTAGGAGGAATGTGAGTGGATTTGGACAGGTTGGGGTGTGGTTTGGCAGATCGGATAGGGGCTTATTTTGTTCCAAATTTGCTTTTTAAAATGTTGGAAGATGTGTTTTCTCTCTTTATTCTAGCATGTCATTTTATTAAACTGAAAGTTGTTAACTCTGTGGGCACATATGCATTATATATGGTAATAATTAACACATTTCCATGATACAAACTGGTCTGCTCTGGTTTTATGTCGTACTGTCAACACTTAAATTAGGCAAAAAAATAATGTAATGTGTATTATACCACACCACCGCCTTTCAATAGCACTTCAGAACATAAGCCTATTTCATAGCTACCTACTCTCGTGGAGTGTGTGGGAGGCTCCCGAATTTCTAGGAGTTCTCCTGGGATCCTTATAGAGCAGTGTAACCTCCCACAATTCACTAGTGAAGTGGGAGGGTAATTTACAGCGGATGGCCCCACCTCCCGCTGCATGTAGCTACAATGATTAGATTTACGCGGCCAAGCCCCCCCCCCCCCCTCGCACTCCGTGGGCGTATTTTTATCTAAGGCTCATTTTGTCTAAAGTAAAACAAAGATTCAACTAATTCCAGCCATTGGGCTAAACAGAAGAATGAAAGGAATGGTTCTGGCTTTGTAGAAAGACGGACTTTCGATGTTTGCAGATTTGCGTAGTGCGCTTCTTGAGATAGCTCCGCCTCTCCGCACACCTATACCCAACACTCATCTTGATGCTCGCGGTGAAAATCTTATAGGCGCACCGGTGCAAAGCCAAAATGATTTGCTCTGTTCATTGTCAATTAGATGCACTGAAGTTGCAGGCAGGGCAGTATACAGAATAAAGATTTATGTGCTGTATATGATGGTAAGAAACAAAATGTTAAAATATCTTTATCTTTTGCTTCCAGACACGTGTCTCTCTGCGCCTCAGGGACTTCAACTTGGCAACAGAGTATTCCCGTCACGCCAGGAACCTCAACATTGCCGCCATAGTCGTGGGTGCCCTCATCTCTACAGCTTTGATTGTGTTTCTTCCCTGGGAAAACCCTCATTTCCACTTTTTCAATCTAAGCGCCATACATAACCTAACACAATCTCATGACTTCACAATGTAAGTTTAACCACGCTGCTCTCCTACAGCTACCCTGTCACATGATGTTGGTGTCAGAGGATCACATGACAGCGTATTTGACTATTCAATAAACAATTCTGGTTTAACAAAGAAGCAGGTTTATACATAATTGAAATTAAAGTTAAAGTTGTTACACTATGCTGTACATTATATATTTGGGCACGATGTAGAGATGGTTTTGCTACAGCGTCAGTTTGACAGTCTCTGAGGTGATATTCTCTCTATGATAGTCTCATACATACTACGGGCCTTTGTCATTAAGGAGAGCAAAGTAGAAAAAGGAGAAACTTTGCACCTTGGTAAATCCATGTTGCATTGGAGGGGAGATAAATGTAAAATGTGAGGACATATTTATAGCTGGGGAAGGGCATGTCCTAGATCAATTTTAAATTTCAGTGTAAAAATAAAGCTATCAAGTATTGGTGTATTAGATGACGAAAAAGTCAGTATTTTCTTTATGTGCAAACTAAGAAAACAATTTGCACCCCTTGCATTGTGACATGGCTTTGTCCAGGATCAAATTTACTCCTTTTTTTGCCTTGCTCTCTTTATTGACCCCCTACATGTTTTTCAGCCGATAATCGGGCCAATCACAGTTCGGCTCGAGCTACTATCATTCCAAAGCATAACGTATCGTTTCATTTGTTTTTTAAACCGGACTAAAAATCTCGTTCAATGATGGAACGATGTTCAATTCTGCAGTATGTTTGCACTCAGCACCAGCATTGTCCATAGATCTCTATAGAATTTACAGAGTCACCATCTTTTCAGCCGATGGTCATACAGATGAAGAGTACAGATCTGACGGTAAATCTTGTAAAACGTGTTTAGTGTGTACACATGGATCAGTGCGCTGATCAGGACTTTCATTCCTTGGTAAAATCGTTAACGATTTTTGCATCTGGAGGAATTTTATGTAGTGTGTACACATCATCATCATCATCATTTATTTATATAGCGCCAACATATTCCGCAGCACTTTACAAATACCCAGCCTTAGTCTTCCTCTGTTAGTAACATTCTAACACTGCAGCTCTCCGGGCCTTATAGTAAACACCTTTTCTGTTTGATACAAAACAAAATTTAAAAAGATCAGTGGGGTAACGCGTTCACTGCAGTGCCTCTGGGATGCTGTCTCCTCCTTCGATGTTTCTCTTCTTGCAGTAGATGATTCTCTGCACTCTCCTCGTATAGCTGCAATTTATCAATCTCAGAGGCAGATGAGTGATACTCACACAGGCTCAGTGTAGCTGGAAGATTGGACTTCGGGGGGAATCTAACAAATATTTAAAAAAATAATAACTTTGGCAGAATTCTGATTAGAAAAAATGCTTTATTTAAATGAATGAAGCATTATTTTTCTATCAGTTTTGCTCTGCTATTGCCATACTGTAGTATTTCTGTCCCGGCATCCGGGGTCCCCCTGTATCTGTCCCACATTGTACCAAGCATCGATGTGACGTCAGTCTGGCAGTGAATCAGAGGGAATAAGATTTAATCTGATTCACTGACGGACTGTTCATGATGAAACATGTTACTACAGAGGTGAAGTGGGGGGTGGGATGCGTTACTATAAAGATGAGAGGCTATACGGATTACTAAAGAGATGAGGGGCTAATTGTGTGACGGGAGAGGTGAGGGAGGTCACATGTGTTACAGATAAGGAGTGTGGCTTGCTCCCTATGTGACGTGAGCTCACCTACTGCACTGCAGCATTACACACACTGTTCAATATAAAATAACTGGTCACCTTAAGCTACAAGCCACACAATTTATTAGAAAGCACAATAATGCACATGGTGGATACAGTGACATCCCCCTAGAACAGACCTGACCAATCTGTGGCTCTCCAGGTGTTCTGAAACTACAAGCCCCAGCATGCTTTTCCAGTAGATAGCCAGTCAATAGGTGGCAGGGCATGCTGGGAATTGTGGTTTCACAATACCTGTAGGGCCACAGGTTGACCAGTGACTACAGTAGCCGTACACAACAATTCCTGAGAGAAAGGTCTTTATAATTATTAAACATTAAACTCATAATAAGTCTGATATCTAACCCAATTGTAACTATGGTGACGTGACAGCATCTGAGCGCCAGTCTGGAGATTTTGGGCTCTAGGCTGTTGGTGTCAGACACGCTTCTCATATTTCTATAGACCATTATGCACATAATAACAGCAGGTCACAGTGACTGAGAGACACGCAGCATATGGAGATGAACGAACTTAAACGTCCATCTCTTACTTTGTTAACGTTTGCTCTGAGGGGAATACGGTTAAAGTCGTCACATTCTAAGACGTGGCTGGTTTGTTGGAAATGAGATGTTTGCAGACAATATTTGCCGTGGCGAATGTGACGTGGAAGGAAAGGGCAAACAATAGAGTAATAATTAACGGGCCAGTAGTAAACATGGCTGCCTTGCGGCATGAACCCTCAGACCCTCGGTCTCAACTGGGGTTAGGATTCCGCCTTTGAGGGGTTTATATATTCTCACCTGGGTTCGCCGCTGGGACTCCAGAAGGACCAGTGGAACACGTTTAGCCCGGTAAGAGTAGCCGGAGGATGCCGTGCTTACTGGGATGCCCCGCCCATAAAGGGGCAACATGACCTTTGGTTCTGGGTTCCCACTCTAACTAGTGAGGACACGGGAACAAGCGCAGGGGTATATGGGACTGGAATATGTGCAAACTCGGCACAGGAGGTGCTGCAGGGAACAGCACTGGCCCTAGGCTCCGATTAGTTCCCACAACTTGACGATGTACTGGTAAATATCCGCATCAGTGTCTATGGCAGGAGCAAAGTCCGGTGTGCATAACTAAGTTCTCCGTACATCACCATATAATATGTTGGCTCTACATAAATAGAGAATAATAGAAGCATAAGTTAGCAACCTGCTGGTATTTGTTGTGCTACCAGTGTCAGAAATAATGCTACTGCCGGGGCTACGGCTACGCCGGGACCCAAAGGTGAGCGGGACGTGGCTATGTTGGGTCATCATCCCAAGACCCTTGGTTTGCTCTCAGAAAAGATGAATGGGGCCCAGTGGAGTGGAGCTGCATTGCCAGCCCTACTCTAAAATTTGAATGACGACGCGTTCCGCCGCTGAGATCAACCATAGCAGAGGAGCCGCTAGTCACTAATATCTGGTTTAATATATGAAACGTGGCTGCCTCATTTAATATAGTTATTTCAAGTCAGCCGTGGGACTCAGCTAACCTCAGATTATTCTAGTTCAGGTACTTATGCCACGCTTTGTATAAAGGATACAGCACTGGCGTATGGATGAGTTACTTGTGAATATCATGGAGAGAGGGAGTAGGTCAGTCTTACTTGCAGGCTACGTTGAATCACATCAAACATATCAATTATGTTGTTTTATTATTATTATTGGGAGCAGAGCCGTGAATGTAAAATGGTTTAATGTAGATCTCTAGCAGCTTTCATTACACCCCTAGGACTAAGTCATTAGTCTGGCAATATTAAGACCTTTCAGGCAGCGAGTGTCTGAGAAATGAGCCTCTGGGTTATTAAAATACATGGCCGCAGAGCAGAGATCTGGTGCTAAGCGGCAAAGGAGGGAAATTAGAGTCTTGTCGGAGGTCTTCTCCATTTCTTATTTAATCAGTATCTGTGCAGGTCATTTATATATTCAGAGGATGAGTTAAATGAATCTTCGCTTTACATCTGCTCATCCGGTGCAGAGTACATGATATTTTATAACACAATTCTGTACTTGGGGGTCACAGACTGTCTGCGGTTCATAAGCCAGTGGGGAACTACCAATCCCAGCATGCCCACCCATTCTGTTTTGTACAGAGTTGTACGATATCATGTTGCAATTAGCACAAGTGAGCAATAACCCATAGCGACATTTCATCAATATAACTTGCAAAACGCTACTCAAAGCATACATCTAATCGGTTTCTGTTATTAAATAAAGACTTTAGTGTACAACGACTGAGCAGAGGGTTGTTTTTCTGAATAGGAAAACACCTAATGCCTCATTTACAGAACACAAGTCTGGCTTCGGCCCATAGAAATGTGGTTTGCATAAATGTAACCATACTGCACATGCACACAAATTGCGTCTGTATTTAGATCCAAGAGTATATTAGACTTGCGGTTTCAGGCAATTGGAGAGGAGTACTAAGGATGTTAATGTTTAAGGATAGTTGAATGGAGACGCACAGAGACGTCCAATTTAGACTCAGACGTGGCTTTCAGATACACTTTTTAGGTGACTTTTTTTACTGGTGCCACAGGCATGTTGCAAATGTCCATGTTAATGATGATGATCACATATTGTGATAGACGCCTCAGTTCGCTAGATTAAAATGTGCTCGTGTCTTAAAGTACACTACAGTATGTGAAACTGAAAATAGTTCCGTAGAACCATATGTGTACGGATGCAAACGCAAATGGTGCAATTTGCATCCAACTTGGGCCCATAAAATCTAATTTACACAGGACATCACAAGTCACTTTGGTTTTGCACTGCTACACCTAGAATATCCGCCCAGTGCATTTCAAGGTCTGCAACTACATTCTTGTCTTTGGAGATCCCTCTGCAAACTAGAGACCGAATTTAGAGTTAGACAGAAGTGGGAGGGCAGAGTAGGGGTGGGCCTATGTAAATCCCCTAGGGATACAGCCTCTGTTTAGAGTAGACTATATATCCAGATATGCTTCTTAGGAGATGTTTCATTTGTAGCTCCTGAATTCATGGTGTACAGATCAGCAATACATACCTTTACTAAAAAAAATAAAATAAGAATAAACCCCTAAGTAAGCCCCCAAGTTAGTATTAACTGGCCCATGGACCACTGCAAACGTTTCCTTTTCTGCAAATGCTGCCATCCTGCTGCGGAAAATCCTGCTTTGTAGGAAATCAGCTAAAGACAAAGGGCACAACACCACCAACGTATTAGGCTGGACCTCGACCACTTAGCTGTTTGTAAATAACCTCCAATATCTGTTCCTAGCCTCGTACTACTCTCCTAGCCCCCATCAGACCTGCTTTATACTCTGTGTTCACTAATAATAACAATACATGTGGCCCGAGTGCTGAGAATATGGATCATTGTCCGATTAGACCACAGATCCAAAGGTTCGGCATTTGCGTTGATTGGTAGAATCATTCCGGCTTACACCAGGCCTGTTTGTCCAGTCGGAACTAGTAGCTGCACACAATACATGGCCAGGTTGTAGGACTTATTTCCTGGGACCCCCAGGCCTTTACGGCTATACTGCCACTTCATAGTCGATACAGACTTTAGTCCTCCACCTTCCAAGTACTGTTACATAATGCTATTCAATCTTTATCAACTGTAACATTAAGACCGGACATGAGTGGTTGGCTTTAGCAGTCTGATCAGATGCCACCAGGACTTAATTATACGAAGTCCATGAAATATAGGTATAGAGGCAAGATACCCTCACCTTTCTCTACCCAATAAAAGGGCATTACCAGAAGCCAGGGGGGTTGATTCTCCCTAGGAGTTGTTATCCTTTAAATTCCAGGATGCATTCAGAATTTCTATCTTCCACAACATGCAAACGGGAGCACTTAAGCACACACCGAAATATGAGTTAATACAATAATGTCAGACTCTGGAGAACTGTGTATTTCTGGTATCAGAATCCTGCGGTTTCTCGCAAATCTTTATTCAATAAAGATTTTCTCTTGAAGCTTTTTTTCCTGAATGAGTTTTTTGAGTGAGATATAAATTTATTTAAATAATTATGAGGGATTTACAAGAATGTAAAATACATGTTAAGCCTTCTGTTCGGTGCCCGATAAAAACAACACAAAAAGAAGCGAAGAAAGGGCTTATTCTGAAGCTTGTTTGATAGTTATAAAGTTTATAACAGTAAGAGCATCAGTTTACGGCTTAGCGTTCTATTTTACTTATATTAACTTTATAGCTACGAAAAAGTGTAAATAGCGACATTTCACAAAAGAGCAGTTTGCTGCTCCTTAAATGATCCCACGCCTCCTGACAACTTGAATTAATCAGTTTGTACCTTCTCTGCTAAGCGCATTAATTTGTCTTACTGGCTTCCAACTTTGTCTAAAACTTTATATCATTCAGGCAAATTTGTTTATTTTCATTCCCTTTGACTACACCGCCAAACTGCACTGTTCCTAAAATGATATGTAATGCACAGATCCCAGCTGGGCTATAGTCATACCCAAAGGCAATACAAATAAATGAATCTGCAGGAGCAAACGCAAGGATTTGTAGAGGGGGGTTTCCACACCATGCTGCCAGTGGGCGTGACCAGCATGCATGGGGGTGTGGCTATAATTTTAGACAGTGCTTGGCTGCTCTCCAACTCTTCCTATACCCATAATATACATGGGCAATGATGCATGCACTACTGTTAGGTGCAGGCAGCTCTCCCTTTTCAAGCAAAGCCGTGTGAAACGGGGGCAGGGTCCAGCCACCTCAATTATACAGTGCCCCAGGCTTGGAGGGGGGTTTCCAGGCACTAGAGGCCCCCCCTCCTCAGTTTGCCTATGCTCTGAGAGGAAGATATGAAGGAGTGAATGAGAAACACCGAAAGGAGCCAGCGAAGGTCAAGTAATATATTTAGTAAAAGTTGCAAGGTCCATGTACAAACCCTAATTGTCTACTCTTCCGGAATGTCTGTGAGCCTTCTGAATTTCAAAGGAATCCTCCAAGATCTCGCGGGAGACTAGAGCTTTTAAATTCAGCACATGTAAATCTAAACCCTTTTTTGATAGACAAGCGCTGAACCGGTCTTGTCTGGGAGAGCACTATAGTGATTAGATATAGAGCTCTTCCTGGTAAGTCCACTTAAGGTTTGTTAATTAAAAGTTAATATATATGAAAAGTTAATATAAATTACTATGGTCGTTTTTGTAAGGTTTATAGACACCATTTAAGTTGTTATATAACGACCTTCCCCTGACTGCTATTTGTTATAAATTACCAAACCAACATCCTGCAACAAACTTGAGAATCTCTTGTATATTACTGATCTAACATCAGCTCTTAGTGCTAAAAGCAAATGTAGGTCAACTACAGCCAAGTATTTTGTGTTCCGCTCGGTACAGAAAGTTTTGCATTTGTGAAATAATTTTGTAACTTAGAAAGAAAAGATATTCCAAGCTCACTCCATGGGACCTTGTCAGAAATGTCAGACTCTGACAACATGCTGGTAATTATACTGTATGTCTGCTGGTAAATAATTCACACCTCGCTATTTACATATTGAGGTCAGTCAGGAGCCTCCTGCAGACCACAGTTGGGTGGAGTGTAGTCAGACACCGGGATATACGATTATTTATGAGCTGCCATAGAATCTGAAGACTGAAGGCCAATACAGTTCCATCGTTACAAGGTTATTGCTTTGTAGAGATGTGGTTCTCTACACGCCTACATAACACAAGGAATATCCTTAAAGAAAATGTCATTGCTACAGCAACTGCAAACTGGACGGCACAGTCCAAAGCAACTTATCCTCTGCCGAAAAACAGCCTCATCACGGTCAACCTAGAACGGTCCCTGATGGTTTTCATCGATAGCTCCAGAGTAACTATATAAAATACAGCAAGAAAATGATCTAAAATAGGAACATTCAAACATTATAGATGTGTAGTAAAGCAAAAGAAATTATATTCCGCTCAACAGATGGAGTGGAGTGTATTGCAGTGAACAGTGCACCACAGGATTTTGCAATTAAATGTCCCAAGCTATTCGTTGTTAACCTGATCAGAGATAAGTCAGAAAACAACCTCTACTTTATCTGTATGTAATTGTCTATAGTATATTTGTTACAGATCTGTGTAAACATGCAGCACAGTGGTAAGAATAGAACTACAGGTTCATCCTGCGTTGAGTTTGTATGTTCTTCCCATGGTTGTGTGGTTTCCTAACCGAGTCAAAAATCATATTGGTAGGTAAATTGGCTACTGGCAAAAATGGTGCATGCATGTGTGCGTAGGTGTGTGTGTGTGTGTGTGTGTGTGTGTACGTAGGTGTGTGTGTGCGCATGCGCATGTGCGGGTTTGTGTATCTCCGTGCAGTAGGGCGCAAATTCTAATTGAGCAGGTTCTGATGTGAACGATTACATTTTCTTTGTACAGCACTGCAGAATATGGTGATGCTATATAAGCAGTAATGAAATATACAGCGCTGCCAGAATGATATTTTTCTTTTCTTCCCACTTACACATTATATGCCACACAATGGCCGCCGTAAAAAAACACGAATGCTTTCGGCATCACTACCTACCTAGGTGTACAAATATAAATACACATTGGAAAAATAACTGCTGTACTTTTTATTTACAATACACTGACTGGTGCAAAACGCAATTTTTGTTGTACTAATGACTCTGCCAGTCTGTTCACCCCCTTTTTCATTATGAAACCACAGTGTGAAGTTTACTTCTGAAATTATAGTTTAAGTGCCGGTGACTACTTGCAGAAAATGTACTAAATATGTTCAGATAACCCTACATTGCTAAGTTCAATGTGCAATAAAAGAAGCAATGCCGGTGTCAGTGGTAAAAAGAAAATAAAGATTGGAAATCTGGTTGAGGATTAGGAGACCAATGTATCATGCACTTACCAAAACATTGAATATATAACAATGTATAGGAAGATCAGTGCTTATTTTAGCAGATCATATTGAACAAGAAGGCTCTTATCATGTTTGATGAAGGACTAATTGGCTACAACATCAGTTCATCTGTGATCTTCCAACTAGATGGAATTCTACCATGGCTATGATTGAGAAACTGCATGAGCAAAGGAAGGTCATCAATGATTATATTAAGATACATCCAGAATTTGTGGGAAATGTATTTTTCCCACAAAGCGATGGCAGCTGACGGACGGCATTTGTAAAGAGCTCTGCGCCATTAATGAGGTGAGAAAATTAGTTGCAGTAGCCATTGTGGTATCAGTGACATTTCACCTATTTTTTTTTATCGTTAGAGCAATCGTTGAGCTATATACATAGTACTTCAGCACCACGGACAGGAATGGTCTGCAGTGCAGGTTATTATTATTATTATCCTTTATTATTATCCTTTATTTGTTGGGCTCCACAAGGTTTCCGCGGCGCCGTACACCATACAAACAGTACACTATACAGGGTGGAACAGCACAAAACAATAAACAAAAATACCAGTACTTCAGAAACTCCAGGCAAGTTAAAGCAATAAACATGGAGCAGAAGAACAGGTGAGGAGACAGGAGGGAGGTGGGCCCTGCTCATTTGAGCTTACATCCTAAGGGAGGGAAAACAGAAAGACACAAGGGGAGCCAGAAGAGGCAAAGGGAGAGCGAGAGGAGGTGAAGGGGTTATGTGGATGGTTGGGAGGCTTCAAGGAAGAGGTGGGTTTTCAGTGCACGTTTGAAGGAGCACAGAGTAGGAGAGAGGCGGATGAAATGAGGGAGGTCGTTCCAGAGAAGGGGGCTGCGCGGGAAAAGTCTTGGATTCTGGAGTGGGAAGAGGTGATAAGAGTGGAGGAGAGTCGGCGATCAAGGCCTTTGCCTTTCTGTATGAGTGCTAGTTCTGCAACTGTCAGTGAAGCATCTTCTTGTAAGGTCAGTAGTGACGATGCAAGACCTTGTCCTTCAGACTCAAAAAGTGGTGCCCAAATACTTTTAAGTGTAAAAGCCAAGATGGAAAAAAACAGTAAGGCAGAAGAAACTGTATGTTCTGATTGAGAAATGACACAAATCCCTGAGGAGAGGCTATCCACGAGTGCTATGTGTAAGCCTGACCTTTCTGATAGTGTACCCATAAAGAAGGCCCCTTTCAGCATTTCTGCAGATGTGTGGATGAACAGCCCAAGTGTAGCCGGTGATACACAAATTGAGGATGCCACTTTGGAATTACAACAGGATGAGGGGGATATTTGTGTAGCTGACGATGGCGCTAATGAGGATGTTAATGATGATAATATTGTTTATGTAAGTCCTGCACCGGTGGAAGCAGTTCTTACATGTGATAAGAAGAAGGCCATTGTCATGCCTGGAAATAAGACAAAAAAATCCACCTCTTATGTGTGGAATTATTTGTACCCAAATCCTGACAACAGTTGTCTAGTCATTTGTAGCGTTTGTAAAGCCACACTCAGTAGAGGTAGGCACCTTAACTATCCAGGAACCTCATCCATGTTACGCCATTTGAAGAGAGTTTATGAGGAGTTTTGGGGAAAATCAGAAACAGTTCAGCACCGGCTAGCTCCCTTCTCTCACCTAGGTCCATAACACCATCCTTATTAATATCCTCACTAGGGATCGGAGTTAGTCCTGCATCCAAGTTTCTAAGGCTAGATGGCTCCTCCACTATCTAGGATTCCTCAGAAGAATTCTTTAGCATTAGTCCCCATGCTGCTGCTGGGGGTGGATCTTCATCCCAGAAGCAGACCAAGAAGAAGACTACTAGTAGTTTACAACAATTGACTGTTAAACAATATATGAAAGCTGTCACCCAGTTGCTAAGCGGATCACAGAAGCCATGGCGACTATGCTAGTATTATATCTGCATCCAATATCCACTGTTAATGCAGCTGGTTTTAGACAGTTACTTGAGGTCTTGTGTCCCCGTTACCAAATTCTATCACGACACCATTTTACTAGAAAAGCTATTCCTCACCTCTACCAGAAGATTCGTAAAAATGTAATTATTGGGCTACAAAATGCCATTCTACCCACTGTACACTTGACCACAGATATGTGGACAAGCGGAACTGGGCAAACTAAAGATTATATGACTGTGACAGCCCACTGGGTTGGTGATTCCCCTTCACCAGCAGGAACAGCAGCAACATGTACAAAATGATGTCACATTTTTCATTTTTCAGGCAGGCTACTCTGTGTATCAGCGGCTTCACTAAGAGGCATACAACTGACAATCTGTTACAAAAACTAAGGGATGTCATTGCTACATGGCTTATCCCACTAGGACTCTCCTCAGGATATGTAAGAACATTAAAGCTGGGTGAATTCCCTCACATTCCCTGTTTTGCTCACACAATAAACTTGGTGGTGCAGAGCTTTAGGAAAAATGAAAGGGACGTGCAGGAGACGCTGTCTGTTGCCCGTAAAATTTCAGGATATTTCTGGCATTCTGCAACAGCATGCAGGGGATTGCAGCAGCTACAAGAACAATTTAATTTGCCCTGCCACCAACTGAAGCAAGAGGTGGTAACAAGGTGGTATTCCACTCTTTATATGTGTAACACCACCTTTCCCGTAGGATTAAGGCGTGTATGGGTGTGTGTGAGTGTGTTTCGGTTCCTGGTCAACTAGTTTATCTTTACTCTCGGTGCGTAGTGCCTCCACCCTGGTCTTCAGATAGTAAGGTCTTCACGGGGTAATGCCCTTGTTCAGTGACACCAAAGGGAGACCAAGGAGCTCTCCACCCCCTTACTCTCAACCCCAGACTCAAATACAGAAAACACACACCACTCTGTAGCTAGCTTTAGAAACCAACGGAATGGTTCCCCAGGCTAGTTTCTTTTTTAGTAAGTTTGCATAACAAGTGCACATTTAAAACAGTATATCGGCTCACAGGTAAACTAAACAACAGATTAACCTTTAACTTACTATATAATAACACATAGTTCTTAATTTCCTAAAGACCAGCTTCAGAGGTACCTCTGCATCTTAACATTATTCTAGTGAACAGTTCACACTAAACAGGGACATGTAATAACACGGCAGCTGAAACCAATATAACTTTCACATATAAATATGACTGTCCAATATATAACAATATGCAACACACATCATAAAGTGCATTTGGTATTCATATCTACAGGCTCAGTTTGTTACTTTTCAGTAATACAATCTGAGTTCTCAGCAGAAATAAAATGGTAACTGCAATTCTCCTATGGTAGAGATCCCTCCAGCAAGCAATAATAAAATAGTAATAAACACAGATTTCTCCGATGCTTGTCACATGTAGCAGAACTCCAGCCTCTCTTGAGCACTCCTTGCCGCTGAAGTGCTTGGTTTATTAAAGTATGCATGTCCTTTTTAATATCTAACATAAGGGTAGGTGGGAGGGTGAAAGGACAAATCCATCTTGCACCACTTTTCTTTTCTGCCACTGCTGTGTAGCAATGTTTTCTAGATGTGCTGTGAACTGTCGTGTGTTTGTGCCATTGCTCTGTCGCTTAGAATCCAGTCAGCTCGCTGAAGTCTTTGCCTGAAAGTGGATGAAAATAATATCTTGACTTGTGAGGTATTCAAAATTGACTGGAAATGACAGGAAATTAGTGTTATTGACGTTAATAATAATGTAGGAACCAAAAAAAAAGCAAAATTATGGGATTTTAGCATATTTTGACAATTTTCCTAAAAAATACAGACCCAAAACCAAAACATCTCCAATATTTATGAGGGTTTTCTTAATGTCTACTGCACATAACAGACATTATTGCAGTTTCGCATGATTGCAAGCACATGTTTTATTATGTATACTCAGCCGTCATAACTAGTATTCTGGACTAGACCTCTGGCTGGAGCAAGAGATGCATCAGAAAGTTAACGCACTTCTTTGTGCACCTGAACCTGACTTGGTTGTGGCGCCCTTACTGTACACTACATACGTGCATCTGCCCATAACCCGTCCCGTTCCCTCCCTGAAATCGTAGGCTGTAGTAAGTGTTGTTTGCATTTGAAGCTGACTTGGACGTGGCTGCCTTCTGTTGCACATCATCCGATTCCGAACAGGGCCGTAACTAGGGCTGTGCGTCAGGGGCGACCGCCCAGGGCGCAACGCTGAAGGGGGGCGCAATTTAGGAATGCTTTAGGATAATTTGGTTAAGATTGAGGGCTTGGGGGGCGGCATTTGTCTTTCTCGCCCCAGGCGCTAGAATTATAAGTTACGGCTCTGATTCCGAACATGCACAAAGTGATTTTGTGGACGATACACACAAAACCGGCAGATACGTTCCTTAATGACTCACACCCAGTGTGTTTCTAGATGCTGTAAACACAATTATTTGCATCACTGACTATAATGCACAAGATGAAGAGAGTATTATTCATGAAGCACCAGGCATCTCCGTGACTCAGCAAATGTATGAATACTTACAGGTCTATGAAATAAACTGAAAAAAATAAATATATTTTAAAATAAAGATATTAGGTGTTTGGCTTCTCGCTATTTACATGTTTTATTTTAAATCATCAGAAAATTCCTGGAAATGATTCTGACCTGTGATGAATCTGGTGCTGACTCTGGAATTCTCAATATGCCGCTGACACCACAATTAATCATCCGTCCTCTCCAGCAAAGACTTAATACTTTATTGATAAGCTAGCGGTGATAATGCAGCGTTGTCTTCCACAATGCACCACCCAGCAGAAAATGCAGCAGCAGACAGGAGGAAGATGTACGGGGGACCGCTGCTAATTGTCGCCTGCAGCTGAACTCTCTCCGCTAAGAACAGCTGCAGACTCAGATCTCTTTCGGATACACAACTTTTCTGGCCAAAAATAAGAAATAAAAAGGAATATTTAAGGGAGAACAGCTTTCATGTTGTGTTGTCTGCATACTCTGCAGGGAGCCACTTGCTGCAGAATATGCTGCGGGCTTAATCGAGGTTACATGGCAAGTTCCTTGTGTCTAGGAATAATGCTGATTTGTTAGGGGTTTCTCCTTTCATGTAAACTCAGCAGCCCCTGGTCCTTACAGAATAGTACATTTTATGTATTAGTTTTATATTAATAAAATATTTGCATAAAGGTTTTCATATGCTTACACGCTGCTAATTCTACTTAATCTATCCTAAAAATCACATGAGAAATTAAAAGTGTTAATTTCACCTTCAGACTAATTTATTTATTCTTTTGCTTTGCGTGTACCCTTCTGCAGCTTTTACTAAATGCAATTTTTTTTTTCTTTGCAGCTTCCTAGAAAACCTCTGTGCTTTTTAGACATGTCTCTATATCATCCAGCGGAAGAGCTGAATAAGATACAAAAGGGGTAGATTTTCCTTATAAAAAAATCACGTCAGTTTGGCCCTGCCCCTATGACAAAGTGGCTGTATCGTCACAGGGGGCGTGGTCAACAGAACGTGATTGGCTGTGCCCACCCCCTTCAGCCCTCCGGCCACAACCCCCCACCAGGATCTTCCAGACCTCAAGGGCTAGATTTACTAAGCTGCAGGTTTGAAAAAGTGGGGATCTTGCCTATAGCAACCAATCAGATTCTAGCTTTCATTTATTTAGGACCTTCTACAAAATGACAGCTAGAATCTGATTGGTTGCTATAGGCAACATTCCCACTTTTTCAAACCCACAGCCTAGTAAATCTAGCCCCAAAAATTTAAAGTTGGCAAGTATAGGTAGGGATGGTAAACGAAATTGAAGGAACAGTTTAGGGTTAAAGGGGAGACTATCTCCTCTTACAAGATGCGTATGGAAATTAGCGCAAATCTGTAGCAACTGGTTGCTAATATAGCACAGCAATCTGTGCAACAATTTCCATATTTTATTCCGTTTGTTCCCAATTGCATTTGCTTATTGCTTTCACAGAGAGGCCATTTGTAACATATGGCAGGTAACCAAGGAGATTGCAATCACATAACTGTGTTAAACTCGGTTTAACGTTATCTTTTTCCATTGCACATGCTCAGATTCCTGCATCTTGGAAGGTAACATGTGCATTGATTGACAGACGTGTCCACAGGATCATCCTGTTACTACCCTATAGCGGTCAATCTGCTAATAGACCCAGCGACCTTATGACCTTTCATCTGCCCGCGTGCTAAAATCCATAGAGGTTATTAAATAATGTATTGCAATAAATCCTTTCTGGCTGGTGTGCGCACACTTCCATTTACAATGCCCATGGTTATGTATGAAAGAGATGGATGGGAGGGGGGATGGTGTCCGGATTTCCATAATCCCATCGGAGAAGATACTTCCTCTATATTCTCCTCTACTGATATAGTGCAAACACTGGCTTTTGTACTTTGCAGCATTGACATCACTTGTAAGGGTTAACAGATTCCTTTAAAACAGTGGTCTATATTATTATTTTTTAATATGATTTTCCGTGTCACTTTGCTGGGGAGGGGCACATTACCTAACTAAACCACTAACCCCAGTACAACATACCCCATCCCATCCATTAATAATCACAGATATACTGATAACTTTTTGTTGAACAAAATACTCATCGCTAATAAATATTATTATTTATATAGCACCAATCATATTATGAAGCACTGCACAGGGAGTATATGATCATACACATTAGTCCCTGTTCCATTGGAGCTTACAATCTAAATTCCCTACCACATAAAGACAAATAGACTGGGGTCCATTTTGTCAGAAGCCAGTTAACCTGCCAGTAAGTTTTTCTTAAACTATGGGAGGAAACCAGAGGAAACATACAAATTCCACACAGATAGGGCCTTAGTTGGAATCGAACTGGTGACCCCGACACTTAAACAGCAATGCTAACTACTGCGCCACCATGCATGCTTATCTGTAAAAAATCCAGTAAAGATCCATCCTTATACTTGTTCAGGAGCAAGATCATAACCTAATGTACAAGAGTGACATCACTACTCTCCATGTATGACATATTCGGCGAGGAATGATGTCACTCTGTAGCACTGCTTAGTGGCGTCTTATTGTCTTATATTTTATAGTAGGGAGTACCCCCATTGGTTGCAGTTTATTTCCCTTTAAACCCATATATTAACTTTCTTCTCTCCCCAAGCAGGTTCCCAGCCTAATAACCCCCTCCGTCTACACACGTTAGAGATTTGTGCCTTCACATCCCATTCAGTCATTTCCTCCAAGGACGGACAGTTCAATCTGGCCGATCACTTGACGCAAAGAGATAGTGAGACAACAACAGACAGGCGGATACAAAGCGCCACCGGCCCTTCAGGGAGCAACTTGTTTTTGTATAATAGGTTAATTTAATGAATAGTTAATGAAAGAAACGAGGCTTCCGGGAACACAGCTTCGACTCCGTAGGTTGAAAATGACCATGTTGCCACAACAAATAAGATGTTGTGTTCACCCAGAGTGGATTAGACAGGGAAGCTCTTAAACCGATGCAAGTAATGGTCCGCCAGTAATTGAGCTATGCCTGGGAAAATATATATTTCTCTCTTTCCCATTCTCCTTCTCTCTCCTTCTTTCTCTCGTTCTCTCGCACCCTCTCTTTCACCTTCTGTCTTTCTCTTCCTCTCTCTCCCTGTCTCCTTCTTTTTCTCTCTCCCTCCCGCTCTCTTCCTCTCTCTCCTTCTCTCTTCCTCTCCCTCTCTATTTCTCGCCCTCCCATCCTCCCTTTTTCACTCTCCCCTCTTTCTCTCTATCCTTCCCCTCCCTCTCCCTCCCTCCTCTCCCTCTTCTTCTCTCTCTCTCACCCTCACCCTCTCCCTCTCAATCCCCCTTCTCTCTCTCTCTCTTTCCTCTCCTTCTCTCTTTCCCCCTCTCTCTTTCTTTCTCTCCCTCCCTTTCTCACGCTCCTCTCTCTCTCTCTCCCTCTCTCTCTCTCACCCCCCCTCCTTCTCTCTCCCTCCTCTCTCTCCCTTATCTCTCCCTCTCCTCTCTCCCTCTCTCTCTTTCTCCCCTCTCCCTCTCTTTCCCTCTCTCTTTCTCACTCTCCTCTCTCTCTCCCTCTCTTTCTCTCTCTCTCACCCCCCCTCCTTCTCTCTCATTCCCTCCCCTCCCTCCATCTTCTCTCTCTGTCCCTCTCTCTTCTCCTTATCTCTGCCTCTCCTTCTCTCTCCCTCTCTTTCTTTCCCTCCCTCCCTCCTACTCCCATCCCCCCTCTCTCTTGCTCTCCTTCTCTCTCCGTCCCTCTCTCACTTCCTCCCTCTCTCGCTCCTTTTCTCCCTCCCCCTTTCTCTCTTCCCTCTTTCCCTCACTCCCTCTCCCTCTGATTCTCTCTCTCTTACTCTCCCTCCCTCTCCCTCTCTCTTACTCGCTCTCTCTCTCTCCCTCCCTCTCTCTTTCCCTCTCTCTTTTTCTCTCCCTCCCTCTCTCACTCCCTCCTTCTTTCTCCATCCCCTCTCTCTCTGCCTCCCTTCCTCTCTCTCTCTCTCTCCCTCCTGGTCCTTCTCTCTTCCTCCCCCTCTCTCTCCCTCCTTCTCTCCCTCTCACCCAGAGTATATGAGGGAGGGCAGCTCTTAAACCGATACAAATGATGATTCTTCAGTTATTGAGCCGTCTCTGGGAAGATCTCTCTCCCTCCCTCTCTCTCTCTCTCTCTCCTTCTCTCCCTCCCTCTCCCTTCCTCCCTCTCTCTTTCCCTCCCTCTCTCTCTTTATCTCTCCCTCTCTCTTTCCCTCCTTCTTTCTCCACCCCCCACTCTCTCTCTCTCCCTCCCTTCCTCTCACTCTCTCTTTCCCTCCCTGTCCTTCTTTCTCCCTCCCCCTCTCTTTCCCAAATGCAAATGATGTTTCGGACAGCTCTTTACCCCCTTCAGACGTGCTCTGAACTCTTTTTCCATTGATTCAGAAACAAAGCTCATCGTTTCCAATGGTGTGACTTGGGAATAAATTCTCTACCCACTTAGAAAGAATTTTAGATACATTATTGTTTTTTACAAAAATAACTTATTTTGTAAATGTTTAACTATTCCATGTTGTGGATGGCTCTATTTCATGTGGAACACCTGTGCTTGAGAGTCTTTAATGGATGGATGGGATAGAGTTTCACACAGGTGGTCCTATACCGCCTCAGATGACGTGTTGGTGCATCCCCCACCCTCAGCACTCTTCATCCTCGTTTATGACGCTATACAGAGAGATAATCACAGCAAGAGGCTGCTAGATGTAGGGGGAGAGACAGTGATGGAGAATTGTCTGTGGTCTCTTTTGAAATGGTGCTGGAGGCTAGGTACTGATCTTCCCACATCCTCAGCATTACCTTGCCATGTCCGACGGCGGTCATTGTGCATATTATCTGATATAGTGGTGTATTTATGGAGTGGAAAAACAAGACAAATTACACACACAACACATCTCCCATTAATAATAATAAGATTTGCAAATCTGTCTTTTTCTGCATTTTCTGGAAAATTTTTAAAGCATTTACTACAGCTGTTTCGTTACATTTGGCAGTAGGAGTAAAACACAACACTTCAAAGATTCCATGTCTCTTCTTTCTTCTGCTTGCTTTATATATCATTCACGGCAACAGAGTCAGGCTCCTGTGGGTACAAGCCTTAGGCTGGCGCCAGATGGGTGCTTTGTACACTGGCACTTCTCCAGGTAGAAAAGTGCTAGTGTTCAATCACTCTCTCACTGACACATTGCAGGGAATAAGAAATGCTAATCCCCTGTGGAAGCGATTACATAGATAGTCTTCAGCGCTCAATGGCTCCCACGTGGCAGCGATTGAGCATCCTGTATTCACTTCAGTAGACTTTGTCAATTTTCTATCTGGAAAGCCACCGCGGATCTGACTTAAATTCAGTGTTGGAAAGAAGATTATATATAGAGATGTATTTCAACCAGAAAATATCACTCTGAATGTCACCACAGGCACAATGGGTTCTGTGTCCGGAAGCTATCGGTGCTACCTAAGCATCTATAGTGACTGCGGACTTATAATTAATACATACCAGTAGACACACTCTTAAAGGGATCGTTACGGAAAATCATTCATTAGTACAGTGCCGCATTTACTTTATTTGACTCAACACTCCTAAAATGTTCCTTATACAAAGAACAACAAATGTGAAGCGATATACTTGGAAACAATATTGTATACAGCAGTCATTTCATGAAATGCAGAGTGTAATAGCAATAATGATTAGTCTGAAAAGCTTGCTTGCTCTACCTTCTTTAGAAGTCAGTGTGGCAAAAGGTCTATTCAGATTGGTATGGCAGTAAGTAGCAAGATTCACTCACACGCACTACAAATGTAGATGGAGGAGAAGGAGGAGGACATCTCGGAGGTGCAGAAGATGTAAATTTCAGGATCCTTCCATCTACATACGCAGCAAGTGCGTATGTGGGGGGGGGGGCAAGTACAAAGTACCGGGACCCGGGCATGCCTAGGTGCCCTGGCCTGTCTGTGTAGTGGAAGGACACACCCAGCTGGCGTGGTCACACCGCTTATGGATGGGCTACCATAAGTCACTGTACCGGGGCCCAAAATTCCTCTTGGCAGCCCCGATTGTGAGTGAATGCTGCTACTTATTTATTGCCAAACCAAACTGCTGCAATTTTAATAGATCTGATTCATTTACATATTAATAAGAACAAACTGCATAAAAAAAGCTCTGTGCGGAACACATATACATGTATGTTTGTAATGTAAATGTTTACATGTATGTGTTGTGGTAGTGCGTTCTCCATTTACCATCTACCTGGTGATGCCCTTAAGTGGGCATGACATAAGACACATTAAATGGACACATACTCTGCACTAGCACTCAATTACGCGCCTGCATCTCATTCTGTTGACCCCTCGAGTCCCCTCTCTAGCTCAGGCCTAGACAACCTGCGGTTCTCCAGCTGTTATGAAAGCTGAGCTCCCTACACGAAATTCAACTCAACAAACTTGTTTCTGTGTCTTTTAATCTTTTGTGCTTTGTGTAATTTTGCTAAACTATTTTATTAGACATGGAAAATCTATTTAGCTACACTCCATTACGTGAAGTCTTTGATAACCTTCACCCAGATGAGACGGAGAGATAACTAACGATATTGTTACACAATGAACGCTGATGTGCCTTGCTGCCCGCCGGTGAACTAGGAATTCATAGTCTGCTGCTCACAGATGGGGCTAGTAAGGCATATCCGAGAAGATCTTTGCAATGTTCCCCTAATGAATCATCCTGTATCTCGCAGGGTGAGCAGTGATCCCTATGGTTGCCAACCATCAATGTATTTACTGACAGCCAGAAAAATATAAAAATAGAGATCAACCTTTAGTTCCACATCTGCTTCCACCTACATGACTAGGCCAATCTACTCTTCTCTTGAAATAACTTGAATTTAAGTGAACTAATTGAAATAAATATATATTTTTTTCATTAATATAGAGGGCCTGAATCATAGAGGCAAGTAAGGCAAAAAAAGGAGTAAATGTTCTCTGGGACAAACAATGTTACAGTGCAAGGGGTGCAAATGAGTTTATTATTTTGCACATAAGTTAAATACTGTCTGTTTTTTCATCTAGTACACAAATACTTGATAGCTTTATTTTTACACTGAAATTTAAAGTTGATCTGGGACACGCCCTACCCCATATATAAATCTGTCCCCACATTTTAAATTGATCTCCCCCTCCAATGCAACATGGTTTTGCCAAGGTGCAGTGTTACTCCTTTTTTATGCTTTGCTCTCCTTAATGACCAGAATGTATATATATATATATATATATATATATATATATATATATACACACACACACACACACATGGTTAGTGACATAGTATGTATTTCTACACCTTTGCTGCACAATAGGGATAGGCAAAATCCCAAAGAGTCAACAGGTACAGGCGGCTGACAGGGTTAAATTCCCACTCAGTCTTTCCTACAGCACACAGACACATATGTGTTTTGTTGTTCTGGATGGGGCGACCGATGCCAGATAGCTGGCCAGTGACTAGGCAGGGGGACTGTGTCTAGCCAAAGTTAGGGTCCCCTGGTGTCATCCTGACAAAAGAACGCTGTGTTATTTGTGATGCTGCTGGGTGTCAACATCACTATATTATATATATATATATATATATATATATATATATATATTAAAAAAGGAATTTTAACCCAATGCAACCAAATTATAGATAGAATGTAGTGGGTTGCAGACCTTTTCCCCGTCCACCAGTTGTCCCAAATGTCCCCACTGTTGTTTAATACAAGTCTCTTAAGCAGTTAATGATAAAGGTATGGGTGTTACATTTACAGTATACCAATGTGATCTCAGGTGTTGTCTTTTAATAACACAACTAATTTCATAACAGAATGGTTCTTCAATTATGAGCTCAGGCTATGTAATTTGTCCCTAGCTCAGTAAGCAATAAGGAAGTCAGGGGAGGAACAGCTCCACAGTCTGGCCAAGCTGTGGCTCTCCAGGTGTTGTGAAACTACAAGCCCCAGCATGCTTTGCCAGTAGATAGCCAGCCGATAGCTGGCAGGGCATGCTGGGGCTCGTAGTTTTGACAACACCTGGAGAACCACAGCTTGGCCAAGCCTGGTAAGTGAGCTAGATGGAAATGGCAGCTTAAACACTGTACTGAATTACATTGGGGAAAATGCTGGGAATATATGTAATAAATTCATTAAATCAGAGGCATGCACACTTCCAATGCACCCATTTCTTCTACACAGCGAAGGTGGACATTTTGTAGGCTGAAATCCTGTTCATGAAAATTCAGCCAATCGGTTCACAAGGAACATGTGACCTCACTGAGGGCGGAGGCTCCATTGTCCTGGATATTGGTTCAGCTCACAAAATGGCTGCCTGCTGTGTGGATATGACAAAAGCACTTTAAGCCACAGACCATAAAAACTCTAACTTGGCACATGTATGTATATTACAATTCAGAAACAGATTTACGCTAGGAATGTTTATTTCATGGAAGTCATACAAGGTTTATACCCTGAATATGCTACAGAATTGCGCAAAATTTTATTTATTACATATACCTATGATCACTAGAAACTTGCCTACTCTTTGGATATCATGTGGTTGGGGTAAATGAGGCATCAAAATAGACCTAGAGGGTACTAAAAAGTCTAAAATGTAAAAGTGGAGATGTTGCCCATAGCAACCAATCAGATTCTAGCTTTTATTTTCTTGAATGTACTAAATATATGATAGCTAGAATCTGATTGGTTGTTATGGGCAACACCTCCACTTTCCTTTTTAGAAGTTTTAACGAATCTACCCCCCAAGCTATCTTTGAGATATAGAAAGTTTGTTTTAGAGAGGACTGGAAAACATGGAAAATAGAAAATAGGACTCTCTTACGTTGCCAAGTTTATTCTGATTTTATTTTATTCTAAGTTTATGGCACTTTTATATATATATATATATATATATATATATATATATATATATATATAATATAAAAGCCTAATGGCGTGTGTTAGTCTGTGTGTGGGGAAAAAAAACCTCAAGCTGCAGCGCCACCTGCTGGGCGGAGTTATATACTACACTGTTCTACTAAATTCTTAGCATTATCTAACATATAAAAGTAAAAGTAAAAGCCTAGCAGCGTGTGTTAGTGTGTGTGTGTGTGTGTGTGTGTGTGTGTGTGTGTGTGTGTGTGTGTGTAAAAAACGATTTTCTCAGAAAGGGCTCATCCAATTGACCTGAAATTTGGTATACTGACAATATTTGACAAAAAAATTAGAAGTTAACTTCAATCATCCCCCCTTCCCCCCGTGGGTAGTAAAGGCTAAATTTACGAGTTGAGGGCTCATTTTCGTGAGGTAATTTTACCTCATGAACACACATGTGTAGCGGCGTGTGTTAGTGTGTGTGTGTGTGGAAAAAACTATTTTCTCAGAAAGGGCTCATCCAATTGACCTGAAATTTGGTATACTGACATTATTTGACAAAAAAATTAGAATAGTGAAGTCAGTTAACTTCCATCATCCCCCCTTCCCCTCGTGGGAGGGGTAGTTAAGGCTAAATTTACGAGTTGAGGGGTCAAACTCATTTTCGTGAGGTAATTTTACCTCATGAACACACATTAAAAAGGGCGCTTGCGTCGGGAAGTAACGCTCTTCCCCTGAGGAGGCCTGGGTTAGGCCCAAATGCATGACAAGAACCTTTCTAAGACCTTAAGTAGCTTGATTTGACTAGAATGCATGAGTATCATGCACGGGTTAACTTGTATATATATATATATATATATATATATATATATATATATATAGTATGATGAATTATGAGTAATTTTTGTACAAAGCAACTTGCATTTTGTATCCGTGTAATATCATACAATTATAAAGTGTCTGTAACACAGCCAGCTCAGTAGTCTAAAGCTTTGTAAAGAGATTAGTACATGTAATTGTGGAGGAATTGTCACTTATCTCGCCTTTCAGCTTGCTATTATCTCGCAGGCTGCTCCACAAATCGGTGATGTGGAATCTTTGAGTTTTGTAGAAAGGACGTTTCATTTCCTACCATAATAACTGAGCTATTTAGTTCTGAAAAGAATTACATCGGCAGTTTCAAAAACCATTGCTAGGGATACATTGCAGTAAGAGTAAAAAAACAAAAGATAATGACATTTCATGTTGAATTGTACACTTTCTAAAGTCCTTCTTGTCACAAATTAAAAGTAGTTTTTGACTTAGAGATCCAATTATCGTTGGCTATGCTCTCGGCAACGAATTATACAGGTAGCTTGGAGAAGACTGCAAGAAATTTTTATATCAACCATTGTCCCACCTTTGTCTTATACAATATACTCACCTTTCCACATGATTAGCACGGTCATGCTGAATAAAATAAGTCAATTTTCACTTATACTGCTATCTTTATCAATTCCATCTGCTCACAGTACAATGAACTCATACTAAAAAGCTCGGCAGCCAAAGCAGTTTGGGGTTCTTAGAAAGATAGCAACCCCAAAGGAACACATTTCAAAGTTCTCTCTATGTTTTAAGAGCAGATAATATGAATCATGACAATCACTTGTTGATATAAAACCTGTTTAACTGTAATTTTCTTGAGGCAGGGGGATATTAAGTCTTAAAAAAAAAATCTAACTGTCCAATTTTGTTTTTGCTGCCACTGTACGGAGATGAAACAATTAGTTTTCTTTGACTCTTTGCTCCTTTAATCCGAGCAATGAACATGGTAGACGAGCTAGCAGGATATAGCTTCTTTTTAATACAAATCCTACTACTCATTTCTAATCTCCCAGAGGCAATGAATACTGAACGTGCTCCAGTCTAGCTTTACATATTACACCTTGCGGACAGACAAGACTTAAAAAAAATACAAAATAAAATAAAAAAAATAATATAAAAAATGACTCATTGGTATGCGGAATCTAAGACAGGCAGATTGCTTTGAATAGAGCAATTTATATCTAAATCACTCTGTATCAGAACATTGGTCATTTCGTTTAATGCCGCAGATAAAGTTTTTACAAGGGCGAAGGATGCTGCCATATTGGGGTCCCCATTTCACTTCCTTTGCATCTCCAAAAGGTAAAATATTACAGATTTACAGGTATATTATGCAAAAATGAAATAAACAGTTTGTAAAGCAAGGTGGCGTGAGATTTTTGGATGACCTGAAATACAAGGTATGTCTATTAAATAACAAGACTGTGATTCCACCAAGTAAACAAAGCAGTCAGAACCGGCTATAACTGCATACGTAGTAACCTTGAACATGTCTGAACCTGCATGACAAGCTGCAACACTCTATGATGTTCAGTTGATTGTGAGTCGCCATTTAGTTTGGTTGTGTTTTCTGTAGAGTGCCGAAAAATGCTAAGTTTAAAAGTTGAACAACATGTCAATTTGAAATTTTTAGTAAAATAGCACAAAACACCAACAGGATGACACAGATCCAAACCTATTTCATAAAGTAATCACTTGGAATGAGACCTGGATCTTCCAGTACGATCCTGAAACCAAAAGACAGTCAACGCACTGGAAAACACCGTCATCACCAAGAATGAAAAATGCTTGTCAAAGCAAGTCAAAATTCAAAGCAATGCTCATTGTTTTTTCCAATATCAAGGGTGTAGTTTTGGAAGAATGGGTTCCAGAAGGCACAACAGTTAGTCAGCATTATTATAAGGAAGTTTTGAAAAAGCTGAGACAAAGATTCAGAAAGAAACGGCCACAACTGTGGAAAAATGGTTTCTTTCTTCACCAGGACAATGCGCCTGCTCACACAGCACTTTCTGTGAAGCAGTTTTTGACCGACAAACACATTACTACACTTGAACATCCTCCATATTCGCCCGATTTAGCAGCTTGCGATTTTTATCTTTTCCCAAAAGTTAAATCAGTGCTTAAAGGGACACATTTTGAGTCAGTTGATGCTGTAAAGTAGAAAACGGCAGATATGCTGAAACAAGTGACAGAAATTGATTTGCTCCATGCCTTCGACCAGTGGAAAACAAGACTATAGCGATGTATTAGTGCAAATGGGGAGTATATTGAAGAGGACAAACACTAAATTTGTAATACCATTAAATAAAGGTGAGCTATTTAATCAGTCTCGTTATTTAATAGACATACTTCGTATTGCCTGACTTTTTCTCCTCTCCTGGACCTACAAGAAAAAATTGCGAGTTCTACAGACAATGTCTACTTATATATACATCTCTTCCACTCTTCAGCTTCCAGTAGACCCCTCACCGCTTTTGAATACCTGTGCCTCCAATGGGCTTCTCCATTGGTCTTAACTAACAGTACCCAACTCTTCCGTGGAAGGTTTCTCAAGAACTGAAGTGGAGGGGAGGGCTTCTGGGCAGGACTATGGGACAACACAGCTCAACAAATTATCAAAATATGTGATAGAACTAAATAAAACACATGTGAAGTCTTGTTCCGATGGTTCTATGGTCCCACCAGGCTGTATAAAATTTGTCCCTCAACTTCAGATAAATTCTGGAGAAGTTTTTCAACTCCAGAGTCCTTTCCTGCACATCTGGTGGGAATACCCCAAGTTATCTGTATTCTGGAAAGACATAAACAATCTTATATTGTCTATAACTTATGTTGATCTCCCCCTCTCCACAAAGTATTTCATATCCTCCAACCCACAACTTCCCTCAACAACCGGCGCCAAAATGAACTCATACGAACCGTACTCTCGGCCGCCAACTGTCAGCTAGAGTCCGAATGGAGAATTCCCCGCAGCCCTCTTACACCAAACGGTTCTTAGCCATCTCTGACAAACATTTTGTTTGGAATATATGACCGTTATCTTAAATAACTCAACATGGCCAGATTAGTGTTTAGATATAATTGTCTGCTGTAATCGTCCTCTTGGATAATCCCCATCCCTTCAAAATGGGTCAACATTTTGTTACAAAATCCTTCCCTAAGCCTGACACCAGCCAGTATGTACCTATTAAAAAAAAAGAAATTAAAACATGTAACCAGTCTGTTCTCCACTGAATTCTTCCCTACCCTAGTACCTGTCTCTCTGCATCTAAGCGGATCCAGACATAGCTTTGAATATTGTGAACCGTTATTACTAAGCAAGATTCGCTTTCGCACTTCTGGGAAACACAAAGTGTGATATCACCCAAACGTTTTAACTTAGGTAATCATTAATAATATCAGCTCGTAATACCGAGGTCTGCATCTGTAAATGTCAAAACGCTTTAACCATTTGCATCGGTAACTGCAATTAGTGCTTACAAATACAGCTCTGACGGACAGGAGATGTGGCTGCCTTCCACAAGCAGCATTCAACGCAAGGACCGAGCGCACGGAACGCACACTTCCTTCAGTCACCAGGTTGTATTTTTTTTTGGCAGGAGATCAGGTATCTCCAGTCCTTTTCTGAGGGAATGTGTAATAGGCTGCTGGAAATCAGAGGAGGGGTCCCAAAACTGAAATTGATCCTAGGCCCCCGTTTTGTTCTCTATTCAGCTTTGCATCAAATAGATTTTATATTCCTGAGCTCAATATAATAGCTGAACTAGCTGAAGGTTTTATGTTTAACTAACTAGTGGTGATTGGTGGATTCAAACACATGGGCAGGGCCAGTAATGTCAGCAGCTCAAATGACTGCAGTCTCCGCATTGTCCTGCATGAGGTCTCATTGGGACATCGCCCTAAAGAGGTGGGAAGAGTTTTAATTGACTGCAAAGGATTGGAGGGGGGACGGGTTAATATCTTACTTTTTTTGTAACAGACTAGCATGATCAATGTATTTTGCCTTCATGTTTAATACTGTAAAAATATGATTTTGGGGTTTAGTGGCCTTTTCATCTGTGAGATCAACGCAATGTGTTTCAGAGCATTTTTTCAATAAGTACAATGTACTTTTTAATAGCAAAATGTGGCCTTTAACATCCCAGAAATGTATTTACAAAAAAGTTAACGATGAAACCGATTACAGTGACCTTTATGCCAGTAATTGACCTTTGTATCTGTTATTAAAATGAAATTAAGACATTGACCTATATTTTGCTTAAAACCGGTGTTACGCCTTAGCTAGTCTGATAGGAACGCAGTAATATGTGGTGACGGATGACCACTAGCTTAGTCAGCTTTGAGCTACAAGATGGTCTTAGTTTGATAGTTTTATTTAACAAAATGGTGCTGTTAGGGCACCCTCGCTGTTACCATTTAGCCATTGGCTTCCAATAATCTAGCTTTTATGATACATGGACAGATCCATCCAATCAGTGGGACCGGTTGAATCTGTGTCCAGCTTAACTAAAAACATTCTGAATGTCTGGAACCCATCGATGATGACATCACACATAGCGAGATGGGGGTCTTAGTGTAGCGTCATATTATACTGGTTCCAATCAGCATCTGAATCTTCAGATACTGATTGAGAGCAAGTTTGTGCAGACACAAATTATTGTGGAGGCCAGTTAGGTCTAAAACCGCTTAATAGGTCATTAAAATTGCAGCATGAATTGTCTACTTTAGGCCTTCTGTGGACCCCCAGCTGTTGTGGAACCAAAGGCTGACCAGTAGGAATGAGCGTTGGTGTGCAAGTTACAAATTCAAGTTCTCGATCCCGCACTGGGTTTGTAATTTCGCATTTCAGTGTATTCTGTTGCGTGGTGAGGTTGGGGTAGAAGTGAAACATGCAACATTTAAAGTTTCACTTATCTCTCCTAGCAAGAGACACTTTTCGTTAATTCTTCTATAAAAACTGAATACTACTGAATAAAACAGCTGTTTTCATGACGGTGCAGTAAATGCATGATAATTCAGATTATTGTCATTCTAACATGCATAGAATGTAGAATTGGGATTTACCTCCTTATACAATGCATTAAAGTTTAAATAAAAGTTCTGCAAGTGTTTGAATTTTTCTGCCCGTGGAAATATATCTCAGTATTTTTATAGTTTTGCCTATTGACCTAAAAAAGAGCCCCGTCCAACTTGACGTTAATATTTCTTAACAAGGAAACGGACATTTCTCCTGGACCACCAGCTGTATCCATTCCCGGAGAATCTGCTGGGGAATAAGGCATGGTAGCAGCAGTACTTATGGGTGATCATTATGGTAGACTGAGGTTGGCAGGTAATTGTACCTGTTCTGTCCTCAGGTGTAAAGTCTATGGGGAACCGAGCAGCTCTCCTTCATTAGTCTGACAGGAACTCAGAATTTCCAGTTTTTAAATAAATCTGTCAGGCTCAATCTGGTAATTGTCCGTGTTATGGCTGTGGAAGGGGCAGACACAAGAGATAGCAGGGGCTAGATCTCGACTCTTCGCATTGACCTCGTAACAAAAATACATCTGTGTATATCTGGATGCCTTGTGCTGTGTCTTCTGCTTCTACTATCTACTGCGGACTTCCACCTTAGTGTGACCCCTGCAGATATTGCAATGCCTTTATTAACCTCATTCTTATTATTGTAGTTTATTTTATTCTATTTCTGTTTTCACACTGTATGGCGGAGTCTTCACCTGTTGCCCCGGAGCCTTACCAGAACGGGGGCAGCCAACTTTCGGTCATGCGGCCTCCTCCGTGCAGTGCAAGGAGGTCAAGGTGGCACACTGGGAGGAGGAAGGAGCACACTGTGCTCTCCCTCCTGGCTCTATGAAGACCGAAGGTCCTCACATGTGGCCACAGAGGGCCACCTCTTTCACATTCCCCCCTCATTGCTCTAGATTGTAAGATCTCACAAGCAAGGCCCCGCTCCACCCTCTGTCTCATGTCTGGTCCTTCTCCATCAACCTTGTATGTCCTTCATCTATTTCTTTGCCTGATTTATATTTTATAGGATTTGTTGTATGACTTCCAGTGCGGCAGAGTTTTGTGATGATGATGATGATGAAATGTCATCCGGTCAGTGAAGTCCAGGGCAGCCAATGAAATCCCTCTTCGGTATATCCTCTGATTGGCTGTTCCGAAGTTCACAGCTTGGATGCCATGGAATTGTAGCATCAGGAGGAGATGCGTATCATCATCATCATCATCATTTATTTTTATAGCGCCACTAATTCCGCAGCGCTGTACAGAGAACTCATTCACATCAGTGCCTGCACCATTGGAGCTTACAGTCTAAATTCCCTAATATAGACAAACACTTACACACACAGACAGACAGAGACTAGGGTCAATTTTGATAGCAGCCAATCAACCTACCAGTATGTTTTTGGAGTGTGGGAGGAAACCAGAGCACCCAGAGGAAACCCACGCAAACACAGGGAGAACATAAAAACTCCACACAAATAAGGCCATGGTCGGGAATCGAACTCATGACCCCAGTGCTGTGAGGCAGAAGTGCTAACCACTAGGCCACTGTGCTGCCATGCGTATATATTATTGCACTCGCCGGAGAATTACAGATTGGTGGTATTAGTGCTCAATTCTGTTACATGTACAGTCTACCATGACATGCTAGCTATGCAACACTGGGAATATTTAAAACTAGAGGCAGGTGAAACAAAATGACTGTAAGGAGGGAAGGTACTGACAAAGGGTTAAATTTATCATTTTATTATAATATAGCAAAATTAAATTTAATACCTTCTAGAAAAGGACATTTTTGGTCTAACTACATACCTCCAGGACCAGGTTTGAGTTAGGTGCCGAAACAGTTCCCAAAATCCAGGTGGAATTTCAGATGAAATTACAGTCAGGGTCTACCCTGGGAAACGTCGCTATTTAAACATTATATAATGCAATTAGCAATATGATACTTTTGGGTAGATGACATTAACTGACTAGATGTTTGTTCACCAATTTAACAAATGTCACAAGGCCAATGTCACAGATAGATCACTTGCAACTATCCTATCTATGTCCTTATTAAATGTCTCTGTTTACTTCATTAACAATCCTTTTCTAAATGACAGAGTACCAATTATCAGTTTCCTCGTGTTTATCTCTGTGGGTCACTTACTGACATATATAACCGCAATAGGATTTTTGGTGATATTGACAGTTGTCGTGGATAAATCAAAGTATTCCCTATAGAGTCAGCGACAGATTTGTAGCAACTGTGCTTACGTCTAAATTGCTGCATATGTACAGCAAATGTTCAGGGACTTGGGAATTGGGAATGGGAGGTTAGGGAGGAGGAACGTAGAGGGGTCACTGTTCAGCCAGCAGCAATAATTCTAACTGCCAATCAGAAACTACATGGATGAATGGAGACACAATCGCGTCCAACGCCACATAACTGTTCACGGAGAGGGCAGGTAAGCCCAATTTTTCATATTATTATTCTTTGATGAGCGCCAGAACAGTAAAGTTTTGATGCGTTAGAGTTCATCTTCATCAACCCCAAAACCCCCATTAACCCACACGCGAAAACCGTGATTATTATCGGAAAAAATGGGAGTTTTCGCAAGGAAATGGCTTTTTCACTTTGCTCCATACATCAGTAATATCGCTGCTATCACCGGTGATGAGATTTCAGCAGCCGTGGTGTCCCTGTGCGAATTTAACATGTTTTTCACTGGTACCTCTGTAATACCTGTTTTGTTATGGCCATTTCAGGATGTCAATAACAGATTAAAATCATTTTTATTTATTTTTTACAAAAAAGCTTTATTCTTTGTATAAAGCATGTTTTTTTTTAATACATTTTTATCTGTTTTTAAACTTTTTTGTATTTTTTTTTCCACATTAGTGGAATACAAAGGCCAAATCCAGCAACAAGGCTCACGCATACATACATCTGCAAACATGGGCCCAGTAACACTGTAAATTAAGCCTTACCGCTGTAGGCCATTGTTCTTGGGGGCTCCACTTGGTCTAGAACCGACCATAACTGAATGCTGGATACTACTGGTGTAATAACCACTGTTAGCCGCTACTAGTCCATACTAGGCTTGGTATAATGGCTATGATTGGCGATAGCTGGGGATTATTGATACGCCCTTTTACATTTAAACCCCGCGGAGCCTGAAACAAGGGAAAGGTCAAAGCTAACCTACTTCAGTCCCATTTATAACCATCTTTAACCACCAGGGGCAAACGCAGGATTTATAGAGGGGGGTTTCCAGACCACGCTGCCAGTGGGCGTGACCAGCATGCATGGGGGTGTGGCTATAATTTTAGACAGTTCTTGGCTGCTCTCAAACTCTCCCTATCCCCATAATATACATGGGCAATGCTGCGTGGACTACTGTTAGGGGCACGCAGTTCTCCCTTTTCAAGTAGAGCCGTGTGAAGCGGGAGCAGGGTCCAGCCACTTCAATTATATAGTGCCCCAGGCTTGGAGGGGGGTTTCCAGGCACTAGAAAACCCCCCTTCGTTTTGCCTATGGAAACAATACGTAGATCGATTCCATTTTTACATATGTTGCTAAGCAAGGTCAGGTGCACAACAGACAATTTCCGCCCAAAGTCTTACGCCAAGTATCATTTGTTTTTCCAGCAAGACGTAGAACCAGGGTGTGGATTTCAATTAGGTGAATTTATTTTGGAGTAGAATTACTCTCCTTCCATTCTTCATCAACACCCCCACTGAGACTATGGGATGGGTTAGGGAGCATTAAGGAGAAATGTCTGTTCTCCTGAAAAGTAGCTAATTGTTTGCACTCACGTTGAGCTGTTGATCTTTTGTGCTCCTCTGTTCTAAATGTAGCTGTATCCTGTATGACCTCCCCATTATCAATTTATGAAATACTCTATATTAGTTATTTTAAAGGCATTCTGCTTAAGGTGAGCTGTGAGTAGTTAGTAATTTATAGAGATGCTCACTGACCCCCGTGAAGTGGTTTTGGTTTTGGTTTTGGATCTGGATTAGCTTCGTGTTTTGTTTTTGGTTTTGGCAAACTCGCCCTTGTGTGTTTTGGTTTTGGTTTTGGATCTGTATTTTTTTAGAAATATCGCTAAACAATGCTAAAATCACATAATTTTGCTCTTTGTTTTGATCCTACATTATTATTAACCTCAATAACACTAATTTCAAGTCATTTGCAGTCAATTTTGACCACCTCAAAGGTCACAATATTATTTTCATACACTCTCGTACAAATACTGCAGCGACCTGGCTGGATGGTAAGCGACAGAGCAATGACACAAACACACGGCAGTTCCTAGCACATATAGGAAACAGTGGCACACAGCAGTGGCAGAAAAGAAAAGTCAGAAGAAAAGCCTACAAGGCCTAGTATTTGTATTTCAGCAATGACAATTAGCAATTGAGCAATGGAGCTCTTCTCTTTGTGTGTAACCAATATAACACCGTACAATTTGACTGCAAATTCAGAAGAAAAGCCTGCCAGGACTAGTATTTTTCTGCACTGAGAATTAGCAACGGAGCTCTCCTCTTTGTGTGTATATAACACAGTAGAATTTGACTGCATAATTACACCAACCCTGCCAGCACTAGTATTTGTATTTTTCTGCAATGAGAATAAGCAATGGAGCAATGGAGCTCTCCTGAATGTCACTGTAGACTTTCAATTCTATCTATTTGGCTGCCCAACTGCTCTACACACTGTGCTACCCCTTCTGTGTCCCTCTTTCAAATGGCGCTAGATCGCCATCGGATCCCATAAGTTCGGGTATGTTCGGTTCTCAAGGAACTGAGCCTGAGCATCTCTAGTAATTTTATAAAGAGTTACTCTAAATCGTGGGTGTAATTACTAGATTTGGCAGCTATAATTCAATAAGCATCGCAAGCCTGTGTATTATTAAATCTTTTGCTGACCTGAAGAACGAGGTTAACAACCCAATGCAGTTCCAGTCACACCTATTTGGGGTTTAACGTCAGTTTGATGGAGTCATTATCCAGGATCTCGGCGGCCTAACTGTTGACAATGTTTGGTTTCAGCAACTCTCGGAATATTTCTTTACAGTATAAAAATATCACCTATTCCTGACCCTACTATAGAAAGACAAACTCATTATCTGCTGTAAACTGCTTTAAGTCACCGGGGGTCCCGTGATAATTAGAGATTTGACACAGTCGCACTTGGATTTAGCTCGTTAGCGAGATGTTGGGCCTTTCGCTTCACAGACCCGTGTCAACAACCACCCGCTGTGTAACACCCTCACCCAAACACACAATTACTGGTGATAATGGCTGTAGGACTCTGTTGGCAGCATTGTGCGTGAACGTGTTGTATGTTAATTGTATGTGGAAGTTCTGCTTGTCTGCTGAGATGAAGATTATGAACTATGGAATTATAAACTGTTTAATATTCAGTATCATGTTCTGATTTTTACTCCTATTAATTAGAAATTATCCAGAACGCGGTCAACACGCTATATTTATTTATTGTTTTGAGAATCTTCTCCTGATTGTTTATCATGTATCAATCAATGTATGGAAAGGCTTTACAGCGGGTAAAATGGAGACCTAGGTCATTTTGTCCTGACTGAGTTGTTTCCTCTTTCTGAATAAAAGTAATCCAGGGTCTATTGCACTGGCTGTGACGCCTTTCCCCACTTTACACAATTTCTGATCGTGTTAATATAAGTTCACCTACATACACAGCGAGTGTTGGCTGCCATTTTGTGAGCTGAACCAATATTCCTGAGAGTGCTGTCTATGGAATCACTTGGAACCATTGACATTCCTGAGGTAATCCTTATCCAATACTCACAAGGCATTAGTTACTGAGAAATATTCTTCTTTCCGATAGTGATCACAAAATGGCCGCCTCAACTGCATGTCTATCACAAGGGCTTCTTAAAACTGTCTCAGAGCTAATGAGACTTAACCGATATTTATGACCTTACTGATAAAAAGCAATATTTATTTTTTACATATTTCACATATTTTTCTCAATTTTTTTTTTATACAATATTTTTTTTTTCAGTAATTGCGCGTATCCCTCTAGATTGGCCAAGCCAAGAGGTTAGTGACCCCTTACTGCTCCAGGCCAGTAACATTTTGGTAGCTGGGTATCCAGGGGCGGACCTATACGTAATTTTTTTTTTGGGGGGGGGGGGCGATTTTGCATAATCACTCCCCTCCTTCATTCTGATTGGTTGGCCCCGGGAAACCCCACCCACCACCCGCGATTGGCCCTGCCCCCTTCACCCATTTTGATCGGCATCTTGTAACTGAATTTAAAGGATTTGTACTGCTAGGGGGAGCGATTGCCCCGATTTTGGTCCCCTTGGATCCGCCACTGTGGGTATCGCTCACCAGCTTTCGCCCATACTGACCCAAAACGGTTAGGGTCAACTTAAAGGTAAATTGTGGCAATCGGTGAAATCAGCCTCTTCATTTCATTTTAATAAATAGACCTGCCGAAAAATTAAGATTATGATTTTTTACAAAAGAAATTCTTCAAAAGTCAATAAAAAAAACATTTATCACACTTACATAAACTTTATCCTCAAATCAGCATATTAAACATTTTGGGCCTGAGTCATTAAGGAGCGCAAAGTATAAAAGTGGAGTAACTTTGCACATGGGCAAAACCATGTTGCATTGGAGGGGGGAATTAAATTTAAAACGTAGGGACAGATTTATAGTTTGGGTTGGGCATGTCCTAGATCAACTTTAAATTTCAGTGTACAAATAAAGCTATCAAGTATTTGTGTGCTAGATTAAAAAACAGTACTTAACTTAACAACGTAACAGTATTTAAGTTATGTGCAAAATAATAGACTAACAATGTAACATGGTTTATCCCGGAGAACATTTACTCCTTTTTTTGCCGGAGTCGCAGGGAACAGATTTTTCGTTAAAAACAGCAATGTCATTACTGTGATATGTCTGTGCTACACAATATCTATTAGTAGTAGCTAATTAAAGACACCACACAAGCATCAGCAAAACCGAAATAAATTCCTGCCAGGCAATTTCTGCCTAAACCTTTCAAGTTCCTCTGCCTGGAAAATCTGTCATTGTTGGCGTTTCTTGACGATGACCTTTCAAGTTCTAATTTCTTAATAAACACACCAAATTATGTAACTGGGTTATGTTAATGATCTTCTCAAACAAGCACAAATCAATTCTCACCGCAGGGGGGCTGACAAATGTATCTTTAAATGACAGTCTTTTTGTTTCACGCAAGACGTGTAATAATTATACGCTTCCTGTTGTCAGACTGAATGCCGTGTGACAAGATAAATATTGTTTTTCCTTTTAGAGGAAGCCTTAATACTTTGATCTCCAATAAAATTAAAAAAAAAGAATCGTTATTTACATGTAGGAGGAAATAGACGATCCGCTTTACTGCCTTATTACTTGTTCTGAACAGTATATTGTTTGTAGAACTTTTTTGATGAATACAAAGAGAGTTCTCCTAAAGACGTGTTCAAAAGTTTTCGCTCGATAAAGACCATGAACGTATTTTGCATTTATTTAATGAATTTCAGTTATTATCTAGAGATGAGCGGGCTCGGATTTCATAAATCCGAGCCCACCCGAACAGTTCGGATCCGACGGGATCCGAGCACTGTTCGGAGACTTCCGCCCGCCAAATGAATCCAAAACGAGGCTATGACATCCAAGTCTCGCGTCGGATCTCGCGGGACTCGGATGTCATAAATTCCCCGCTGGCGGCCGCCATCTTCATTCTGCCTGCGTTTAGTGAAGAGGGAGGTTGTGGTTTGGGAGCCCCTGTATATATATCTTCAGTGAGAAGCCTTTTGCACAATTTTAGGTACATCTGATGCAGTAAACAGCATCGTTATTAGGTATGCTGACAGATTCTAGTGTAATGACATAAATGAGCTACTAACAACAAGCAAAAATTTATTAGGAGTAAAAAGAAAAAGCAATTAATGTATTGTAATGTAATGTAATGAATCCAGAGTGGGTCGTACAGAGTCTTTTTGTCGGGGAAGAAGTACAGTATACTGCAGGCAGATAAATACCCATTTACACATAATTAAATGCTACTTGTCTGTATTTCCTGCTATTAGTAAAAACCCTTTTTATATTAAAATGTGTTTGTGTGCTTAAAGGATGCAGCTCCCAGCAGCAGGAGTGCCCATGTTACAATCACTATACAGAGCACTACAAGGTAAAAAGTCATTCCAGATTTTCAGTGTCCTGCTGAGTCCAGTGGTGCTTTTGTCCTGTGCTTTGTTCTGCTAAGTCCATAGTTATTTTAAAATTATCCAAAAATCATAAAAAAAAAAATTATAGAAAAATAATTAAAAATTTTTTTTAAAAAAAGTATACAAAAATAATTAAAAAAATATATAAAAAAATTATTTAAAAAGTATAAAAAAAATTCTAGTGCAATATATTCTTGCAGTCCAGAAATATTACTACTGCAATACCTACTTTCACTGTTCTTGCAGTCCAGAAATATTAGTATCAGATATTAAACTACGTTCACTGTTCCTGCAGTGCAGAAATATTAGTATCAGATATTAAACTACGTTCACTGTTCCTGCTACATCAAAAAAGCATGAACCTGCCCTGCCATCAACTAAAACAAGAGGTAGTGACGCGCTTGAGCTCCACCCTCTATATGCTGCAGAGGATGGAGGAGCAGCAAAAAGGCCATTCAAGCCTACACAGCCACCTACGATGGGCCACGTGTTTGTGCCGCCCACTTGTGTCGCTTAGCTTAGACATCCAGCTACCTCGGTGCAACCTTTTGGACTAAAAACAATATTGTGAGGTGTTCAGAATAGACTGGAAATTAGTGGAAATGAATGTTATTGAGGTTAATAATAGTGTAGGAGTGGAAAAAATAAAATAAAATATGGATTTTAGCACTTTTTATGCTTTTTTTAAAAAAAAATCAGAACCCAAAACCCAAAATCAGAACCAAAACCTTTCATGGGGTGTTTTGGCAAAACAAATCAGAACCCAAAACCTCAAGCTAATCAGAACCCAAAACCCAAAACACCAAAAGTGGCTGGTGCACACCCCTATTATTATCTGAGCTGTATTGTTGGAGTGCAGGATGAAAATCCACTTTTTAAAGAAGCAGTAAGCATTTGTGTCGCCCAGAGAAAATTCAACGAATACAGTGTTAATGAAAAAAAAAACAGGGCATATCCCGCATGCATAGAAAGCGCTCATTTCTCAGATAACCCCAGCAGTTGGCAATTAGTACACTTCTGCTTATCGTTAGAATTATCAGGTCCTGATTAAGGGTTCTAGGCTAATACGCTATCAGCGCCCTCTCGTCTTCAACACCAGCTTAATAAGGCAAAAACAAATTTGTCCTTAATTTAAAATCTGACCTTCACCAGCATTCCCACCATTGTCTACGTGCCTGTCGCTACCCTCTTCTCTCCTACTCGTTTATCCTCAAACGCCAGCCCGAGGATGACTCATTGTCTTCAGACTTTACCAGGGAAATACGTCAAGATTAAAACCTTACTACATTTTTCTTTACTACGGAGAATAACTATTCTCTTATATTTTTAAATTCATTTCAGTTAATGTCTCTCTCTGTCACACTTTTCAACCCCAAAAAATCTTGCACCCCCAAAAACCTTGTGCCTTCGCCTGCAGCCTAGTTGGCCTCTTGGGTAATCAGAACCTGTGAATTATAGGTATATTGCATGAACGTTGTCTGATTTTAAATGCTGGTGATACTCGCTCAGTGCAAACTCTCACCCTCAAATGTTTGTTTGTAGCTTGAAAACCATCCATGTCCCGAAATCCTGAGCTCCTCCGTATATATTGCTTTTTCTTTCCACCCAATTTGAAGCCACAATCCGCAGAGTTGTGTCAATGCCAATTCTGGACCAGAACTCCCACAATCCTTCTGTGTGGGATACGTGTCTCATCAGGTCACTGGCAGCATGAGCGAGCACAGTAATCTGACTAATTATACCTAATTATTAATCACATCTATTTTACATCTGCTCTCGGAGATTATGGGCCTTGTAGGCACCATTCCTGGATGTGAAATCTGCCAATTTGTTTGGAAGAGACTGATCATCGTATGTTGTGAATAGTGCATTAGTTACAGCTTCTGAGCTTAATTGATATCATTAAATACTATTAAAAAAAAGATATACTGGATACGGCACACGTGATGACATAGATAAAATATCTGGTCTATTCCGAGATTTAAATAATAGTTTGGACAAAGTTGGCGCATGCTTTTTAAACATTCTGGGTCTGAAAGTTAATACTTATTGTTTTTTTACGTACAAAGGGCAAATTGACAATAAAACATATCAACCGACCAATGTCAGGTTATTGCCAATAATCTACTGCACATTGATACATTTTCATTGTGTTATTAAACAGACCCCGCTGTCATACTTAAAAAAAAAAACATAAATGCAAAAACAAAGAGTCTGATTCATTAGGAATTGTAAACTACGGTTATGTGCGTACAATCCGCAAAATTACTCTGCGCATTCCCCGTACCGGACCATACGTCACAGAATGCAGCCACGGTCAATTCATCTTCGAGTGCAAAGGACACTTACTACAGCCTAAAATTGCAGGCAGGGAAAGGGTGTTTGGATGTAGCCAATGTACAGTAAGGGCGTGCCAATCGCGTGTGCACGCAGCAGCGTCCAATCCAAGCTCTCTCAGGTACTTGTTTTTCAGCCGTATCTCCAGCTACAGGCTAAGTACCACTCACTAATAATGATGACTGTGTATGCATGCTATAACATGTGTTTGCAATCAGGAGAAACTGTAAAAATTTATTTTATGTACAGCAGACATTAATTACATCCTAATAAATGTATTTCATGGGAGGGTATACTAAAATAAACATTTATAATGCTTTGGTATTAATGCCTATATTATTAACAGATGGCATTCATTGAAAAGTTATTGTCTTTTTAGGGGTTGTTCTTTTGAGAATTTATATTCCACATAGGTATTGCACATATCGTGCAGAGTTCTGTGTAGTAGAGAAAATCTACATTCATCAGCATACATATCTTCAGATCCCTTCCTTGTTGAATTTGGAAGTGTGCTGACCCCCCCCCCCCCCCCCAAAGTATTGCAGACAATGCCCAGCAATGCAGCCCGATCTCCAGGGACCCACACTGAGCCAACATGGGTACCAACATGGGTACCTCATAGGCAAACAGTGGGGGGTTTCCTAGTGCCTGGAAACCCCCCTCCAAGCCTGGGGCACTGTATAATTGAGGTGGACCCTGCCCCTGCTTCACACGGCTCTGCTTGAAAAGGGAGAGCTGCGTGCACCTAACAGTAGTGCACGCAGCATTGCCCATGTATATTATGGGGATAGGAAGAGTTGAAGGGCAGCCAAGCACTGTCTAAAATTATAGTCACGCCCCCATGCATGCTGGTCACGCCCACTGGTGATGTGGTGTGGAAACCCCCCTCTGCAAATCCTGTGTTTGCCCCTGCACCTCTACACATGCCTAGTGATATCCAGCCTCATTCTCTATAACAGCTTTCATCTATCTACAATGCAGCCACAGTTGTCTCTAATTTCTGAGGACAATCCCAGGGTTCAGAGATTTGTCTTATGAAGAAATCCCTATTTTTAAAAATTGCACTGTACCATCCCTATTTTTCTGCCTCCTACATACAACTCACATCATGGGGTAAATGTATCAATATGCGGGTTCTTCAACACCCGCGTGTTCAGCCTCTTCCGCGATTAAATTTCAAGCGGCGCTGCATTGTAAAGGAAAGTTAACCTTTTACAATGCAGCGCCGCTTGAAATTTAATCGCGGAAAAGGCTGAACACGCGGGTGTTGAAGAACCCGCATATTGATACATTTACCCCCCATATCTTCTTATGTCTTGGGCTTCATAAGTTGATATTCATTAAAAAGGAGAATTTAAAATGCCAAGAAGTTTAATAGTATTAAATTCAAAGTGACATGATGGGACTTGTAATCCTCCAAGGATTGGGCGTTTTTAAGTGCACCTGCAAATTACCATGGGAGCTATTTTAAAACATTGTAAACTATGTACTGAGATGAACTCTCCCCCCATCTGAGACTCTGTCTGTCTTCCCAATCATCAAAGCTGGCAGAGATCGCTGTGTAAATTCAGTCATCACGTTATAGGCAGGGAATCCATTCTAAATATTTTCCTGGAGGATCATCTAACTGGAACCTCACGTCTAATATCTAATTCAGCAATTAGGCAGCGCCTTCTTCTATGACGATGGGCTCCGCGTAATACTCTATTGCTGGTCTATTATGCAGTCTCTTTATAAAGATAAGCTCGCCAAAAATGTGATGATGAAAAGCAAATTATTTAGCTTCAAAAGAAATACTGATTAGAAAAACACAGCGCTGATAAATACATTGCTGACGATAATGATGCTTATGATCTTATATGAATAATTCTAGTATTTAGCAGAAGAGGCTATAAGGAATCATCCTCCCCTTGGATAGGACAGCGTATACATTTTTTAAGAAGATCGTTAGTATAACTGATATATTTGCAAAAAAGATCAATATTGCATCAGAAACAAAGAATTGAGCTGGGGAAAAATTGACAAAATCCCAATGAACAATTAAGTTTGGTTAATCAAGAAACAGACAACAGTCACTTATAGACATGTATTGGGACATAATTTACAATCATTTAATCCTCATCTAGTCCTAAACTGTGATCAATCTGTTCTCACACATAACAAGATTGTAATGAATCTGTTGCGGTGTCCACTCCGGGGAAGATTGGCAGCTGTCTTCAGTGTTCTCCGTCTGTAAATCATCTTTTTCGCTGTAGCATAATGGTTTTTATATTGTTTGGAAAAGACCTCATCGCCCTTTCCAGACTGACGAACCTGCAATAATTGCTTCTCGGAGATCATTGCAGATGTCTTTGGCACGGTGTAAACACAAACCCGAACACTCCAGAGATATCTGTCAAAAGGTCCTGCAGTTATATAGAGGTGGTAGGTGGTTTTGGTACAGAGTTGTTAGCACCTCCAGGTGGTCAAATAATAAGTGTACTTTAATAACAGCAGCTCAAATTTCCTTCTTCCACTAACTCAACTTGTAAAGTGAGTAATATAATCAGCAAACACTGGCACATACTTCTAAAAGATGGTTCGCTGTCGGATCTTCTCCCCACCAAACCTAAAGGTATTTTCAGGAGAGCACCAAATCTCAATAGCAAACTAGTATCCAGTCACTTACCAAGATCGAGCACGAAAAAAGGCTGGCTATCATCATCATCAGTTATTTATATAGCACCACTAATTCCGCAGCGCTGTACAGAGATCTCACTCACATCAGTCCCTGCCCCATTGGAGCTTACAGTCTAAATTCCCTAACACACACACACACACAGACAGACAGACTAGGGTCAATTCTGATAGTAGCCAATTAACCTACCAGTATGTTTTTGGAGTGTGGAGGGAAACCAGAGCACCCGGAGGAAACCCACGCAAACACAAGGAGAACATACAAACTTCACACATATAAGGCCATAGTCTAACCACTAGGCCACTTTGCTGCCCACTATCTGCTAACGCTTGCAAAATTACCAACAATAAAGACAATATTGTTTCCCATTCCACCAAACAAAAATTCAGCAATCACGACACAATCACACGCGAAGCAGAGGGATTAATTTACATGATTACCTGGCCATGCGACCTACAATACGTGGGTAGAACTTTCAAAAAACTTACAACCCGTCTCGCAGAACATGTAGGCAACATTAAGCTAGGTGTAGAAACGCACAGCCTATCAAATCCCTTCAGGCTTAACCAAAATAAAGACCCTTTGGACCTCAGATTTACAGGCATCCAGAGGGTTAAATAACACTGGAAAAGAGGGGGCTACAATAGAACCCTCAACCAAACCGAAACACATTGGATAGTCACTCTAAAACACTCACACCATTTATACTTAATATTGACTTCGAATTCAACTCCTTTCTCTAAATAAGTGCAACTTCTATTCATAAAACACAATAAAATATCATCAGCATCCACAAAAAAGCATAATTGACCTTCAATAATGTCTATGTTAGGAATCTACTCCAAAATAGTTACAACACACAATAACTACGAGGTATCTACAGGAATAGGGGTCACGCAATTTCAACTCGGTCTAACCAGAACTAAACACCGTCCTTTACTCTGCACCCAGAAACTGACCCTACCACGGGATAGCATACCCTAGTTTATTCACTATGAAGAAACCCAGAGTACCTTGACCCTCATTGTACCTGAGCGCTTCTAATTTTCTACACCGCTTACATACGCAGTTAAATAAACTTGAGATATTTTATCTCAACACAAATCGCCTACAAGATATGCACATGTGAAGTTCCATATAGGTAAACTATGCACTACCACAACAGGAATACCCCACTGCCCACTCACAGAAGAACATGCAAATCTTGTGTCTAACCCAGTGGGACACGCTCAGCCAGCTCAACACTATGGGACTTAACCTCCCTCAGACACCATATTCAGAAACAAGAGGATCTGCAAGTCCCAACTTTGTCACTTTCACTCTCCACAACAAATAATCCACAACATCAATGCAAATTCCCTAAACAGTATTAAGTATACACGTCCTGAGATTTTATCTTATGTTAATTGGTTTATAAGATACATGCAAATGATGATTCACATTCCCCTACATGTACGCGGGGGTCCTTCATATCGGATCCTCCACATCAGAACAGCACCCACTCTGCCCCCATTTTGAACCTCCTACATTAACAAGCTGGACATTTATCATCAGGTAAAAGCACACACCAATGAAAATTTATAGCATTTCATACATCTGAATAAGCACCACTGCAGTTATGTGGTTATATATAACCGGTATAGGTTTTCTGAAACATTGTGGCACAGGGTATTTTCTGTTTAACACATACAGGCTTTAGCAAATTAACACTATTGCCTCTATTGCTACACCTCGAAAGGACCTGAAACACAGGATCCCCACATGGCTGCATATGCTTGTAACGCTTATAATGTACTTCATTGATAACGGATCCTCTAACTAATGTATTTCCTACCTACCAATGTAATTCTCTATGTAAACATATGTTGCATGAAGGTTTTATACACAAAAGATGAAACCCGTAATTACCTTTAGGAGCATCGATGTGTACACCGATTATACACCCACTTTTATTAAGTGCACCGTATTACATGTAAATAAAACAGAGAGATTGAATCTGCAAATTAAGCCTTCACCTTTTGGTTAGCATAATGTGGGACACAATTTGACCTTGATTGGACCATTTCATCTCTAAACCGACCCCTTCGCCCATAAACAGACTATTTAACACTCGATAAGTCATATTTATCTCTGGACGAAGTCTGAAAATGCCTCGTCTAGTGCTTCTGAAGTATTAAACTTCCCCCAATACCCCTCCTTTGAAAATGCCTCTGCATTGCTATGCTGGTGCTCTTGGCTCCCGTTCACCGATACTACCAATATTTCGACAGTCAGGGCAAAAGTGCTGTCAGGATGGGGAACAGTCCCTTAAAATCAGCACTGACCTGCCTAAATCAGGACATTTGGGAGGTACGTGATATGTAAAACCACAGATTTGAAAGCCAGTTCTTCCTTACATGACAATACAAAAGCTGCAACGCGTTTTACCACATCCAGGTGACTTTTATGTGTGAAGGTGGAGTTGTAGGCCCTAGAATTAAATTAAAAGTGAATGAAAACATTTAAATTGAAATTGACATATACATAAGGGACACATAAAATGATGAACAGTTGCTCCCACGAATGAGCAGTCCCACAATCCCACATATGGTCATATGTGAACTGTGAATGAGGCCGTACGGTAGGTGCAGTTTGGTGAAATACTTTGCAAATTAATTTTTGCACCTTTGCAAATCACCCTTAGTAGATTATTTTAACCATGCTTAAATAATAACTATTTGATTATTTGTAAATGTTGACTAACTTTACTGACAATTATTACTATAAATATGGTAGTGTACTGCAAACTATAGAAAGTGACAACATCATTAACTATCTTCTTGGTACCTTCAGACAAACAGACATAATCATATACTGAAAATACAATGCAGATCAAACTAAATTATATCCTCGCTGCATGTTTCCTGTATAGCAGGATGCCGGGAAATGAATTAGTCACTTTCTACGATGTGAGACAAAAAGTGATTAAACAGGAGAGGAAAGGAAATAACTTACAGGGAGACTCAGACATATGTGAGCAGAGTATTTTACTGTATTTGTTATGCAGTAACATTAAGGTATAGATTTATCAAATCTTCTAAAATTGAAAAGTGGAGGTGTTGCCCATAGCAACCAATCAGATTCTATCGCGTTCTAGAATGTACGAGATAAATGATAGCTAGAATCTGGTTGCTATGGGCAACACCTCCACTTTTTAGAACGTTTGATAAATCTATACCTAAATGTGACAAAATAATTATTTTAAAAGTGTTTGTCTGACCCCCACTTATTCCCCACTAGGATCCTCACTGTTACCTGGTCATCGGTGTCAACTGACTGCAATTTACATGATGGAGAAATATGAAAGGTCACTTAATCTTAGCTTTAGAGTCAATGTTCTGACCACAAACACCCACATCTGAGCTTGCTGTCTACGGGATTGTGTCTAAAACTAAATGTATATAATGAAAACCAGAGCAGTATTTCCCCAAATCACATACAGTTATGTCAAGGGCTCTTTCAACATTAAATTTGATGAATTTTTAATGTCAACCCCTATTTTGGATTATGTCACGGTAACAATAAGCAATCTTACTTACCTGTCTCCAGTGTTTGGACTCCAATGGTTGGTAGCCAGTTGGGTCTGGAGTGTAGACACATGATGCAGTAGGAGCGTCAGATGTTAGCCCGGAATGCTGATGGAAGTTGGATCCAGAGTGGTGCAGAGAAGAAGATCTCCATAAGTGTAGTTCATGATGAAGCCCGATAATGCAGATGGGAAGACAAAAATAGAATTAAGCGTCACGGTTTACAACGGCATAGTCTATAGATCTGGCCGGGTCAGTACACACCGTCCCCGCTTGACAGTTTAACAAAAAGTTTAGTATGTGTACCATTTTATTAGATGTTTCTATTTATTGCTATAGTTTTCTGAAGTTTCAAGGAATGATTGGTGTAATAATAGTAAATGCCCGAGCTCAGTTGTCCCATCAATCGGCCAAGTCCCACCATCCCACCATGATACACAAGGTTTGTGACTGTGTCATAGCATTTCAACTGTGTTTTACATATCAGTTCATGATTAAAAATCATACAATCCTCACCAGGTCCTAAAAGTTGATCAATTTAATCTCATGTGACAACACATAACAGATTTTAGTTTACCATTATTTATTCAACAAAAATAAGCCGACAAGCTAAGTTCTTATTGGCTAATGACTCTGTGGGTATATTGGCTATCTAGTGACATGTGGGGTTATATGGAGGTATTTTGGCCATATGAGGCATATTGGCTATATGGAGGTATACTGGTCATATGAGGCATATTGGCTATATGGAGGTATACTGGTCATATGAGGCATATTGGCTATATGGAGGTATATTGGTCATATGAGGCATATTGGCTATATGGAGGTATACTGGTCATATGAGGCATATTGGCTATATGGAGGTATATTGGCATAATCATCATTCTGACCTTACTGTACATGAGAGCTATATAAATAGACTTAAGCATAATACATTCTATGCTGTGATCTGGGAATATTTGATAAGTGCAGGATAAGGGACATTATTTAGGGGTTATGAACCTTTCTCTGCTCTTGTTTGGAATGCTGCAGAAACATGAATGTTCCTCTCTGTACAATTACCACATCTCTTTAACGAAACTGCAGACCCCTGAGGGCTGTCTGAGAGAAAGCAAAGGGTCCCACGTTTATTTATGATATTCATAATGTTCTCATAATACGAATTTCTTAATCCTGTCTGATAACGCCAAGAGCATTGAGGCATTGATAATGTAACCAGATAGAGCGCTTCTATGCTTTGTTAGCCTCCCGGGGTCTACCCTATTTCATTCTGTCTGAGGGAGGGGTGATGAAGGAAGGAATTCCGCTGAGGCCCCCTCCCCAGCATGGGGATGTCACCCGGCTTGTTTTAGCATAATATGAACCCCTTGCAGCAATCAGCGGCTCACAGGCTTCTGTATAATAAGAGTCGCTACTGCCTGCATGAATAATGAAAGTAAATGTCGGAGCAATTAAAGGGATGAGCTTCAGTGAACGAGTTTAAAAAAAAAACATTTCAGAGGAAGCCAACAGCTTAAGACATCAAGTCAACACTTCAACCAGTTCAGAACCTCACGTCGCTGTCCAAGGTTCTGCACGATGACATTTGTTTATTCTCATAATAATTAGTCCCCTCTGACACTTCTTGCTAAATCTACACTTAATTTGTTGCCCATGAAAATCACGAATTCTGTTTTATACATGACAAAGGCAAAACAAAATAGACGTACTTGCAGCCAGGGACTGTAACAAGTAATAAACTTTATTTTTTTTAAATTTCATTGTCAGATAAAAATTTCTGTCATGGGCATCAAATTCTATGAAGAATATCATTAAGCTGAACAACAAATTTTTGTTTACTAATCATCCCTCCAAAATTTTAATCATTAAAAAAATGTTATTAAAAATGTTTCGTTTTTTGCCCCACAAATATATTTAGTACAATAAACATTTTGTTTGTCACCTATCTTTACCATCTTCTACTTGTTAAAATGTTAACAACACTTTCAACTGTTAAAGTGACTTTAATTATAGACTATGTTTTTGAAGCATAATTATGTTTTTCACTCCTGTACACCAATTCTACAAAAAGTACTTATTGGTCTTAAGCTAAATAATTTCCAGCCATATTTTGCGTCATTAATATACATTTTAAGTTACTTGTTTTAAAACTGACTATAAAATGGGGTCAGTTGCTATAGAATTTTATTTATAGCTGAAGTCACTCTAAACACAGTTTTGTAACTGCAAGGTGATATTGCTCATTCAGGAGTCTAACGGGTAGGTGGTGCTCGCCAGGGACCCCCGCAAGGGGGTATGGACTTAGCTGCCTGTATCCCGCAGGTTGGGGTCCCCTGGATGAGTGCTGGGCAGAGTGATAGGCGGAGCCAGACGCGGAGGAAGGATGACGGCAGCTCAGAGGAGTAACAGAGGAGTAGAGCTATATCTGACCCGATGACAGTAACATAGAGCAGTAGCAGGAGGGTCCCTGGGACAGCAGCAGTTCAATAAAGGCACTAGAGGAGTAGAACTATAGCCGATCCGATGATGGTAACTCAGAGCAACAGCAGGTGAGTCACTGGTACAGCAGCCGTTCAATAGAGGCAATAGCAGTGTAGAACTATAGCTGATCCGATGATGGTAACTCAGAGCAACAGCAGGTGAGTCACTGGTACAGCAGCAGTTCAATAGAGGCAATAGCGGTGTAGAACTATAGCTGATTCGATGATGGTAACTCAGAGCAACAGCAGGTGAGTCACTGGTACAGCAGCAGTTCAATAGAGGCAATATCAGTGTAGAACTATAGCTGATCCGATGATGGTAACTCAGAGCAACAGCATGTGAGCCACTGGTACAGCAGCAGTTCAATAGAGGCAATAGCGGTGTAGAACTATAGGTGATCCGATGATGGTAACTCAGAGCAACAGCAGGTGAGTCACTGGTATAGCAGCAGTTCAATAGAGGCAATAGCGGTGTAGAACTATAGCCGATCCGATGATGGTAACTCAGAGCAACAACAGGTGAGTCACTGGTACAGCAGCCGTTCAATAGAGGCAATAGCGGTGTAGAACTATAGCTGATCCGATGATGGTAACTCAGAGCAACAGCATGTGAGTCACTGGTATAGCAGCAGTTCTAAAGAGGTAATAGCGGTGTAGAACTATAGCCGATCCGATGATGGTAACTCAGAGCAACAACAGGTGAGTCACTGGTACAGCAGCCGTTCAATAGAGGCAATAGCGGTGTAGAACTATAGCCGATCCGATGATGGTACCTGAGAGCAGCAGCAGGTGAGTCACTGGTATAGCAGCAGTTCTAAAGAGGTAATAGCGGTGTAGAACTATAGCCGATCCGATGATGGTAACTCAGAGCAACAACAGGTGAGTCACTGGTACAGCGGCAGTTCAATAGAGGCAATAGCGGTGTAGAACTATAGCTGATTCGATGATGGTAACTCAGAGCGGTAGTAAGAGGAATCGTGAGTGGTGGCGTCCACACTGGAGCAACAGCAGAAGAGTCCGACCAAAGGGAGCCAGGTCCTTACAGAGAGTGAATGAACTCGAAGAACAGGCATCGGACAGAAGGAAGTAGGAGGTTTAAATAGTGCTCCAAAATGCCTGGACCAAAGGGAAAGTCAAATTTGTCTCCCTAATTCCTATGCCATAACAAATTCACTCTTTTGTAAGAATGTATTTCCTGCCACATTTCCTGGGTAGTTCATCCCCATCTGTATGTAATGCTGACTTCAAGGATCTACATTCAACATATTAGAGCTCAGGTTAGTCAATAGAACTTTTGGTCGTTTACACCACAATCTCTCTCTTTGATCTCGATAACCCTAAAACTATCACCTTGTCTAGGTTTGTCCAATTTACAGGTGACTGATCCAATATACTGCCTAAGGCAGCCGCTTATAGATCTCGGGGTCCAAGATGTCCCATTTTTCCTGCATTGCAAAAAAAAATAATTCTGGGGTTTGGTTAGGTGAATCAGAGTTATGAACAGTTGGGTCAATAGAGGTACACAGCTATCCTTCTGTTGTGGTGCCAATCTCTCCCAGTTTTTATATTTGCACTAATGATGTCTAACATCAGGAAAACTGAAAATTCCCCACGTATAGATTTTGGAGTATTTTGCCTTATTGATCTCACGATCTGGAACTGTCTCCTCTGCCCAAAGACACCGAGGCTCAAAACATACCCGTTTCCCTGGTAATGTGGCTAAATTTAATGTCATCATATCTTACCGGCAGATTCTCAAAACAGCATATTTAATGTAGTTAATTGTACATTGTAGATCACGTTGCGCTCCATGCCAGAGAAGAGTTATTTAATTCTTATTATATATAATAATAAAATCAATGGGACGAGGTGAAGGTCAGGACGAGACTTAATAGGCTGAAAAAAATAATATGTTCTAAATATGTTCTTAACTGCTGAGATCATTGAGGGCACCTTTTAATGACTCACTTGGCAGCAGAACCTTATTTTCTTTAGCTGTAAATCTAATTTATTGCTCGAAGGCTACAAACATTACAAACCTTGAATCACAATTGGGCATCTACACACACAGGACATAGTACAATATCACTTCTGTAAATCGTATTAAAGCCTTCAGGTTCTCTATCTGTTTGCAAATCGGAATGAGTTAATACAATCAATTTTTTTTGTTTCTTAGGTCCAAGATAAGTGGATTTAAGTTTTCTAAATATGAAAAAGATATTTATTAATGATTTCCGCATGCCAGGTTGAGCTACAAATTAAACAACATCATATAGATCATTTTGAACTGTTATAGAAATATTGGTCTCCGGCACAGGAATAAATACCCTCAAGAGATTCCATATTTATTTCCAATTTCTATCCAGGACTTTGATTACGACGGTGAATCAGCTCTATGGCCCCTGGTTAAATCTTTAATGAATGATTACTTTTTCTGTTGGACACAAATGAGATAGATTAATTTAATAATTTTATCTATAAGGAAATTGTAAAAAAAAACAAAAAAAACTTTCATAGTACAGAAAAATGATTCCCGATTAAATATTGACTAATAACAGTGACACAATCCAGTACGGATATTAAATAATACAGTGAAATGGATGAACTGAGTGATTAGCCAGTTTATTAAAGGCCAGAATAAGACTAGTTAATGCAATGTAATTTTGTCCTAGATGGAAACATGCTCTGTACAAGGGAAAATATTAAGTATCTGCACCAAGACTGTTATTATGTATTGTAACTATTATCCTCTATTCCACTGACACTGTAACAAGTTACAGTAACAATGTGGGGCTCGCTTAGAAGTAGGGGTATTTGCGCTTAGCTCACACGCAAGAAAATGACACCCGTTAAAGAAAGCACATTTACGTTACAGTTAGATTCATCCAGCCGAGGAACTTGCCCCCAGGACTTGAGCTTAAGTAGTAGCAGTTGTTGATCCAGCATTTGCCCGGTGGAGTGGACAGACAAGCAGGGGTTAATGCAGAATGAGCTGACATTTGCCTGGTAGATTGGACAGCACACAGTAGCAGGTAGTGAGCAACCAGGATGTAAATGGCAGAACCCAGAGCCAGACAGGTACATGTTAATGCAGAATGATCTGGCAATGGCTTGGTGGAATGGAAAGCATCGGGTAGCAAGCAACCAGGATGTAAATAGCTGAACTCAGGGTCAGACAGGCAAGGGCCAAAGCAGAGTAAAAGACATACCAAGGCCTGGAGCAGGAGAAATCAGTGGTTCCTTTTAGACAAGCTAGAGGTCAGGGCAGGCAGAGATATAAGAGCAAATTAGTTTAAAGAGCCGAGGTCAGAATGCAGGAGAAGACAGCAGTTCCTTTTAAACAAGCAAGATGGCAGGGCAGGCAGAGATATATGAACAAATCCATTCAACAAGCCAAGGTCAGAATGCAGAAGAAGACAGCAGATCCTTTAAACAATCCGGGTAAAGTATAAATAGCAGAACAGGTCAGAATACCTAGGTAAAGCAGGAACTATCACCAGCACTAGAATGGTAACAGAAAGTGGAATTTTTTAACATTTATTTTCTTAAAATTAATCTATCATCATCACTGATATTTTTCAAAATTAAGTAGACGTAGCTGCTAATCTGGGAATTTACATAATGAGAAAGATTTAGAGATGGCCGTAAGTGCATCTGCATGAAGTAAATGTGCACTTCATGTAATATTAGTCACACTGCGCATATGCACAACTGAACCAGTATTTTGAGCTACATGTATCCTAATTTGCAGCCCCTTGTGCTCCGAGAGGTGGATCAAGGCGTTCACCAGCTTGCAAAGTACGGTTGCAGCTCAAGGGCAGCTCTCTTTGTTGTATAGTTAGTTTATATGGGAATCTCATTATTTACAACGCTAGGCAGAGAGGGTCAGTAGCTGTGTTAGTTAACTGGCCATATAGTGACGCTCGCAACCAATTACGAGATGCTATATGCCAGGATGCCACTGAGCCTCTCACCCAACTGCCATAAATAATTCCATTCATACAAGTGTATCTATCTCTTTTTAAAACTAGTCCGTTGTAGCTTCAAAGAGAAGAATGAAAAGGAGACAGATTCATAAAGTTTTCTTGGAGTTTAAAAAGAGATATGCCCTCTGCAATTGTAGCTTGCAGGATGAAGAAGTTAATTAGAAAACTCAGGTAGATAAATACTTATTTGTTATTACAAACACAGCAATGTGTTTTGTGTGGCTCCACTTTAAACCTTTGTTAGTGACTTCCCTGTACAATAACTCAGTAAGTTACAATAACAATTTGTATTTTGTTTGAAGTGTGAGCCACAAATGTATTTCCAAGGTAAACAAACCCACACAAGATCCGTGTATCCGCTGTCTTGGCAGTCAGACGAGGGCCTGGAAGCGATAATTCTCCTCCAGGAAAGAATCAGATTTTTTGGCGGTCGGATGAGTTGTTGGAACGCAGGTGAACATTTTAATCCGTGTGTCAAATCAAATTAATTAGCAATGTTGATTTAGTATGTATTTCAGAAACGCCTTCAGCTGTGCTCATATATAAATAAACAGGTCGACTCTGCATTAATCTGTAGTCAGTGCGTTTTCCCCCAAACTTGCAGATTGGTTCATTGGTGCAATGAGAAATATCTGAAATACGTCATGAGCGTGGTTTTCAAGTTCACCTGTTGCAGAAGAGCTGCATTCCAAAATATCTATTTTTATATATTAAGCATGAAGGTAAAATTCATAGTTCATGTTTTACCCTGACTGTTTAATGCAGCTCTATTACGTAGTAAAGTCAAAAAGTTGAAATTTCATTCAGTTAAGCTACTGTGACATCATCGGTGATACCCCTGTTTCATAGCACCATAGTAGATAAGGCAGACAAAATGAACGGAGACATGAAAACAAAGGGTATGGAGGACCCTGCTCATTAAAAGGCTTACATTCTAAAGCAGTGTTACTCAACTCCAGTCCTCAGGGACCCCTAACAGTGCATGTTTTCTATATCTCTTTGCTGGAGCACAGGTGTGTTCATTACTGTCTGATGCATTTTGAAAGATCCACAGGTGGTACTAATTATTTCACTGGTCAGCTGGAAAACGTGCACTGTTAGGGGTCCCTGAGGACTGGAGTTGGGAAGTTCTAAAGGGAAGAGGGCACAGCTGAAACAAGAGGAGCGAGTGTTGAGATAATGGGGTCTGCAGCATGGCAGATGCAGAAAGTCAGGGACCCCAGTTCCCTCTGCCCCACCTCCCTGTATTGGGGGCCCACAGTTCACTAGATCATGTTCTGCTGGCTTAGGTAGAGAGAAGCCTATTGCTCAATATTATACCCTGTTGTAGAGGAGTAAAAAAGAGCAAGGGGTTAAGGTTAACTATAAACACTTCCGCTATTTCGAATATATTATTCAGTTCACTATTGCTCAGCCTTTAACATATACAAAAAGTAAATGGACAAAAATTGGCTTTACTTGCTCTTGCATAATTTAAAATTCAATTATATATCACGTGTATATATTATACAAGTTCAAAACTCATTTATGTCTTCAATAAGTAATGACTGTAAGGGAGCATCGGGGCCGTCTTTAGTAAATGTTTCGCCTTTATATGATTGAATGTGTTGATTGAATTGACATTTGTGCTGAAGCTGAAAAAACACTGCATGTAATGTAAGAGGGACGAGCGTTCCCCGGCCGCTTCGGATGTGTCAGCGAGGAGCTGTTGGAGCGATCTGACGGCTGGCACTTTGTAGCTGGAGAAGTGCGATCGTTCAAAGCACCAGTGTGACATATCCTTAGGAAGCCAAAGAAACTTCTGAGCAGGATTTACTCATATTTATAGTACGTTGTGCATGAATGTTTTATTATTACTGTAAATACGCACACATACATATTAACTGTACAAAAACATATATATTACATATACAACTGTAAATATATACTATACATGCATACGTTTTTATACTGTAAGTGTGTGAGCGTGTGTCTGTGTGTGTGTGTGCGTGCGTGCGTCTGTGTGTGTGCAATTTACAAAGCTGGACCATCACTCCTACGTAGATTCTGCTTTCAGGAGCCGAATAGGCTTTGTCAATAATAAAAATATCCCAACGATAATGATATTAAAAAATGAATCACTGTTTCAATTTTTTTTTAATCTTTTTCAACTCGATTGGTTGGAAACAACCTTCGATAAAGGAAAATTGAAAGGGAATTTGAAATATGGAACCCCCAACATAAACTTGCTTCCTCCGAATATAAAAGAGATACTCAAATATTCCTTTCAACTCTCTGATTGATATAATGATAGATTTAAGATGAATTAAATGACCTCATTATTAATGTTATTTAGTGTATAATGTATTTATGGAAAGAAAAATCATTGTAATACGTATAGAATGAATTATGATGTTAATGTTTAATTTTTATGGTGTATGTATAAATGGATTTTGGCGTAAATAAAAAAAGGAAAAAAAATAAAATAAATGAAACGCAATAGCAATATCAATCAGTATAAAATATATTAGAGGTTAGTCTCTGATGAAACGTCTATATGGCAATGGAACGTGTAGATCATTTCCCTCTGCTTTCCTGCCAAAAGCTGTTACCTTATGCTATGAGTGCTTTGGTGTTTTATAAACATACATACAGATGACACCTAAACCTATCTCTCCTCCCCTGACTTATCTTCTTTTTTTATATCCACCTGCAACAAAAGCTGATGCTATGTGCACCTACGAGCATGGGGGATTGAACGTGAGGATCTATAGGCACTTTCCGCACCCGCGTGCAACCAAGCTCTGGCGTGGGATGGGTCGATGGGGGAGGAGCCTCCTACCCCTCTAGGGCAGACTTGCCAACTCTCCCGCATTTTGCGGGAGACTCCCGCATTTTGCGAGAGTCTCCCGGGCTCCCGGGCGAGTGTGGCAATCCCCCGCATCTGGATAATTCTGCCCACTTCCTAGTGAAGTGGGCAGAATTAAGTCCCAAACGCCGCGATTCCCGGTGAATCGCGGCGTTTGGCCCCGCCCCCCGCTGTCAAATGACGCATTTTGCGTCATCACGTCATGGGGGCAGGTCCAAAATGACGTCACTTGGAGCCCCGCCCCCCCCCCCCCCCCCCCCCCCCGTCACGCCCACCTCCTCTGCAGGCTCCCGGATTTCACCAACAGAAAGTTGGTAAGTATGCTCTAGGGCAGTATCCTCAAGATGTTTGATGTGACCTCAGCTGAAGTATCAAGGACTAAGATGGACAAGTAGGCAACACCACCGTGGTTAGCACTTCTGTCTCACCAGCACTGGAGTAATGAGTTCAATTCCCGACCAATGGCCTTTTCTGTGTGTAGTTTGTATGTTCTCCCCGTGTTTGCGTGGGTTTCCTCCAGGTGCTCCGGTTTCCTCCCACACTCCAAAAACATACTGGTAGGTTAATTGGCTGCTATCAAATTGACCCTAGTCTCTCTCTGTCTGTGTGTGTCCGTCTATGTTAGGGAATTTAGACTGTAAGCTTCATTGGGGCAGGGACTGATTGGAATGAGTTCTCTGTACAGCGCTGCGGAACTAGTGGCGCTATATAAATAACTGATGATGATGATCTCTCTACTGGAGAATGGTATATTGTCTGAAACCATCCCCCTTGGAGGGCTATAATACAGATTTTGGTTTTGCAATGACCACATAGCTCTTTAATGAAAAAAACTACTGGAACCAGCAGGCCATGAATTTTTTTCTGTTGAAAATAAAAAAAAACAATGAATTAATCTTTATTTAAAACGGCAGAGTCCAGCAAGATAATTACTAAAAACAAGATTGTTTTGCCTTTAAGGAAAACTTTTAATGTTCTATTGTTCTAACTGATTTCATACACTTTGGCCTCATTAGAGACATAAAAACCATTACACACTGTCAATGCACAGAACACAGCACTATTTATAAGACAAAAAGAGGCCTCAAAGGATCTTGAAAAAAAAGACAGAACGCAAGAGAACGAGAAAAAGCTTTTATTTATTTCATAATTTATCATAATTATATTGTATAAATAACACTGTTAATCACAGTAGACCTTGGAAATGAGATCTTTCTGTGTCTGAGTGTTGAGTGTTCTATGACTCGTATACAAATTTCATATTCAGGGCAATAGTAAATCCAAGCCCTAAACTGAATATTAAAATTGACCTAAAATTATAAATGTTATCCTCAATTGACTCCTGGGGGTAAATGTATCAAGCTGCGAATTCCGGCGGGTTTGAAAAGTGGAGATGTTGCCTATAGCAACCAATCAGATTCTAGTTATTATTTATGTAGTACATTCTGCTAAATGACAGCTAGAATCTGATTGGTTGCTATAGGCAACATCTCCACTTTTCAAACCCGCCAGAAATTTGCAGCTTGATACATTCATCCCCAGGAAACAATAGTTCATGCAGAATAAAATAGCAGAAAATGCATGCCCCTGACTGTGGTCGATCGAACCCAAATCTTGGTTAAAAAAAAGTTTCAATTCAGCCAATTGGTGAATCAGGATTGGTGTATGCTGTACCTTTTTCTATTTGCAACCAGCCATCAAACAAATATACAGAAGGTTCGTCATAGTTCTGCAAAACATGGACAACCCACTTTAATTCCTTTACTCTTTTGTATTTTCAACTACATCTGCTGACAATGTGTATCGTGCCAATAACATTAGGCAATTTCTCACAATATGTTCAAATATAATGAAGACAACCACAGAATATCCAGCATTCCAGGATAGACAGATATGATTAACCATACACACAGAGACAAACTGCAATATAAATATTATTTCTATCTAAATCAATTACGCAAATAAAGCTATTCACAAGCAGTTTTTTTCAATAAAACTTTTTTCAATAAAAAGGTTATTTATGAACATTTCACATAGGAGCAAATTTTCTCCTAAACAGACCAACCAATCAGCAATTAGCTTTCATCTGTCTAATATAAGTTACACAATGAAAGCCAACGTCTGATTGGTCGCTACGGTTTTAGAGTGGATTTTGACCTTTAAACGATCCTAGCGAATAACATTTACTTTCCATGAAAACATTTAAGACCTGTTTCGGAGGAGCGGACACTGAGCGCTTTAATCGGTGCTACAGAAAGGTAATTTGCTACATTTCAAGACAAATCATTCTGCAAACAATCTGCTAAAGGTTTCAGAGAGAGACTCAGAGGGTAACAGAGTGTACCATAGAAACAAACACAGCTGTAGCAGACTGAGAACATTGAGATTCGCTTCACCCGTCTCTAATGCAAATATGTTTTCAGAGGCAGAGTCGGCTCTGCTCCTGTGTAACTGTTATATGTCGTGGGAAGGGGGGGTCAACACTGGCAAACACGGAATGAATTATCACTCTACAGACTCCACATTAATAGTAGATTTCTACCTAAACTTCCAGATGGTCATCGTTTCCCCTTCTTCCAAAAATTAAGTATCTCCCCAGGGTTTAACTCGTTAGACAAACACGTTTATGCTGCCGTTTCTCCCCTGAGCCATCAGAGAAAGAGCATTTGCATATCGAAGCCTGTTCTTGTTTGATGGACATATATATGTAGCGTAAAGTTCTTGGGTGTTTTAAAGACAACAAAGCCCATTGTGTAAACATCTTTATTATGAAGTATTCCGTATATATTGCTATATTCGCACACAGGCAACATTCAGCCATGACTCGAGCGTAAAATGTTGCTTTGTTGAAAAGTAAAGTGTAGTGGTGTATTTACTGCCCCCTCCATCGCAGAAAGCAAGGCACATCTCACAGTTAGTCACCCAAAATAGACATTTACAAACCACAAAAGTGGTTGATGGCGCCAATGGTCTTTTGTGATGTTTTACAGAATGCAATAGTAAATCCAGCGTTATTGCACCTTGGTAAAACCATGTTGCACTGAGTGGGGGGGAGGTTTAAAATCTACAGACAGATTAAGAGTTGGGAAGGAGGCGTGTCCTAGCTCAACTCTAAATTGCAGTGTCGATAAAAAGCTGCACAGTATTTGTGTGTTGCAATCAAAATCAGCCAGTATTTTCCCTGCATGCAAAAAAAAAAAAATGCATTTGCACCATGAACATTGCAACATGGTTTGTTCTGGAGCACATATACTCCCTTTACCTGGAAATCCTCATAGCTCTAAGTGAGGTCCTTTATTGTCATTGGTACGGCTACCAATCCGCAAGCCCAAGTAGATTGCCTGAAGTAATCATAAATGTGGGCACAGATTAATATTCCAGAGGAAGCTCTCATTGCAATGTGTGTGTACATTCATGTACATGCAGGGTGGGGAAATAGGAGCATTTGCACACAATAAACAGTTATAACCTGTACCATTTGCACTTTCGTAACTGACCTTCCCTGCAGCATACAAGTAAATTACTAGTGCTCACAGCTACTATACACAGCGCCATCTAGAGGCGCAGCTCAATCGTGGCTAGAGAACTAAACATTTTGGCAAATTAAACTGAGACCTCATGAAGATTAATGCGGCCAGCACATCGGCTTGTGGACAGTTTGGCGCTGAAAAAAACTTTCGGAATTGGTAAAAGAATTATTGTGTGAAATTTCCTTTTTAAAAAACAAATGATATAAAAATGTCAATTACAAACAATAAGTTGGACAAATGTACCTTGCAAAAGACTTGTATACCCTTTAAAACTCTTTATATGGATTTTTCTTTATTAGAAACATTAATAAAGATTTGTGAATCAAATTCGCAAAAATAGAGCTACAGTACTTATTATTATTATTATTATTATTATTATTATTATTATTATTATCATTATTATTATCTTTTATTTATAAAGCGTTGACATATTACGCAACGCTGCACAACAGGGAGATCATGACACATACAATACATGACATACAATGACATGAAACAGAAGGTAAAGACCACCCTGACCACATGAGCTTACAATCTAGGAGATGTGGGGAACATTTGATACATAAGGTAGAAGAATATTAATTGTACTTGCTGGTGGGGAAGTGGGTGTGGCTATTGTTAGGCAGCAGTGTTATCGGCCACCAATAGGAACACAGCCATTGGTGACTGACATTTCCAAGCAGTTACTAGTGGTGTGATATAGTTGCAATGAGAAGAGACAGTGGAAGACGGACACATGAAACATGAACCAATCATTGTGCAAATCTTAAAACAGTCACCTGCTGTCAACCACAACTGTCCTTCACCAAATTATCTCAACTCAAACTCCTTTTGGTTCTAGAGAGGGCTGTTCCTTCCGGGCCTCATGGTCACGCTTTTGCTTATCCGCCAACTCGGAGTGACCACGTGTGGCCAGAAGTTTATCTGTGGCCTCATGTTCGCTGAGCGATGTTTGTCCCCCATGTGCGGCGGAAGCTGCTTTCACCAACTAGGCGGTGGGGATGACAACAGCAATGGCGGTTGAACTCAATGAACTTAATGGCTGAACTGAGATGGAATTCTGTATCTCTTCGAAGAGCCCTCTCCTTGGTGCGACGACTTCTCACCGCTACCATGTCATTTTTCACTTCCTTCACAAACCTTGAACTGTTTTATATTTGCGAGAAGATTATTATATGGGAGATAGGGCACAGAACCGATCTACAGTGCAGCCATCTCTACTTGCCGTCAATCGTCTATACTGCGGAGTGGAAAGCAAACCATTACTTTGCTGCAACACGTACCAATATATGTCATACCATAGGGTGATGGTTCCCAAACTGTGCGCCTAGGGCTCCCTGGGGTGCCTTGGAGATCTCACCGGGGTGCCTTGGCCAGGGCTAGTGGTAAGCAAGGCGGGGGGACTACTTGGTAACTATTTTGGCCTAGGGGTCCCTTGAAAAAATTTTGGAGACCATAAGGGTGGCTTGAACTGAAAAGTTTGGAATCCACTGTCATAGGGTGATGGTTGGGTAAACAAACGTTCGCTTCTCCAGTGAGTTCAGTACTTACCATAGATGTACATATTTGTATTGCCCCAACAGTTGATCAGCATGATATGTACAGTGTTTCATTTATATGTGATAGGTAATGTGATTTGCTGTAATTTTGCTGTTTAGAGACCCAAACTGTCTGCATATAGCACAAACTGCCCAATATCCCCATAAAGGGCAAGTTGGAGAACCCATCTCCTTCCCCAATATGACTTTAGTCTGTATCTTCCTCCTCCATTCTCCTTCTGACATCATAGCATTTGTCACACGCAGCCCTGCCCTCACTGACATCATGACAAAAGTGGACAAAGTCAGAACATTTATCTCCTGAAATACTCTGTCCTGCAGGTGCGGCCGTTCTGATGATCTGGCCTAAGTTGATCTATCCCCGCCTACTGGTGATGCGCAGAACTGCAGGTCGAGGGAGATAAACTAAACTCTGACCCTAGCCAGACTCACCATATATATCTGGGTAACATGTACCACACACAAACCCCACCCAGCGCCACCAACGTTTGGTTACAACGCCCAAACAATAAGGAGAGACGGCAAGAATTACATCTAGGGTGCAGAAAAAGAGGGATTGTATAGTCAACAATGAAAAAAATAGAAATGTCGCCAACTATAACCCTTTAAAACCTTATATTGTCCCTGGGGGTGGTTGGGAACTATGGAGTAATCCCCATCTGGTTATGCAGCGAGTCTCTATCTTTGTGCTGTGTTCCAGGACGATTCTTCTTGCAGAGTGATGCACTTTGCAGGCTCTTGTGTTGTGTTTGCTATTTATACACCTGGTATCAGGGGCTCAGGCAGCGCATGAAGATTCCAAGCGCAGGAGATTACAGAATGTGTCTGACAGTCTGACAGGCAGGTGTAAATACGGCTCTATATCCTGGGATTAATGTCTATTACGCTGGAATTGTGGAGCAGCTTCTACGGTGCCAGCATACCCCAGATAAAGCCGTTCCGGGGCCGCAAAGTACATAATGATATTTCTTTACAACAGACAACACGGCCGAGCCCAGGTTTTGAAAATGACCATTTTTATTTTTGAATAGGGACAATCTCTCACAGTAACACAATGTCTTATTTTGCATTCTCCATGTACATGAGAAGGGTACACCGGAACTAGCTTAGCTGACGTTTACTCGGGTATAAAATCCACAACGCGCTTGTTTTTAGGTCTCAAATAAGGTACAAAACCTACGTCAACCTATTACCTCTTGTCCTGCTAATTTGATTCATCAGGAGTTTAAATTCTGGGAAAATATTCATTGTGTATTAAGCAGAGATGCTCAGGCTCGGTTCCTCGAGAAACGAACACACCCAAACTTAGGGGATCTCGGAATTGAAAACGAGGCAAAACGTCATCGTAACGTCGTCGGATCTCGCGAGTTTTGGATTCCTTTTTAAGATCCAACATAGCGAGGGGTGGGAGTGAGGGCGGACCCCCATTTTTCTTTTCTGCCACTGCTGTGTGCCAATGTGTCCTAGATGTGCTAGGAACTGCCGTGTGTTTGTGTCATTTCTCTGTCACTTACCATCCAGCCAGGTCGTTGTAGTCTTTGTCCGAAAGTGTATGAAAATAATATTGTGACCTGTGAGGTGGTCAAAATTGATTGCAAATGACTTGAAATTAGTGTTATTGAGGTTAATAATAATGTAGGAACAAAAAAAGAGCAAAATTATGCGATTTTAGCATATTTTAGGATTTTTTCTAAAATATCCAAAACCAAAACCAAAACACACGAGGGTGGTTTTGCCAAAGCCAAAACACGAAGCTAATCCAGATCCAAAACCAGAACCAGTTCACGGGGGTCAGTGAGCATCTCTAGTATTAAGTATTTGGGCTAGAAAACAAGGAGACTGTCCTGGTAAAAATAGGGACACACGGGAGCCCTAAATTTTCTGTGCGGTTATAGGTGGACGGCTCAATCAGCCTCCATTCCCCGGAATGAGTCATCACCCATAAGTATTCAGGGTGGCCTGTAACAACCCAGACACTTACGTATGAGCTCCAGACAGAATAGAACACAGGGAAACCACAGATTAAAGCTGGTTGGAGATCTATTGATCTCTGTGGTTTGCTTTGTGTAAAATAACTTTGCACGGCAGAGAATGTCTGCATCTTATTCTTGTCTTCCTGCTTGTATTGTATATTTCATCGCTGGACATTGCAGGCAGATACAGAAGATTATACAGAGCATACATGCATTTTTGAGCATTTTTCATTAAATCCCCATAGAATTAAATCTGTTTTTTAATGCAGATTTTGAAGCATATTTGAAGCTTTTCAACTATATGCTCTAAAAAAATCGACCTGTTTGGACGGAAGATTTCTGGAGTCAGCCTCCTGCTAATAGATTAATAGACTGTGGTTATTTTAGTCACTTCTAGATAGTCAGACACAAATGAATTGTAGACAAAACACAATAACAGGATTAAGGTCTTTCCCCCCTTCTTGGTGTATTCTGACAAGCCCAGTTACCGTTCCCACTCATAATCCCTTCTCTTTAATTAATTTGCCATTTCTGTGACAAAATTCTGTTCTTGGCTGTGTCTGTTCCTCTCCTCACTTTCCTCAGACAACTGAATGCTGGTCTTTAATAGGAAACTATGAAGTCTTTGCAGTACTGAAATAGCAAGAGGTATAACAGCAGCGCTGTGACCCCAATAAGCTACAGGAACTGTCTCGACCATGGAAGAATTGACACTGGAGTAGATATTGGAGGCGTTGAAGCAGCGTGTGATGAAATCGCTTCTCGCCCTTTTGGCTAAGATCAAGTGCTGAACAGGGGAGACGCCACTCTCTGACGAGGGGTTTGAGTGAGACCCTTAGGGGTAACCCTCTCTACAAGTTTTCGGAGACTCCCTCATTATGGGGGGAGCTGAAGATTCATGCTTCGGCCGAGGTCAGGGAGAAAGGAGTACAACCCAAGCCTTGCAGCAAAGGTGGACTTGAATACCCTTGCCCTATAAGGGGCCATTTGGCTCTGGCTTTGAGGGTGTCAATTGGCCCTCACTAGCTTCAGTCCTTTATAAAGGACAGACATTAATACTGTTATATGTAAAATTCACTTGGAAGCTGTGCCGTGAGCTCTTTTTTTTTTTTTTTTTACAGATTTTGTGCAGGATATGACACGAGTCTGAAATTTATGTCAGAAACCCTGATTGTAAACACGATCACGTCTCAGTTTTATCCTCGCTGGATGGGAGCCACATTTATTGACCTATAAGTATTCTCCTGAAAATATCGCGGTTAGAACTCACTGTCCATGTCTGTTCCTTGTCTTAAGCAGAAAAAATACAGACAGCCGAAGGGTTTATATTCAGCGGTTCAGGGATCATTTATTGCTAGAAGTGGCTGGAAAACTGAGACATGGATGAAAACTTAATATGCAGGCAAAACGGCTACATGTAATTATTATCATTATTACTATCCTCCATATATCAAGGGTAGAACAAGCTTTGCTAGACTCAGTAAATTTCTCTGCTCTGCTCTTTTGAGGGAGGGGGGGGACTCAGCATTGACAACACTCAATAGCGGCCACACTCCTTGTAAGCCCCACCATCGCTTGCTCTCTCTCTCTTTCTCGCCAACATGTTATTAAGTACTTTACTACAATGTTTTATCATTAACGTCAGTCCCTCGTCAGCGGAGCTTGCAGTCTAAATTCTCTACCACACACACCGATACCGAAACACACACACAAGCACTTGGGTCAAGTTTGTCAGTAGCCATTTACACATTAAGGGCCTTAAGGAAAGTAAGGCAAAAAAATGGAGTAAATGTTCTCCGGGACAAACCATGTTACAGTGCAAGGGGTGCAAATTAGTTTATTATTTTGCACATAAGTTAAATACTGGCTGTTTTTTCATGTAGCACACAAATACTTTTTAGCTTTATTTTTACACTGAAATGTAAAGTTGATCTAGGACAGGGGTCAGGGAACTTTTTTACCTTTCACTCCCAAATATATTTAGATACGCCGACGTTACCCCCTTGATTTGAAAGGAAGGAAATCATATATTATTAATTATTGGAATTCAAAATGTTATTGAATCTATTCAAAAGTTCTTTGAAAGCTTTAACTTCAAAACTTCAGGTTTTGGAGAAATGATGTTGCTTCATTTTTGATACGAGAGCAACAATATTGGGGCATTTTGATGTCAGAGCAATTTGGATACAGTCTTCAGCGTCCAATCGATTTCTCTGCTTTGTTTTTATGTTCGCTAGAGTGGAAAATCCTTGTTCGCAAAGGTAGGTTGTTGCAAAAGGCAGCAACTTTTAACTGCCTCCTCATGGGCAATTTTGATGCCTTTGCAGCTGTTGACATCCAAAAATATGACAGATCTGCTTTGTTTTCAAATGCAATACGTGCTTCATTATTGCATCGAAGCTCAGGGAGTGCCTCTGCCAACCCTTGAGGCTCTTCTGGTACAACAGCAATGTCACATTTAAAGCGGTCTACAATCCAACTGACAGCATGTGAATTGGCAGCATTACCCCAGGAATTTAATTTTTACCTCATTTGGGGTAATTTACCCCTGTTCCCTGACCACTGATCTAGGACATGCCCAACCCCAACTATAAATCTATCCCCACATTTTAAATTTACCTCCCCCCTCCACTGCAACATGGTCTTGCCCAGGTGCAAAGTTACTCCTTTTTTATGCTTTCCTCTTCTTAATGACTCAGGTCCTGACTCAGGAAACCCCTACAGGCTTGTGCATCCCAAAGTTGAGAAGGGATATCTAGAGTGGAGATTGGCGATGCAAGTACCTGCCTGGCAGGGGCAGGAACAGAACTGTGGAAGTCTGTGGAAGATTCTCTTGTTCCGCAGTCTTGATCTTTGCCTTAGGAATGTTTTGCGTTGCTGCCTCGCACAGCAAGCAGCCGTTATTTTTCACTGACGTTGTTGCCCACCGCCGTGCACAATGTTTGATTTGCACTTACTGTACATGCATTTGATTCATATCCCTTGTTGTGATCTGACACACGGAATAAACACCATTTATTCCCATTTCTTGTTCTGTCAGAACCCTACACAATGTTGTATTTTTAGCTATGAGGTTGCTATCTCTCAGAACGAAGTCTGTTTTTAAAATAAATGTAACGCTGTATAATGAGAAACGTCTGAGCATCAATGTTCCCAGGGAGCTGATTACCACCGCTGAATAACGTCTGAATGATTGGCATAATATATGCTGTTGAAATTTTATTTCTAAGAGTAAAGTCTCTGGGATTTAGCTGCCGACACAATGCATTAAATAAATCATGATGTTAACTCTTTGCCTCTGACACAGAGCAGAGACGATTTCCGTTGTATAATATAAGAATATTCATTGTAGTGAAATGTGTCATGTAAAGTAAATTAATTTCATTTTATAGACAGGAGTTACTATCGAGTCAATGGATGATGTAACGGACTTATAGCACAACGCCTGACAGCTGGACCGAAACTCCCAGGTGTAGTTATTATACTCAATGCTCCAAAGGACCATATGTTGTTCATTTGAATAAATGGGACATTATTTGTCAACTGATTTAAAATGAATAATTAACTGCAACAAAACTTTTGGAATTTTAAAATGATTTAAACGTTTCCTATAAACGGGGCTGTTATATAGAAGCCTTGTGCTCTGATTCTTCAATTGTTGGGGTCCCTGCTGCATTTTGTGCCTCTGATATGCATAACTGAACGCTATGTACTGTGTTGTACGTGTAATATAACCCCTGGGCAAGCGTGTTGCAGGCATGTAATCTGTTGCTAACGGTTTCAGTGATTGACCTAGGAAAACTCCTGCCTGTCTCGCCGATACAGATCAACACCGCAAGTGTGAAGGGCATAAGACAAAATGGTACATTTATTGGGGTACAATTAAGAAGAGGTTATAGGTAATTATGAAAGGCGACGTATCTGGGACGGAGATGGGTGGAGCTGTGGAGATGTTAAAGTCAATACCAATATCACAGTGTAAATCAATAATGTAGATTGACCATGGACTTATCTGTGTGGAGTTTGTATTTTCTCCCCGTGTTTGCGTGGGTTTCCTCCGGGTGCTCCGGTTTCCTCCCACACTCCAAAAAAACATACTAGTAGGTTAATTTTCTGCTATCAAATTGACACTAGTCTCTCTCTGTCTGTATGTGTGTATGTTAGGGAATTTAAACTGTAAGCTCCAATGGGGCAGGGACTGATGTGAATGAGTTCTCTGTACAGCGCTGCAGAATTAGTGGCGCTATATAAATAAATTATGATGATGATGTCTGTGTCTATATAAACAATGTTTAAATCAGACTTGCTACCATTACTCTCTCCATTTTAGGTGGGTCAATTTGGGCCCATCTCCAGCCACTTAGAGACAGATACAATTGCTGGTACTGCCCCGACGGACATCACTGTGATGTTCAGCTGTGCGCGTTGCCGACCATTACGGTAGGAAATCTTTGCTTATGAGCAGAGATTCCAGGTGGAACATCGGTGCGTTGAGACTTTGTAGACGTTCCAGGGAAACACTGCTCTGAATTGAATTTCCCCCTTAGAGTTCTTTTGGCACACATGGCAAATCTCAATATTACAGTTCAATGCCCGGTTTCCTTCCCCAGCTATATCCAAATGGCATAATGGGTAAGATATCTACCACTCTTCCACTCATAGCAAGTATCTGTTATTCTGCCCTTTAATGCTCAACGGGACATATGGTGAATGGATCATTTGTACTCACTACTCAGGTGTGTTCTATCCGATGCTCCGCTCCACTCAGGGGCAAACGCAGGATTTGTAGAGGGGGTTTCCACACCACACCGCCAGTGGGCGTGACCAGCATGCATGGGGGCGTAGCTATAATATTAGACAGTGCTTGGCTGCTCTCCAACTCTTCCTATTCCCATAATATACATGGGCAATGCTGCGTGCACTACTGTTAGGTGCACGCAGCTTTCCCTTTTCAAGCAGAGCCGTGTGAAGCGGGGACAGGCTCCAGCCACCTCAATTATACAGTGCCCCAGGCTTGGAGGGGGTTTCCAGGCACCAGGACCTCCCCCCCCCTCGGTTTGCCTATGCCACTGTGGCGGATGATGCTCCTTTTGTGTAAAGCTCACCATGCATGTTGTTCTTGTTGCTGTTCCTACCAGAAGAGGGCGACTCTGCAGGGGGTATGTACACAGGTCTCTCACATCATTCCCTGACAAGGAATTACATTTCCCCATAAAACGAAGGCAGGGAATCACTTCAAGACCCCCCGGGACTGCCCAGGGAAATGTCCGTCTATGCCCCTAATACGCCCAGGTTGTGCCCCCGTTACTTATCAACGCTCAGTGGTCACACCTTCAATCTAATCAGGTATTTCCTTTTATCAAGACAACATGATGCGCTAAGAGTAGGGGGGGTGCATCTGGACCAACCAAAATAGGAGTTGGGATGGAACATTTAGTGCAAATATAGAGAAAGATTTGGCTGAGGTCAATATGACATTTATCTAAAACATCTCTACAGGAAATCTCATTTTCTCATAGAAAATAAAAGCAATTGGCCTTTTAATGTCACTTCACCGGTGCTTAAGATTTTCATTTAGAAATACTTATTCTTCAAATGCTTTAGATATCCCTGTGTACATGGCAGTCTCCAATTATGTTTCAGGCAGCAGTGATGTTTGGATGAGACTCTTAGTACTAACAGCAAGATGGTAAAGTACTAACGGAGAGAGAGATTACTGTGACCTAACCTACGTCATGTTACATATTCCTTTCTGAAATAATTACTTAAGTATTTATAGTTGTCTTCGTCTTGTGAACACTGTAACTGGTTATGTCTGCAAGAAAATATACTTTCGGATTTCCTTGCGGTCAGCACCAATTGCAGCGTTCCATGGGTCAGTCTTCATAGAGGACAATTAGACTTCTGGGGTATTTACTAAACTGCGGGTTTGAAAAAGTGGGGATGTTGCCTATAGCAACCAATCAGATCGAAGCTGTCATTTATTTAATACATTCTACAAAATGACAGCTAGAAAATGATTGGTTGCTATAGGCAACATCTCCACTTTTTCAAACCCGCAGTTTAGTAAATATACCCCTTGGTCTGAGCCTGGACACAGCTCTGTGTACCACAGATGCTAAGAACCACGGTGTGCATCCAGCCTACCGACCGCAGGGAGTACCATTAATCTCAACAAGATTTCAGTCCACTTCATAACCGCAACATTTTTTGGGGAACATTAACGCAAAATCCGCTGTGTTGAGCCGATTTAACATTAAACATGTGACTCCGCCCAACTTAAAGGGGCTTCCACCTTCAGACAACTTTCATTTTTTGACTTGTAAATGTCCTCTTGCAACTTTGAATAAATACATAGCTTCCTTCAGTGCTTCTTAGCCCTGTATTTAAACCATCGGGCAAAGGTGTTTATTTTCGTTACCCTATGATACTGCAATGCCCCTGGCGTTACTAGGGTAATGTACGCTCTAGCTGGTAGGTAACCTGAAAATGCTTTGATATTACATTGGCTTAAGTAATGTATTAAAGGAGATGGCGAGTTTTTTACGTCTATGCTAATTTAGCGGTTCAGCTTTGCTGTGCCAGAAAAAGAGGAGCTGTAATAAAGTTTAATTTAATTTGAGGTGAGACGGCCTAGCGCCTCTGGTCTCACTTGTCCGTACCCACCAGCTAGCCGGGGCAACAAACAAGGCCGCTAGAGGGGACAATACCACACAATGCTGGCTGCTGTATACAATTCTGTCCAAGGCTGAGACCAGACCTGAGCTACGTTGTGGTTTAAAGGCAAAGACAGAAACCAGAACAATATATTTAGTGGAAGCTGCAGGAGGGCACGTGCAGGCCAATAATTCAAAATTAACTGAGGGTAGAAAATCGTTTTAATTCAAATGGAAAATTAGTGGGAAAAGCGCTATGTTGCGTCCCAAATGAAATGGATTATATTAGAATGCATCCAACAGAACTGGCTTTATGCTGATTCACTGACAGCTCCGTACAATATGTCGTCCCAGGTGAGCAATTCTAGGCCGTTCTATTGTTGTTCTAGTAGAGACCATCAATAAAAATGAATTTTTTATGCTTTTTTGTATTAATTTCCTATTGGATTGTTTTCTCTATTTTATTTCCTGATGATCTATACAGCACTTAACAACCAAAACAGACTCCAAGGAGTATATTTACTACAAGTTAACCCGTGCATGATACTCATGCATTCTAGTCAAATCAAGCTACTTAAGGTGTTAAAAAGGTTCTTGTCATGCATTTGGGGCTAGCCCAGGCCTCCTCAGGGGAAGAGCGTTACTTCCCGACGCAAGCGCCCTTTTTTAACGTGGTTTTGTCCACATGTCACCACCTCATCATTTTTCTCCATCACCTCATCCTTCATCTTCATCGCCACATCCTTCATCAAGCTACTTAAGGTGTTAAAAACTCCCCACTGTCACCCCCGGCAACCACCAACCACTCCCAACTGTCACTTCTCCTTCAAAAAATATATAGGTCAGTGTATAACTCTGCCCAGCAGGTGGCGCTGCAGCTTGGGGGTTTTTTTTTCACACACGCCACTAGGCATTTATATAGTACAAACTGAGGGTGGAGATGTTGCCTATAGCAACCAATCAGATTCTGGCTGTCATTTTATAGAATGTACTGAACAAATGATAACCAGAATCTGATTGGTTGCTATAGGCAACATCATCACTTTTTCAAACCCGCAGTTTAGTAAATATACCCCCAGGACAGACCAAGTACAAGCAATCATTGTGGTTCATTAGATATATTATTGCAATAGATTAATCCTTCATTGTAATTTACAAATTAACCCTCTCTTATATCGCCTGGTTAACTGATTTACCACATGTCAGTGTTGCTAGCAAAAACAGTTAACTCTTTGGTGTACGGAGTCACCAATCCACGGTTTATCGTACCGCTTGGCAGTGCCGATTTTATACAACCCAATTTACTGATTAACCCTTTGTCTAGCAATATCGGTCTAATATTTATTATAAATGCCAGCTTACCGGCTAACGATTTGATACCGAGACTACCATTGCCACTTAACCCTTTCCACGTGACTCTTTATCCTAGTCATTCAATCTTATAGATTAACCCTTTTGCTACAGACTAACAGTACTGAAAAAAATCCTTATTATGCAGTACAGATTAGAGAATACTTATTACCGACTTAATAAACTGCTTGGCAGCCCCAACCCCCTCTTATTAAACAGACAAGCGGACTGATTAACCATAGGCTACATATAGCAGCATTAGCAATTAACCCGTTACGTTGATATAGAGAAAAACAGTTCTTATTAAGCCTTTAATGCAGATTAATCCATTATTATAGAACAAGATATAACTAATTGACCATTTACAGCAGGGTCCAATTTGATAATCCTCTATTGCACGGTTGTTAGTTGTGCTTATACTTTATAATACGGATAAGATCCAGTGATTAACCCTGTATTATAGATTCCAGTGACAATGATTAACCCTTTGTACTACAGCCCTCCAATACCCCCCATAGCTGTTGTGCATAGTAGCCCCGATAAGACCTTTTTCATGCGAGCTGGAAGGACTCATTAACCTTTGATTATCCAACCAAAGAGTGTTGTTTAACCCTTTGCTATAGCTGCAGAAAATAAATATATATATTGCCAGTTACACAGCAACGCTCCTTAACCCTTTGTTGATCCTAGCATTATTAGTAAACAGTAAAGCTCATTACCCCTGGACACCGTCTACAATAGGACACTAATTACTGTGTGCACCTAATCTAGTTTTATCCTAATTTGCTTCATATCCTGTAACATCGTCAGGTAACCAGAGATGATCACAAAATACAGACATTTTGAAACAATGGTTCCATCTACAATACTGGCAAATAGCTGTGTGTGATGTGTGCTCAGGGGAGAGGGGATGGAGATGGCAGATTTAGACCTGACACATGACGGCACAAGTCTGCTCTCTCCCTGGGTATATGATGGAGAAGTGGAGACAGAGGATATAAGACGAGGGCGAGGAGAGGGATCAGCAGGGATCTGGAAGAGGAGAGAATTAGTGATGGAAGAGTGTCAGGGATAGATGGAGAGAAAGTGGCAGAGAGAGAGAGAGGGTCTGGGAGAGAGAGGGAGGGTCTGGGATAGAGAGAGAGAAGGTCTGGCAGAGTCTGGGAGAGAGAGGGTCTGGGGGAGTCTGTGAGAGGGAGAGAGAGGGTCTGGGAGAGAGAGAGAGAGAGAGAGAGGGTCTGGGGGAGAGAGAGGGTCTGAGAGAGAGAGAGGGTCTGGGAGAGAGAGAGAGGGTCTGGGAGAGATGGAGAGAAAGTGGCAGAGAGAGAGAGAGAGGGTCTGGGAGAGAGAGGGAGGGTCTGGGATAGAGAGAGAGAAGGTCTGGCAGAGTCTGGGAGAGAGAGGGTCTGGGAGAGTCTGTGAGAGGGAGAGAGAGGGTCTGGGAGAGAGAGAGAGAGGGTCTGGGGGAGAGAGAGGGTCTGAGAGAGAGAGAGGGTCTGGGAGAGAGGGAGAGAGAGAGGGTCTGGGAGAGAGAGAGAGGGTCTGGGAGAGAGAGAGAGAGAGAGAGGGAGAGGGTCTGGGGAGAGAGAGGGTCTGAGAGAGAGAGAGGGTCTGGGAGAGAGGGAGAGAGAGAGGGTCTGGGAGAGAGAGAGAGGGTCTGGGAGAGAGAGGGAGAGGGTCTGGGAGAGAGACAGGGTCTGAGAGAAAGAGAGAGAGAGGGGGAGTCTGGTAGACAGAGAGAGAGAGAGAGAGAGAGAGAGGGTCTGGGAGAGAGAGAGGGTCTGAGAGAGAGAGAGAGAGAGGGTCTGGGAGAGAGAGAGAGAGTGTCTGGGAGAGAGAGGGAGGGTCTGGGATAGAGAGAGAGAAGGTCTGGCAGAGTCTGGGAGAGAGAGGGTCTGGGGGAGTCTGTGAGAGGGAGAGAGAGGGTCTGGGAGAGAGAGAGAGAGAGAGGGTCTGAGAGAGAGAGAGGGTCTGGGAGAGAGGGAGAGAGAGAGGGTCTGGGAGAGAGAGAGAGAGGGTCTGGGAGAGAGAGAGAGAGAGGGAGAGGGTCTGGGAGAGAGACAGGGTCTGAGAGAAAGAGAGAGAGAGGGGGGGTCTGGGAGAAAGGGAGAGAGAGAGAGAGAGGGTCTGGGAGAGAGAGAGAGAGAGGGTCTGGGAGAGAGAGAGAGGGTCTGAGAGAGAGAGAGAGAGAGAGAGAGAGGGTCTAGGAGAGATAGAGAGGGGGGGTCTGGGAGAGAGAGAGGGTCTGGGAGAGAGAAAGAGAGAGGGTCTGGGAGAGAGAGAGAGAGAGGGTCTGGGAGAGATACCCTGGATCGGCTCACACACTAAGAGAACGCTCAGCCCACGTGGTATAAGCTTCATGGTCCAGTGACTAAGTGGATGGAATGCTGCCAGCACTCATGGGCTCCTGAGAACTCCTATGTGATATTTTTCGGTAACACCCGATACTTACACATCTTTGCTTAGTTCTTATATTGTTTATTTCATTTATTATTTTATTTAGCGAGGAATAAAGTCAATTTCTTGGTATATTGGTTTTTTTGACCTATTCCTAATCTTTTCATCTTGGCTTTATATTAGAATCATGTCCATGATGACCCCTGCCACATTTAGTGTCATCCATCCATACAGTCATCTCCTGTGCCACCTTTAGTGTCATCCATCCATCCAGTCATCTCCTGTGCCACCTTTAGTGTCATCCATCCATCCAGTCATCTCCTGTGCCACATTTAGTGTCATCCATCCATACAGTCATCTCCTGTGCCACCTTTAGTGTCATCCATCCATCCAGTCATCTCCTGTGCCACCTTTAGTGTCATCCATCCATCCAGTCATCTCCTGTGCCACCTTTAGTGTCATCCATCCATCCAGTCATCTCATGTGCCACATTTAGTGTCATCCATCCATACAGTCATCTCCTGTGCCACCTTTAGTGTCATCCATCCATCCATCCATCCAGTCATCTCCTGTGCCACCTTTAGTGTCATCCATCCATCCAGTCATCTCCTGTGCCACCTTTAGTGTCATCCATCCATCCATCCAGTCATCTCCTGTGCCACCTTTAGTGTCATCCATCCATCCAGTCATCTCCTGTGCCACATTTAGTGTCATCCATCCATCCAGTCATCTCCTGTGCCACATTTAGTGTCATCCATCCATACAGTCATCTCCTGTGCCACCTTTAGTGTCATCTATCCATACTGTTATCTCCTTTGCCACCTTTAGTGTCATCCATCCATCCAGTCATCTCCTGTGCCACCTTTAGTGTCATCCATCCATCCAGTCATCTCCTGTGCCACCTTTAGTGTCATCCATTCATACTGTCATCTCCTGTGCCACACTTAGTGTCATCCATCCATACTGTCATCTCCTGTGCCACCTTTAGTGTCATCTATCCATACTATTATCTCCTGTGCCACCTTTAGTGTCATCCATCCATACAGTCATCGCCTGTGCCACCTTTAGTGTCATCCATCCATACTGTCATCTCCTGTGCCACCTTTAGTGTCATCCATCCATCCAGTCATCTCCTGTGCCACCTTTAGTGTCATCCATCCATACAGTCATCTCCTTTGCCACACTTAGTGTCATCCATCCATACAGTCATCTCCTGTGCCACCTTTAGTGTCTTGCATTCATACTCTCATCTCCTGTGCCACCTTTATTGTCATTCATCTACTTTCCACCCATACATACCACCCTTTCTTGGTAGCTTACACCCCCAATACCTTCTCTTCCTTTGTCACCTTGCATTATCTCCTTTGTATAACCACTAGTCACCGGGCACTGCTGGATCTCAGCAGAGGTATTGTGCGATGTGTTAGCATCTGGGCTTTAATGCATCCGGATGCTCAGAAACTTTGGAAATTTTTGTAGCGCAGATCACTTATTAAACCATCTGTCATCTGGCTGTATCTATAAACCTGTACCAGCCACACACCTCATATAACATAACATTGTTGTGTGTGTATTCATTAGAAAACACATGTACCACGACCATGACACCTCAGACAGCAGATCCTGGCTGTCACTCTGTCTCAGCATCTCTCTCTCTCTCTCACGTCCTCCATGTGCCATACCTCCCACCGATGTCCCATTTTCCTGTGATCTCCTGCTCCTCTCATGTCTCTGATGGGATTTCCTCTCCCTGCCCCTCCTCTCGCATCCTTAAAACCCCATTGTGTGATGTCCTTCCATTGCATCCTGCGCTGGCCAGCACTGAGCTGCAGATCTCCACTTTCTCACACTTGGATTACAGAGCTCCAGAGCTGGCAATGAGCATGAAGATCCAGCAGCACTGCTGGGGTGATCTCACCAAATAGCACCACAGGTAAGAGGGTCCTGGCACCCCCCAGGCTGCCAGCACAATGCAACTGGGAACTTCACTCAGCCCTTTGTGGTACAATTATAATTAACCATTTCACTGCTAAAGTAACCTCAGTAGCCTCATGTCAGCTGTGTGATTCTGTCACTGAACAGGTTAATGTTCACTTACAGAATGTTTCTACTGAATTCAGATTTTATGACTTTTTGTCTATTGATTGTGGGGATTGCAAAAAGAAATCAGTGTATGATTTATTGTGTAAATGCATAAAATGATGATGCATCGTGAAGTTCATTTTGTCCATCGTTTCCTAAACACCATATTGTGACTAAATGACAACGTGCCAGTTTTAGGACTAGGAAGCGTCAATGACAGTAGTGTAGTATGGATTATAGTCATGCTGTGTGTGATGTCACACCTAGTTGAAAAATACTTTTCCTCTTTCATCGTTTGGCATAGAGCATGCTAGGAACACACCAGTTGTGTAGCACTGTTGAGTAGTTCAGTTGTGTAGTACAGTCGTGCAGCAGTAATGTTGTGTAGTACTGTTATCTAGTACTGTTGTAGATTCCATTTGTGCAGTGCAGTTGTGTAGTGCAGGTGTGTATTACAGTTGTGTATTTCTCTTGTATAGTGCTGTTGTGTAGTACAGTGGTGTAGCAGAGTTAGGTAGTACTATTGTGCAGTCCAATTGTGTAGTACTATTGTGCAGTACAGTTGTGTAGTAGGATTGTGTAGTGCTGTTGTGTAGCACTATTTTGCAGTACAGTTGTGTAGCACAGTTGTGTAGTACTGTTGTGTAGGACAGTGGTGTAGCAGCGTTATGTACTATTATTGTGCAGTACAATTGCGTAGTACTAATGTGTAGTACTGTTGTGCAATGCTGCTGTGTAGTGCAGTTGTGTGGCACAGTTGTGTAGTACTGTTGTGCAGCAGTACTGATATGTAGTACTGTTGTGCAGTGTAGTTGTGTAGTGTTGTTGTCTAGCATAGTTATGTAGTACTATTGTGCAGTACAGTTGTGTAGTAGGATTGTGTAGTGCTGTTGTGTAGTACTATTGTGCAGTACAGTTGTGTAGCACAGTTGTGTAGTACTGTTGTGTAGTGCAATTATGTAGTGATATTGTGTAGCACAGTTGTGTAGTACTGTTCTGTAGCACAGTTGTGTACTACTATTTTGAAGCACAGTTGTGCAGTACTGTTGTGTAGCACAGTTGTATAGTACTATTATGCATTAAATTTGTGTAGTACAGTTGTGTATTACTATTTTGTAGCACAGTTGTGTAGTACTGTTGTGTAGTGCAGTTGTGTAGCACAGTTGTGTACTACTATTTTGAAGCACAGTTGTGCAGTACTGTTGTGTAGTGCAGTTGTGTAGCACAGTTGTGTACTATTATTTTGTAGTACAGTTGTTTTGTACTATTGTGCAGTACAGTTGTGTAGCACAGTTGTGTATTACTATTTTGTAGCACAGTTGTGTAGTACCATCGTGCAGAACAGTTGTGTAGCACAGTTGTGTATTACTATTTTGTAGCACAGTTGTGTAGCACAGTTCTGTAGAATGTCTCTTTCATATGGAAGTAATAATTAGAGCCTGTGTTCTACTCTCATTTTCTACCGCTCGCGTAGTGACTATAATTAGTTTCCATGAACCAATTCCCTTTTAGGTTTGATTACGGCACTTTCTGTGGCATAGATATATTGTGATATTGTAGCTGTTAGTGGTTTGGCCAGGTCGCAACTTTTGGCTCTTCAGCTGTTGATTATAAAACAGAATCCTGGGACTTTTAGTTCTACAACAGATAGAGAGACAAACCCTGGTCTATACTGTTTGTGAGCTGAAGCCCAGCTGTATACGGACCTGTTATCATAGTTTCATTGTAACACTAGAAGGAATCACTACCTGATAGTAAGATTGCTTCATTCCACAGAAAGCTTTTTTCCTTGCAAATTATGGATTTATTTCATGATTGATCAATGCACCCTGAACTGTTTTACTGCTGACACCGGGATTGTTCTAAAGCTGAGTAACTGAAGAAATAATAATAGATTTTTTAAACTCTGGTGACAAAATCAAGGAGTAATAATATAATTATTGGGGAATAATAATTTAGCAGAATCTGGACAATTGTTCTAGGACATTGTTGTGTTATAATAGAGAATCTAAGATCACCATCGTATCACTCAGAACAATTTATCAGTACGTAGTACCAGCATATACATGAGTAAGCCCAACACATTTTCTTCCACAGGCTCATTTAATACTTTATATCACAGCTCAGGTGTTTTCTCCAAACAATGAATCAAACCAGTAACCTCAGCAAACTTTCAAATTGCACTATTTGGTGCTGAACATTTGTTCCTTCCTGAAAACGTTTTCCTTGTGATAAATTTTCTGCTTCAGATATAGAAAGTGACTGTCATTTCCAAGCATCGTAATTATAGCCATGGTAGGGCAAGGGGGGGACTATAAGTCCCACAAATCCCCCTCTCTTGGCCAGAATGCTGATAAAATTTGGATTAAAACTACAGCACTCTCTGGTACCATATATATCACCTTAACAGAAAACTATTATCAAGACACAGATTTTTAAAACCTTTTTTTTTTTGTATCTATACATATTATTTTTAGCTTTAATGCCATGCTTTAATTCCTTGGGGAAATATGGATTTTTTTTACAAAAAAATAATTTAAAGTTGACAAGTAAAAAACACATAAATGGGACAGTGGTTTCTTTGTGCTTTCAAATGATCTGTTAGTATGGCTGCCATTAATTGTGCCTGACGTTTACACACAACAGAGGCGTTTTCATGAGCTAAATCAATATCCCTGACCATGCAGTCTAATCAATCCGCTGTGAGCCAGTGACATCCCTGAGGCGTGAAGTACTTTATGGAGGCAGACATTTTGTGGGCTGGACCAATCGTCACCGAATTGCAGCCTATCAACTCACTAGGAACCAGTGACTCGCGTGAGCAATGGTTTAGGCCAAACAATGGCTACCTCCACTTTCTGTAGGTGATAGGTACTGCTTAGATGGTCACTGAGTGGACTTGCGGATTTGCAGAGGATGCTGGGATTTGTAGTTCAGCAAACAATGGAATTAGTTGTGCTATATAAATAGCAGCTGGTGCTGATGATGATGATGATGGAGTGCTGACAGCTACCTAGGTCCATTCTGTCTACTATCAAACCGTTCCTATAATTTAGATTGACATCAAGTTGAGTTTTCTCTGAGCTGTTCTTGGTTTCAAGCCCAACTTCCCTCCACTGAAAATCATCCTTACACTTCGCCGTTATCCGTACAGTACGTTGGTGTCTTGTAAATAAAGGGTAATAACTCTCCAGGCCAAATAAATGTGCTGGAAATCACACTGTCTGCGATCGACCCTTTCATTAATAGCTAATTGTAGCAGACATCGTGTAATGCTGACACCTCTGCAGGCGTCGGAGTGTAAGGGAAGTGTTTTGTGTTACAGAACCTCTCTCCGACCACAGGTCAGCGTGTGGTTGTCGCTACACTGCGTGATCAGACGCTGGGCAATAATATTGAATTGGCTTTCGCTTCCATCCTAAACAGGATAATTAGGTATTGTGGCAACATTCATGGGGCTTGTTAGGGGCATATTTTATAAGTCCGTTTGCGTGTTGTATCTTGCATGAACTAGCTCTGCGTGTGCTCATACACGGACCATAAGCCAATGAACGCAACTGCACGCAGTTCATGACTGGACACAAATGACACGACTGCCTATTCCTTGAAGGGCGGAATGGGGTTGGGAAGGAGCGGATGAATGTACGGATGAATGTACAGCAGCGGCGTGACGCAGCAGATGCGGCAGATTCAAGTCCTGGGTTTCTCGTAGGTACTCCTGGTTTTAACCCTATCATTTGCACCTGCTACAGGTCTTTGTATTAGAAACTACACGCATGCGTGCCGCTAGCTAGCACAGAACATGTCTATGCAGGTAAGATAGACTTTAAAAAACGCATTGTATGTACAATACGCCTTAAAAGAATCTTTATTTATGTATTTAACGCAAATAAAAAACAAATATTATATTTTTAAAATCAATGTTTTTATTAATGATTATATTGTTAAGAGTTGTTCATTTATTTTGAACAGACGCTTGTGCGTATTCTGCAGTCTGTTGTGTCTGTTCACATATGGCAAGTAGCGCTCAGGCAGAGCACAGATTCAAACTGAAATGTATCTTCGGATGCGCTTGGATTTGAATATAGTCGGAACTATGCTGAAATTACAAGGTGCGTGCAGGCTGCGTCTGAACATGAATTAGGGCCCATGTGTCATAAGTTTTATCACATATTACATATTACCATTTTCCCCGCCACTTCCACCGCTCCTTATGCTAAGGAGAGAACAGTGTGCACAGTCTAGACCAAATCGCGATCAAAAGTCATTTTTATGTAATACACATATAGTAGTCACTGCTTTTGTTAAATCAGCACTCGATATTGAAAAAAAAAAAATAGTAAATGATCTTGTCTTAAGAGAACAAATAATGACTATTGAAACGTCTCCTTTCCTTACAGCGCCGCAAAAAATCTAAACATTTTGCAAAAAACTTTTTAATAAAAGATGGCGTCAAATTGCATAGATGTTCATACATTTGGGGTAACCGCTGGATGAAAATAAGTAACGGCTGAACTAAAATAATCTATAAAAAGTCAGGTGGTCCGGTGCAGAGTGAGGACCATGCTAGTTTGTGCAGTGTATCTTGTGCAAAATCGCTCTGCGCATGCTCAGAAAGTGGGCACACAAATAGATTTGCGCCATTCGGCTATTTATGCCAACTCGTACCTGGAGAGGCGGGAGAGGGGTGTTCTAGCATGGGACGAGTACAGTAAGGGTGTTTTCACGCACTTGCGATCGGATGCAGACGTTTATACACCTGAGAACGCTGTATTATTTTAAGAGGTGCAAATAGCAGATAATGATGATGATGATGGTCTTCGGCACCAGCGAACTACGTGTCACTGGCAGTTTGCGATTGCACCGCTAACACTGATCTGTGCTTTCTTTGTCGCTCGGGGATATATTATGCAAGACAGGTAGTTGTGTCAGCTATATTAGATATGTTTTTTAAGTTTTATTGATATATAAAACGGTATAAGAGATAGTAAAATAGTAGCTGAAATCTCAGATCATTTCTACCGTCAATTGAATTCCCCCCTAACTGTGCTAACGTGTTTCAAGGTTCGTGTCCATTTTCAGATCTTCAAAAACACCCAATAATACCACCCTTCATCTGGGGTTTGCGGGCTTGAAGAACCAGCTGAAATGCTTCTGTCTAACACTAACCACTTACCTAATGCGCATTAAATAATTATTCCAGAACTATTCTGCACAAATGACTGAATAACAGAATGGAATATGTAAGTATCCTGTTCTTCTTATACTACCAAGTAAAGTTGAGATAAATGTCTCTGCAAAGCTTGAATTTCTACTGTTCCGATGCCAGCGAATCAGTTCCATAAAGGACAACCTGAAAGAGATTGGAATTCAGAACAAAATGACCTTTTTAAATGCCATTTTTTGACCAACAATTTAAAATGATGAATATAATACATTTACTTTTTTATGCCCTTCAAAGCATATTTTTAAGTGTCATTTTATTTGAACCAGTAATGTAAGATCTGTGCTCTCCCAAGATCAGGACTAGTTCTATCAATTATCATCTGAATTATCAGTTGGGAGATGGCGGAACGTGTCATCAGGGGGGAGGTTTGGAGAAAGGGATATGCTATAAGTGTTCCTTAGAATGCTAAATCCCGCACTACCAGCTTCTATCTTTAAAAGCTGATCTCACCTGTTATTGACAAGTACAATCAATAAATGCTAAATCCCTTTGAAAGTGAAGAAGTTCAGGCTTTATAACCTCACGCGTTTCTCTGTTATCAGCGTAGAATGTGGCATTATTTCCGAATAACAAGTAAACTAATTATAAATAAGTGGGTAAGTACGTTATCAATAGAGCAGCAGTAAGTGGATTATAAGTGCAAAATATAAAGGCCCACAATAGAGAAAAATGAAACATGTTATGTTGCTTTTCACGCTTCAAAGAGAGAACAAGATTGCTTTCATAAAGCTCTGAGTCTTTGATGTCTGAAATACAAAACAAATGTCCTTTTGTGCAGGTAAACATCCAGCGAAGATGAAATGAAGCTGCTGGTTATAGTGCTGTCTAGCACATGGGTTCATTTGCTAACACAGAAAATGCGGACGCTCTGTGCATTTTGACGCACTTGCACGCATAGCCCATACGTAGGTGCGCCCTTATATCCCGGACATGCCCCCATGCAAGGACATCGCGCAACTGTTTGCAGCATAGTGGGTTACAGATATAACTGAGCATAGTGGGACGTCCTGTCTACTATTGCTGCAACACTACCTCCTTTATTAATGGATGTTTGTTCCTTTTTTTGTCCTAAAATACTTTTCGGTCAGTCCTTGTTGTGCCTTTAGTAACTTATGAGAGTGAGGGGAAGCATGGACTGTCTATATTATTGTACATTTCAATGTTTTTATTGCATTGGTAGATTTGCATCTAGTAGTCCCCTTCACAGTATAGACAGATCTCCGACACCTTTGACGACTTGTAAATATCACGTTATTTGGCAGAGAGATAAAGGGCTCTCTGCGGCCACCCACTATTCCAGGAACACCCCGTAAACGAACATGCTCCACCACCCAGCAACTTATTATAATATCTAATTTTACAACACAGAATCTCAGTTTTGCTTGTAGGCACAGAGTGAAGGTCTTCCCTATGACTTGATTGGGACAGTTTCACCTACAAAACGAGCAAAATCTTACACCACTGTCACTACCTTCTTGACCTGCTAACAAATGCATGAACCTGTACAAATACAATATAGGATTGTTAATTCGGTTTGACTCATTCTCAATGCGTGCTGTTAAGGGATCATTAAAGCTCAATGTGAGTTCGGATTCTTGTTTTGCTTCTTATATCCTGAATGCCGGGCAACAAAATTAGAGTCAAAAACTGTTCAGTGCTCATGCCAGATTACTGTATGTATTCCAGTATCACCGGAACGTGTTATGGAGCTTGGAAGATGATTTCATCTGTGGTCATTCTCAGACCTCATTTACCAACATATCTGATAATGATCTAGTCAATTTTCACTGTGATATTGCTCCAGTTGTCCAATATATTGCAGCGTTCGAGGCCAGCGTAAAGGTAAATAGAATGGAATTACCAGGGAAGGGTGATGGCCAATCCATTAACAGGGACTTAAACATGTACAGGTTTCCTTTCTCCTAAGAAAAGATATCTCTAGCCGTAATGATTACATGAGGATAATTGGGATAATTTACAGTATTAATACAGGTACCGTTTATGGGGTCAGGAACCAATTTTTAACCACTGTGATCTGAATCACTCGAGCTATGTTTTCCCTTCTTCTACATCAACACAGCCAGAATTTAGGAAAGGTTTGCCTTGATGGACTGTTGTCTTTTTTTTTTAACCTTACTAATTATGTGACGCCTGTACTTGTTTTGCTTTTTGTTTTATTTTTATGTTATTTTAGGGGATTAAACACTTTCAGATGAATGTAATTTAATGATGGCATGCAGTGGGTGAAAAAACAACATGGAATAAAAATAGAAGCTATAAAACAATTAAGTTAAAGTTGCCTGAAGGTGAAAAATAATGGGTGTGTTGGATGGAGGACATATACAAGTGCACTATATAGTGGTTTGTGGTGCTTTTATTTATAGAACTTCCTGTTCAGCTTTTCTGTTTAACATATTTTTTAGATTTTTTTTTAATATTAATAGATCTGTAAAACTTTATTGTAAAGCCCTTGTATGTGGACAAAGCGGGCACATTAATCCCGTATATTCTCGTTTCCTATAGAAAAGCTGACAATTTCTGCTATACTCTTGCCCCCAGGTCTATGTGCTTTGCAGCAATTCATTAATATCAGGAACCATTACGCTTCTATTGTACTTCTTTCTCATTGAGAACGAGGCATTACAGGAATTATGAATCACTGCTTTATCCACAAGGATCGCATTACCCGGGAAGAATGGAGCCGATAATTTCATATTACGCAGATATTAGCAGTGGTCGGCTGCACAGAGAGTTTTATATAATCTAACAATTATTGAGCTATTTGTTTACAATTAAAATAAAAATGTTATAGTCATAATTAATTGGCAGACACAGCTTCCTATTAGCGAGTGGGAACACTGAATACAATTTGCTGGCAACAATTTATATACATTTGCAATGTTGGCTTACAGCTATAAAAAATAAAAAGTGGCTCGTTCATAAAATATGGCCTGTTAGGACTATTATGTTTTTCTTTTAAGGTGACCATAAATAAAATGTTGTTTCCGGTTTATATAAGCTCTTACTCATTGGTGTCAGAAAATCATGCTTCTGTAGGCATTTTTTTTATGCTGTATCACTGAGGAAACCACAAGTTACTGTGGAGAAACGCGTCAGGTTTTGATAATTTGGAGGTACAGGCGCCGTTGGGCTCATTGTCTTTTTTTCGTGGAATAAGAGAGATAAGTTTTGATGCAGCCATTTAAACTTGATTGCTGTGCCCTATCAAGATCAACTATTTATACTATGGACATCTGATTGAGACTTTCACCATATACCCATGATTACCACCTACAACCACACCACCCTGAACAAGTCCTATCTCGTCTGATCTTGGAAGATAAGCAGGGTTGGGCCTGGTTAGTACTTGGATGGGAGACCACCTGGGAACACCAGGTGCTGTAGACCGGGGAAAGAATATAGCCAACCACTGTCGCCCTTGGAGGCGAGATCGGAAGATACGTCACCCACAGAGCTGGGTAATAAGATGGCTGTCTTAGTGAGTATAATCCTAAATATGAGACAATCTGTGGACTGCTAATTCAGGATGGTAAGCTCACGCATACAATTGTAGGAGGGACTTATAGTTCCATAATTATTGGAAGCTATCGTTTTGTCCATGAGTTATAACTTGTTATATGGCACAGATTAAGAGTTAATCTCTATTGGACTGCTGATAAAGTTAAATAAACCTCTTTACTATCCACTATTTAATAGACTATTTTATCTCATGTGCACCATACAGTCAGAGACCATAGGCAAACTGAGGGGGGTTACCTAGTGCCTGGAAATCCCCCTCCAAGCCTGGGGCACTGCAATTAATTGAGGTGGCTGGACCCTGTTCCCGTTTTACACGGCTCTGCTTGAAAGGGAGCGCTATGTGCACCTAACAGTAGTGCACGTAGCATTGCCCGTGTATATTATGGGGATAGGAAGAGTTGGAGAGCAACCAAGCACTGTCTAAAATTATAGCCACGCCCCCATGCATGCTGGTCACGCCCACTGGCGGCGTTGTGTGGAAACTCCCCTCTACAAATCCTGCGTTTGTCCCTGGAAACTGTTATATTCAATACCTGCTTTTTTTCTCTTTTGTGTATTTGAGCTCTGAATTTTATTACTGCTTTTTCCTCCATTTTCCTATGAGCTATCCATAATTTGATTTATGGTTATATATATAATTGTTTTTTTAATAAAATGTTTTAATTAGAATATTATGTTGGTGGTGTATAATTGTCGCAGAGAATATATTTTTTCCGCTTCTATTCTATTCTAGTCTATTTATTTTCCAATAAGATTAATTACACAACAATCTCTATAAGACGCTGCTTAAGTTCTTCTCCCCGTCAATATAATGGTGCCTACAAATTTTACATATTTTATATGGTTTATGATATTATTATAAGGTTTAATTTTTGGTTAATCAGCGCCCAGGGATATTCTCCTTTGTGTGGATATAGTATTGCTATATTTTTTTTATGCTAGTAAAAGCATGTAAACTGGTATACACATATTGGTTCCAATGACCTCGTACCCGCTTGCGCCAGCAGTTGGGAGCGATGGTGGCACAGTTGCCTCCTGCGGTCGCTGTCTGCTCTATTTGCTTCGATTCACTGCAAGTGAACATGAGGGGGTTAATGGACAGTCCTCTATAACCCCCGACTGCAAGTGCTGGTGACCACTGCGCGTCAAACGCGTTAGGCTACAGTGTCATTGGCAATTTCCATACACCAGTAGCCAACCAGCCTAAGACACCCTTTACTTTATTTTGGTAATAAAATATACTAATACTGTTATAGGAGCATTTTGCAATTAATTAATTTAGGCTCAATCCAAAGTATGTCTATTGTGAAGTACAATGGGCTTGATACATGTTCGGACGTACGTCCAATTGCGTAGCATATCTTGTATGAAATAGCTCTGCGTGTGACTCAGCAATGAACACAAATTCACGTCTATTAAGCATCCTCCTGCAGAGATCAGCAATGTTGTACCTTTCTACAGTGTATCAAATATTACAAAGATGTTTGGTATTGCTGACCTAAAACTCCACAAGAAACTTCATCATCATCATCATCACCATTTATTTATATAGCGCCACTAATTCCGCAGTGCTGCACAGAGAACTCACTCACATCAGTCCCTGCCCCATTGGGGCTTACAGTCTAAACTTCCTAACACACAGACAGACTAGGGTCAATTTGTTAGTAGCCAATTAACCTACCAGTATGTTTTTGGAGTGTGGGAGGAAACCGGAGCACCCGGAGGAAACCCACGCAAACACGAGGAGAACATACAAACTCCACACAGATATGGCCATGGTCGGGAATTGAACTCATGACCCCAGTGCGGTACAGCAGAGTGCTAACCACTTAGCCACCGTGCTGCCCGAACTTAAATTTAAATGGCACCGTCAACTTCACACAGCGCAGGCGGACATTTTAAAAGCACCACGAATCATTACCACAAATATTCCATCTACAACATGGCTGCCTATAGTGTTGGCGATGGGACCACTTTAAATAAACCCCAATATTTCAAAAGTCATTTTTCATGTCACAAACCCCTTACAACTGTAATTCTATATGTGTCTGGGAACCAATCTGTCAGTGATACATAGTGCCGTCTGTGACTGAGGTGATCAGCTGGTGAACGTACCGGCAGCCATTTTAAAACTGACATAATTGTTAAGATCTACGAAGCCTCATGAAGAAATACCTGTAAAAATACCTCAGAGAGTGACTTTATTAGATGGAAATTACCCGATAATAATCCATATTCATGTTTCGCAGTGATATCATTTGGAGTTACGAACAAATATTTAACAAAATAAATGAATCATTTCTAGTATACTGCTAGTATCGTAAACATAAGTTATCAGTACAGTCCATGTTCTATAAAGAGAAAGGCAATGAGATTTATTTAGTCCTTTGGGGGTTGACAGCCAATAGATTCCTCATTGTCTGAATGTAAGAGATGGAGAGAGGTCAAATCTCTGTTGCTGTTGACCTTATGCTCTATCGGCGGGTCAATATCCCTCTTGGTTAGCCATTGTCTTATTCATGGAATACGCTATACATTATCGTATTAGAATGTCTTGTTAGAAACCTACGTTTTTATCATTTTCTGTCACATTAAGTCACAAGATTCCAGTTTCTCATATCTGATGACTGATCAGATCAGAAAATGAAAACAAAATGCAGTTGTCAGTGATTGAATGGCATATCTGCACACAAATCATTACATTTTATATGTTGAAGAATGGTTCTGCCTAGTCCTGCACATTTCATTGAATAAGAATGCTGATGACAGACATATATATCGAGAGAAGCTCTGGAAAACTAGTTGAAGTTTTCTGTTTTAAAAGCTGTCTTTCCACGTTGTGCGGCTCAAAGGAAGAACTTGCCTACAGGGTCCCTGGAGTGACTGGATAGAGTGGGTGGTCCTCCTTTCCTTTAGGCCGTTTCTGGTCTTCTGGCTACCCAGTCAGATAAATAGATAGCTTCTATAGCGCAGATATGAAAGGGTGAGACGGCTCATTGCCTGAAAAAAATCATGAAAGGCAACCCAAAGATCACTGACCTGTAAGCTGGGAGCACTTGCTTCTTGTAGTTATCGTTTTGTGCGGACTTGACACTTGGTTCTCCCATAAGTAGAAAATTAACCTTTGGATGTATAGTTAGAACTCAACAGGGATTTACTTTTTTTGTCTTTTTTTCTTATTTGTACTTTACACGATTATACTAGCTGCCGGCTAGTTTTACCCAGTTGCTGGACTTTGTCTCACGCTTAGTTCTGAGGCATCACAGCAACTTTATAACCTATAAGGCAAGCAAATTTGGAAGAGCAAGTAAACCTATTAATACATGATAGAAATGAGGTATTTATCTGAAAAGTGAGAAATTTTTCAAGGAAAAAAATTATCTTAGCACAAATCGTTGCCCTTATCCGCTCCCTTACTGATTATTGCAACTTTACTTTGTTTTATGCAGTGTTTATGTCGAATTGTTTCTGTTCACTTACAGTGGTTTTTATGATCCTTCCTTTTGGGATTTATCCATAAATAATGTACATTTCTTCTCTACCTTTTAAAATTTAATTTTTGCTTTTAATTGTGTCCTGAAACTATTGTCTACAACCAAGAATACAGGTTCCTGTGTTTCATAGTTTGTGATGACAATTCTAAACTTTGCAATTCATGCCTGTAAATCTGCATTCACAGAGGAAAGGATGCAATATATTGGATAATGAACGCTCTGCTGTACATTATACTTATATTAGAAGTCACCCAGAAGTCCTGATGCAGGACATAGAAATCCGAGGTGACTTATAATATCTCTAATAATTTACAGTAGGGGAATCCGTATTCTTTATAATACACATGTTTTTCTATTGAGCACTGAAGTCATGGTATCAGAACTTACCAATTATAAGCAATGGCATAGAAACTTATTAACATCACCTGTGTATTTTATACAGAATTATAAATCTTGGACGTGATTGGTGGTTAAATTAAGAACATTTAAGACATGGATTTGAGTGTGATTTTTTTTTTTAACTGTACAGAAATGGCGCAATTTCAATAATTAGGTAAAAAAAAAATACATATGTTTAGTTTTTACTTTTTTTTATCTTTTGCAGAAAGAAAAGTTATTTCGAGCCCAATCATAGGTAGTATGTCGAAAGATGATGGTCGAACTTAGGCCTTATCCTGATTTAGAGAAGATGGTAATGAAGATATATAGATTGCTGGTATTTGGACAGCAGTGTGAATCTGAATCTGCAGTAATGGGATAGTTTGAAACATGCCTTTGAGTGGTGTCTACATGTATGCAGTGGTAGACAAATGCCTATTAAGTATGGCATCACCATCTCTAGAATACCAACATTCTAGAACACTATAGCTAGAATCTGATTGGTTGCTATGGGCAACACTTCCACTTGTCCTGTTTAAAAGGTTTGATAAATCCCCCCTTCAGTGTCCAATGGTCACAAAAAGCATTTAGCCATCCCAGTTTCAAGGCAATGTTACAAAATAAGGAAAAAACAAATCTGTTGTGTAATGCATTGCACTCATTTATCAGTAATATCTGTTAATGTCTTTATTCTGAAAGTCACAGGATCTAGGCAACACACACAGTAATCCATAGCATTGATCGGAAATACTAATGCACTTGGGAGCTCATTTTAATTAATCACCTCAGTGCAAGCTTTATTGGTTTTTACTTGTATTGTGTTATTTATTTAATAGCAACTTTCCCCTTGAAGCTTAATAAGGACCAATACGATGACAGATCAATTAAAGTGATCACAGCAAGATAAACACTGTGCAGCTTGCCACAAAGGATCAAAGGATACAAATACGAGTGCCAAGAAAAAGTAAACTTACATTTATAATGTCCCAGAATATACAAAGCTTCTTCCTTACACAGAAGGGCAAATGATTTCAAAAACGTTTGTAATTTCCTTTAAGCTGCAATACGGTAGATGGGCAAATTGATTTGGTTGATTCTGAAATTCTGACAAATTTAAGAGACTAGCGAATGAATTCACAAAACGACCCTACTCACCAAAAATGTTGATAATAACAACACTGAGGGTGGGTACCAACTACAGTGTTTTCAGCCGATTATGGGGTCAATCGGATGATAAACTACCGGTAGGCTTGATATCACATTAGCACATTGTATCGTTGAACAAGATTTTTAAACCGGACTAAAAATCTCGTTCATCGCTGGAACAATGTTATTCCAATTCTGCAGTGTGTATACACTCGCAACCAACAGTGTCCATAGATCTCCATAAAGTTTACAGAGTCACCATCTTTTCAGCCGATGGTTATGACAGATGAAGAGTACAGATCTGAAGGCAAATCTTGTAAAACGTGTATAGTGTGTACACATGGATCGGCTGCTGATCGTGACCTTTTTTTTTCAATCAGTCGTTGGCAAAATCGTTAGAGATAACACATCGGGAAAAAAATACTGTAGTGTGTACCCATCCTTGCTGGAGAACCGGGCAATCCATCTCTGTTTTCAAAGTAGCCGTTCCACTTCTGGAACACTTACGGGAACTGCAGGAAATTTCCCACAGGGTCCAATTTTGTTAACCAATATCAAATGGATGCGGAGGGTTGTTGGGAGTGTGGGGTCCAATTACAAGCCATAATATTTTGATTGTGGCTTGTGATTGGTCCTCTCGCTCACACCCCCCAGGCTCCAGCTAACGGGAGGGACCACCATATTTTCCGATGTAGGAATTCAGCTTTAATGTCTAGATATTATGTTTAGTATTCCTGTGTAAACATCAGATCGCAATTAATAATATCGATGCATCCGGATATTCTGCAGTCAGGCAAAATCGATGGTGTCTGCAGGATTATTTCGGTCACAGTTCTGCACACCCCAAATAATTGTCCCTACCAGCGCTACAAATGATAAGGCAAGAAATGAAGGCAAATTGTAGGGTGACTAAGTAATGACTAATAATTAACTGAATAATAGCGTTGAACATAATGCTTTGGTTATCTCCAAGTAATTACATTAGGTTTTCATTATGGCCGTTGCTTGTAATTTGCATCCTCATTACCAATTATAACTGAACGTACTCAGCAATTTTGGGAGAGACGACTAGGACACACAGCTCTTTTCAAATGTGTCATTATAAGCATGAATAAACCGGCAGAATGCTGCAGTGTGCAAACGTTCCTATGTAACCGCTATTGTCAGACAAAGGTACACGCACCATCCTGCTTTTTGGAAGGGCCTTCATGCAGACAATCAGCCCCCCTCCGAGGGGCGCATGCAGGGGGTGTTTCTGGTTCTCCAGAAACCCCTCCCCTCCGCGAACGGATGGGCGCTAAACATTGCCCCTACACAGCAGCACTGTACTGTACAGCAGCCGCGGCTGCTGTACAATTCAGCATCGCCCAAATGGATGCGCGGTAGCATGCGCAGCAGCTCTATATATATATTTTTTTTGTGGTGGGTGGGGACCCCTTAAAAATCCTGCGTTTGCCCCTGCCTCCCTTGACCATTTGATGAATTTACCCTATGATAAGATTGCACATGCCGTAAAAACGTTGCTTCAATATCCGGCCTAACGTCTCTTTTCGACAACCCCCTTAATTAATTCTAACTTTCCTCTTTTCTCCTAAGACAGAGCTTGTATGAGTTTCATTTATGTCCTCATTAATTACTGAGAGTGAGAGGACGCCTTGACTGTCTTTATTTTATATGTCATATCCTATTTGTTGCTCTTTTACATGAATGACCTTTCACGTATGTACGTGTGACTGTGTGGTGCCATGCGGACTATGTAGTACGTAAGATAAAACTGGGTTCCCCAGGACAATATTGTCGCAGGAGAGAGCATTTTATTCAGCACATTATGTTTTCTCTCAAGCAAGCGGCCATCAGCCAATATAACAGGAAAGCCGCAGGCTGTAGAGGAAGCCGGCTTGGCAGGGAACACACTCAGGTGGTGAGTCAGACTGTCAGAGTAGTGAGTTCGCTCTGGGTTGGCATCCTCTATACCTCACGGGGACAGACCTAGACTTTATTTTTAGGGGGGGGGTGATTTAGCATAGTCATGCCCCCTTCATTCTGATTGGTTGGTCCCTGTTGGCCCTGACCCTGGTCCTGATTGGACCCGCCCTTTGATTAGTGTCTTGGCAATTTAAAAGGTATGCTTGTGCTGCTGGGCGGGGGCGATTGATCCGATCGCCGCCAACTGGATCCGCCACTGTTCACAGTCTCAGTTGCCCTGCTGTGCAAGTTAGAGGGACCCTGCCCCAGAGAGAGCATAGAGCTCTTTGAATAAAATGCACTCAAAAAAAATATTTACATGATAGGTCTCCTTTAACCATTTCTATAATATCTTACTGATTATTTCCAAATAACACAGACTCCTCCTGTAAAACACATTGGGAACACAACGTACCTCCTCAGTATTGTGTAAGCTTGCGATATCTTGCATGCATTTCATTAAATATTAATCCCCCCTCCCCCCAGGAATACTAAGGAGGTTCCTTCCAGCCATTCAGAGGAACTTTAAAGTATCATATTGATTCCTGTGTCGTTTAATTTATTGGTGCGTTACATTTCCATTCCAATTTGTTTGTTATCTGGACTGCCACAGGGACTGACCTCAGTGGGAACTAATGGATAATGATATCCCCAGATAGTGGCAATTTCACTTAAGCCGAGTGTTCAGTTGGAATACGGAATTCTGAGGTGTAATGTCAATAGGATGCAACAGTGCACGATGCATTGTGGGTAACAAGACATAGACGATAGCTCTAACTGCATAACGTCGGATTTAATATCATAATGCAACATGGTTGGTACAGAGGTATTTAATCAAAGTAATGCATTAATGTAAACCATTTTCATTTTATTCTGACATTAAAACATTTGGATTACAGTTCAAGATCATCTTTGCTCAAACTAAAAACATTCCGCTCAAGATTAATAAAAACTATATATTTAAAATACCAGTATTTCATAGTTGCCAAACATTCCTAATTTCCAGGGACAGACCCAGGCCATAAAGGGTAGTCCATGGAACTTTTAGTCCTAGGAAATACTCCTGTTTCATAATACTGACCAACTGTACAATAAAATGTCTAATATTCTGTATATTGAATGATATTTTCCTATCAGCTAAACTTTATATGGCCATATTTATTGAAGAGGAGTATTTAAAATGACAGAAAATTAAAATCTAACCAAGTGCAGCAAATATTATGATGAGGAATGTAGTGCAATAAGGTCTGCTGAATCTGCATTGTATGTGACGCACTTAGATCCACCGGCCCAGACAGGGGAGGAGGGGAGGGATGGCAAATTTTAGCTCGGGGGGCAAGACTCGACTCGTCAACCTATTTTAAAGGAAAAAAAGGCATGTGGCCCAGTGCCCCAGCCAAGGTAGCCCACTATGGGACCGGCTCAGGGGGCAGATTCCCCCCCTGCCCTCTAGCCTAGGCTGCCCCTGTGCCCAGCAGTATATAGCAGCTCTTTAAATTATTTTAAGATGAGGGCAACTATGGTATTTGAACATGCAAATATATTACATCTTAAACTGTACTAATTGCCTACACTCTGCGGAGATAGACATTTTGTAGTCTAAACCAATATTAATGGAAGACAGCCTATCCATTCAGTATGATATTACATTATATGGTATATTAGAATATATCAATGATGTCTCTGAAGCAGGTGCTTGTGCATTAATAACATTTTCATGGTCAAAACATTGAAATAGGGTCATACTCCGTTCTTGTCTTACATGGCACATAGATCCTAGTGAATTTATAGGCTGCCTTCCATGAATATTGGTACGGTCTACAAAATGGGGTGATGGGTAGACATTGTACCAAGTGGTTTAATGAAATACTTTTTATTTTAATCGCTGAGTTCACTTCTTTTCTGCTACAAAGGACCGTTTGCAGCTTTTCATCCTCTATACTCCCCTTGTTACATAGTTTGCAGAGGAGCTACTTAAACCCAGTATAGTTTAATATAAGTGACGTATTTGCAGTGCTTTGTTTACACACATATTTCATTCATCTCCAGCACAAAGGGGCAATCTGACAAATATCCCCTCCTCCACCCAGCTCAACCTCATTGTGTTGTGTAGCCCTCACAGAGAGGAAGGGAACTCTTGACAGGCCATCTACATTTCTGTCTTTGTTCCGAGATCTGTGCAACACTTTAAACCTAAACGGTTGCATAGACAGAAACCATCTAGCAATCCAGGCATTTCTGTCTTTGTTATTCTGCTTCCACTTTAGAGACGCTTGCTCGGCCGCTAAAATGAACTCGTAGGTAGTACTTGAGGCTGTCAACTGAGCATTTAATTGCCAGACATTCTCTTTCTACTACAGCCTGTTTTTGTTCTCTTGAGGACAATTTTCTACCAAGACAGAAGAGTAAAAGCTCCTCCTTTGCTATGGTTTGAGCCAAAACCGCCCTTAAGCCATTGTATGTGTTTCAAAACTGTTCTCTAAAGACTGGAGCAACTGAATTTGGCGTGGTATACTACAATGAACAAAGGTTTTAGAAGGCTCCCCCTTGTCTCACCAGCCCACTATAACACATGGGCTTCTAGCTTTCATCAAATATGTCACATCTGCTGCTCCAGGACCGAATTTTCGAGTAAATCTTTGGCAGTTACTCATGCCTGCAAATGCTCTTATGCTAGAGTTGTTAGTGCCAGTTTCTGACACCATCAATTTTGTCTAGTTGTGGTTTAACCACTCCACAACAAACCACATAAAACATAATACTGTGTTGCTGATCCAATCGTTGTTTTTACTGGATTAGCTGTAAAATCTGATTTATTTCAGGACCCCTTTTGTAAATGAATATCCCAGTTTTCACAGTAGACGCCATCTAATGTCATCTAAATATACAGCAGCATATCTGAGGTGTGATCATAAACGTTAATCCATAATCCTATGAAAACTATCCCGAGCCCCTTGTAATCCAAAAATCCAAAGGGCAAAGGTGTCTGTTGGATTATCTGTTACAGTGTAAGGAAACCAGTTTTTGGCTTCACACTTTCTCTTAGAAGGATCTTACTATATCCATTAGTTAGAATTAAGGTTCTGATGAATTTGGCTCTCTGCAGTTTATCTATTAACTCAGGATTCGGTTGAGTATGAAACTTAAATCATTATAAAATCTAGTAGTGCCATCTGGTCTAGGGACTAAGTTGTTGGTACTGGATCATCTACCGTTTGACTCTTCTATTATCCCTAGTTCTACCATCTTTTAGAATTCTCTACTAACCTCTTCTCTTTTTGCCTCAGGTATTCTATAAGGTTATTGATTAATTCATAAACCTGCCTCTGTAACAATGTTGTCGCTAATTTCAGTTGTCCTCTCTGGCTTATCAAACATCTCTGTTTCTTTTTAATTCTTTTATCAGTCTCTGCTACTGGCTTTGGAGTTAGCTCTTTGGAAAGCATGACCCCCACAAGCATTATCACTTGGCCAGGTTACATTGACCCCTAGTACTTCTTTTCCCACTGATCCTTAAGTCACAATGCATGAATGGCATACTAAACTATAGGTTTCCATAGTCTCAAGAAGTTAGTAGGGCAAATATGCTCATTATTCTTATGTTTGGGTTGTTTTATGTTATAATTGACTTCACCTACTCTTTCTTTGACCTCATATGGTTCCTGTCAGGGGGGGCAAACGCCTACTCTTGCAGGTTAGGAGAAGAACTTTCACTCTATGGTTTGGTTGGCTGGCCCGACGCAATTTTTTCTTTTGTAATACAATTCTGGAGCACTTTGAGCTTTCTCCATATGGGCTATTACAATAAGTGTGACTTGATTTATTCTATTCCTAATCTGATAAAAATGTTTAAATACATTTAGGACATAGCATGTTTCCTCTTCCCGTATGTCATTTACCAATTCTAAAATATATTTGGTTCCCAGAAGTAGAGGAACTGAAATGGAGCAAAGCCCATAACGATAATCAGAACGACCCAAGCGGCAAGCATCAGATAAAATAGATATACATCCCTGTCTTTCCTATCCTCATAAACTACCCTTCTTAGCATGGTCATGAGGGTTCGATTTAACCTCTCCACAAGACCATCACATTCTGGGTGATACACTGAAGTATGTACATCATAAAAATTCATAAGCCTGTAAACCTTCTATAATCCATATCTGAAAGGGTCGCCATACATATTCATTACCTGGGGACAGAGTCACATCAAATATGTTAACCATATCTACCAGCCTGAGGGAGAACAGATAGGAATATCTTGTCTTCCTAAGGTATTTATATTTCATGATATGTGTTTATGCAGCAGATCCTGTTCTGCTTATTGGATGTATTATTATATTTTTATGATGTGTCAAAGAAAAGATATATTATTTTATGAAATCCATAATATAAATGTGTTTTGAACAAAGTTCAGAAAACGGTTCATAATACAGATTAGCATGCACACAGAGCTTCTTCTAGTGACTTTACAATGAAGGGGGTAAGAAAAGCAAAATAATACTTAAAATACTAACCTGATGTCATTTATTGGGGGTCAATTTGTTATTAAAGATCTTTCTATGTTTCAACCTCCCCTGACACAATCACAGTTTCTGTTTTTATGTCTGTTTATTTTATGAAACTGTTTTGCAATAATATTACTGTAGGTCCTTTTGCTATTTTTTTATATACATTAACCATTGTGACTTTCTTTGCGATATTAAACTACATTTAATAGTGTTATGTCTTTGTGTTCTCAAAGAATTAATGTGCCAAGTTAGCTTGGTTGTTTATAAATATTATATTTAAGGCAGATTTAAATTGTGAGTGCAAATGTGAGTGAATTAACAAAAGACTTTCGCAGAGTCAGCTTTGGAACTAAACCTTAGTGGTGGCAAAACTGGGTAGGTAATACCCAGTGAGTTATACTTTTGGGGCAGTTTAATCAGACAGACCAGTAGGGCTTCTTTTGAGTACTCCTTTCTTACCCACTCATCCCACTTACTCAAGTAAGTCTTTTTGGGACAACTTCCTAAATTTGAAACACATTTCATGAGAATTAATAATAAAAATCCACTGGGAAGTAGTGACATCCCCGACTTCACTTCTTAATGAATTGATGGGCTACATCCTCACGAATCTTGGCTCAGGTCACAAAATGGCTGCAGTAAGCAAATAACAGGTGCGTTTTAATAATTCTGTAAGTTTCCACCTTGCTATTTTCCTCTGAAGGAGTGACACAGAAAGGCGTTAATTACCCATGAGCTAGGCCATCGTAAACCCAGCAAGACGATTTGGTGCTTTGTGTGAGTAATGAAAGACTCTACGGTCCACGGGGAGAATGAGCTTTAGGTATTCTGAGAGATCACTGCAATATTCCTATATATTGATTTACTACAGAAGCTTCTTCTTTACACAGCAAAGGCTTAAGATCTCACATGAAGGGGATTTGCCTGAACATTAGTAAATTATTAATACTGAAACCTGACTTGCAAGATCCAATCATCAGCAACTGCCGCCTCAATAGAAAATAATGTATTCCTTCTTTTCTTCCAGTATCTAATGGAGAGGCTATGTCTATATATAAATCTATATATCAATCTATATATATATATATATATATATATAATTTATTTTTATTTTTTTATTTTTTTAAAGAAATTGTTCCAATTAGTTTTCCTATTTATGGTACTATTTTAAATTCCGATTACATAAAGATAGCATTTACTTATTTTGGTAACTATAACATCACTTCCAGTTGTAGTCTAACATCTACCCCAACATTCTAATACGAGCAGCTATATTCATTGGTAACTATTACGACAACCCCAGATGTAGTTTTGCATCCTTACGCAAGGTTGTTTAAAACGGAATGTTGCGAGTTCTCGAAGAGAACGCCCACTTTGATGACATCATCGGCCTCTGCACACCCTTTACTACCTGTGAGTACTTTAAATAATCAGGCTCCTTATGTATGCACCTGCCTCATACCATTAGCCAGGGGCTCTCCCCCAAATGTTGCAATGTTACCCAACATTTCCGATCATGTGTATGGGCCGGTATGTATGTACCCTTTAATTCAAAATCCTGAATCCTCAGAAATGGATAAGTCTGTGCTGAATGTTGTTGAAATCTTACCTGTTTTCTTTGGTTTTTTTAAACATATATGGGCATCATAATATTGCACATTATACCTAAAAATTACCACATTTTACTGAACTGCATTTGATCATAATTCTCTTATCTAATAAATAGATCATTCTCACCAGGTGTATATATTGCAGATAAATACTCTTCATCATCATCAGCAACATTTATTTATATAGCGCCAACATATTCCGTAGCGCTTTACAATTGGGGACAAACACAGTAAACTAATAAACAAACTGGGTAAAACAGACAAAGAGATGAGAAGGCCCTGCTAGCAAGCTTACAAACTATGGGACAATGGGGGTTTGACACACAAGGTTAAGTCTACCTTTTGCATTTCGGCCCAGCCAGACTGCAAAGGTAAAAGTGACTCATGAGCTAAATGATCCTGTCACACAACAATGTTGGTCAAGGGGTGGTTGTCTTGTGTGAAATTGTGTAACGGATGGTAATAGGGTAATGTAGTGAGGTTAAGAGGGTGGTTGAGGAATATTATAAGCTTGTCTGAAGAGGTGGGTTTTCAGAGAACGCTTGAAAGTTTGTAGACCAGAGGAGAGTCTTATTGTGCTAGGGAGGGAATTCCATAGAGTGGTGCAGCCCAAAAAAAGTCCTGTAATCGTGAATGGGAGGACGTAATGAGGGTGGATGAGAGACACAGATCTTGTGCAGAACAGAGTTGCCGAGTTGGGAGATATTTTGAGACAAGAGAGGAGATGTATGTTGGTGCAGCTTTGTTGATGGCCTTGTAGGTTAGTAAAAGTATTTTAGATCTCACCCAATTGAAAAACTGATATTGCAGAGAAATATCTTACAATTATAATAATTAAATTAAATAATATTAATATAACAATTTGAACCTCCTACTTTTAATCTTACTGGGCCCTTCAGCATGTACTACAGTAATGTGTCAGTAAGAAGCAGTACAATTTTAAAATTTTCCGAAGTAAAGCAAATGCCCCAATCCAACAATGCGATATTGTAAACTGGTGTAAGTTAATACATATTACGCACTTTCAGAACAAATGAATACATCCTTCATACATGGAGTTTACGCATTAATTTCCAGGGATACCCAGCAGTCTATGGTAATTTATAGAAAGGATAAATGATTTTAAGCAATTAGGGACCTATTTATTAATTAACAGGTTTTTTGCCCCGTTAATTATCATCTGCTATCGCAACGATGTCAGATGACTTTTTGGCTCCATTTACCACTGAGTCATGTCTGGTCAGCGCATCTGATAGGAGGATCTCCCGGCGATGACTTTTTACTTATGAAGACTGCGGGGTTCAGTCTATACCGCGCATGCGTGACCTAGTGTTGCGCATGCGCAGAATCCATTTGTGGAAAATAGCGCAGGGGAGAGCAGCGAAGCATTCATAGAGGGATCCAAAGATCGCTCTCCTGCGAGGCTCTACCCATACGATTCAATAGATAACACCATCTTTAGATGGAGTTGGCCATCGGGGTCAAGCTCCAAAAAGCTAAGCTTGGGGGACTTGGTAAAATCACCCAGACTGCAGTCCCCATTGAGTATTACGGGGACTGCGGTTTAATGCGGTAATTTGCCTAGTGCAGGGTATATCTCTGTGATCTCCTGCGTTAGGATGTTCTTAAATGAACATTTTACTTAAAATTGCCTAAATCATGCGGACATAGTGTGTGTGCTCTGCCGAGGTGTAGTCATGTTCTCCACCTGTCTGCAGTAGATGAAGGGTTAACGCCAGCACATTATGGCTGAGGGACGCCTGCTCTTGCGCTTAAAAGTCCTTGAGCAGCTCCGGTGTAATCTTACCAAAGACAGAAGCATCCATCATCTCAGAGGGGTTTATTAACACAGAAGAGACAGCAATTGCTGGGAAATCACAGTCCCCGGGAGCAGATGAAGTGTACAGAATGTATAGTTATGTTATCAGTCCTGCAGGATGGTGCTGGGAGCCGGGTGTTATTGATCCGCAAGAGAAGATTTATACTAACACTATCACTGCCGTGTACTGCTGTATATGTGTATATCTATCTATCTGTATATCTGTATCTATCTATCTGTATCTATCTATCTATCTATCTGTATATCTATATATATCTATATCTGTATATGTGTATATCTATCTATCTGTATATCTATATCTGTATATCTATATCTATCTATCTGTATATCTATCTGTATATCTATATCTATCTATCTGTATATCTATATTTATGTATCTGTATATCTATATCTGTATATCTATATCTGTATATCTGTATATCTATATATCTGTATCTATCTGTATATCTATCTGTATATCTATATATCTATATCTGTATATGTGTATATCTATCTATCTGTATATCTATATCTGTATATCTATCTATCTGTATATCTGTATCTATATATCTGTATCTATCTATCTGTATATCTATATCTGTATATGTGTATATCTATCTATCTGTATATCTATATATGTATATCTATATCTATCTATCTGTATATCTATCTGTATATCTATATCTATCTATCTGTATATCTATATTTATGTATCTGTATATCTTTATCTGTATATCTATATCTGTATATCTATATCTATCTCTCTGTATCTATATCTATCTCTCTGTATCTATATCTATTTCTCTGTATCTAGATATCTCTGTATATATATCTCTCTGTACATCTATCTATCTGTATCTCTATGTATATATCTCTCTCGGTATATATATCTCTCTGTATATCTATATCTATCTATCTATCTGTATATCTATCTCTCTGTAAATCTATATCTGTATATCTGTATCTATCTATCTATCTATCTATCTATCTATCTATCTATCTATCTCTCTGTATCTATATCTCTCTGTATATCTATCTCTCTGTATATCTATCTCTGTATATCTATATCTGTATATCTGTATCTATCTATCTATCTATCTATCTATCTATCTATCTATCTATCTATCTATCTATCTATCTGTATATCTATTTCTCTGTATCTATATCTCTCTGTATATATATCTCTCTGTACATCTATCTATCTGTATCTCTATGTATATATCTCTCTCGGTATATCTATCTCTCTGTATATCTATATCTATCTATCTGTATATCTATCTCTCTGTATATCTATATCTGTATATCTGTATCTATCTATCTATCTATCTATCTATCTATCTGTATATCTATCTCTCTGTATATCTATATCTATCTATCTGTATATCTATCTCTCTGTATATCTATATCTATATCTATCTATCTATCTATCTATCTATCTATCTATCTATCTATCTATCTGTATATCTATCTCTCTGTATATCTATATCTATCGATCTATCTCTGTGGGGTCTATGTATCAAGCCTTTTTGACACTTAAAAGATACGGAATGTTTGCTAAATGACTATCGGAGGAGATTTCACAGAAATCTCTTGCGTTTAGGCTAATACCGTGCAGCATCACAGTCCCCATAGATTAATAAGGGGACTGCGCTGTTCTGCAATGCATCAAGCTTTGCTCAGCTGTGCATTGCGCAGACAGGTATCACCATCTCAGGATGGCGTCACCTGTCCTTTCCTATGAGGTCATGCTGGAGCCTCTCTGGCTTCGCAGAATCCGTTACAGTGTTAGTGCTGTGCTGAGCGCATGCGCACAGCATCCTCCTGTCACTGGCAGCGCTAAGCTGCTGGTGAAAAGGAAAAAAAGATTGCAGGATAGGGGTCATTTTGCCGGGGCCCCCAGAGAAGCCCCGGCATGGAGCATCTTAGCGGTGCGTAAATATCCATCACTGCGGTTTCCAGCGATACATATTTAGGAGAAGCGAATCTTATTGGTGTATAGACCCCACAGAGATAGATATCAGTGATAGCCTCCACATTTAATTATGAATTTACTTTTCATAGTCTGTAAATTATTTCTAATACACATCGGCTTGAAGAATGGCAGCATTTACCTATATATAATACATCCATGGGTGTCGACTCCAGATCTTTCTAAATGACATATTTATACAAATCGTTGATATATATTAAGCAATTCCCCATTTAAACATAGAAAAAAAATCTATATATTCAGCACCTGAGGTAACAAATTACCATTTAAAAGCAATTTCCAGAGGCTAATCGAATAGAGTTATCTCAGAAATCAATGAAAAAGACGTTACCCTAATGATATATATTGAATGTGAATGTATATGTAACAAATTCATCTATCGTCAGAAACAACTTAATGTCAAGTGCACATTTTCCTATATAAGTGCCTGTTTCTATTAGAGTGTATTACATGTATTATAATGGACTATATTACCTTTCTAAATAATTTGAAGCCTATTAAACGCTGATAATTACCGGCAATATACTTTCTACAGCAGTGCGCTGCATTTATCAGCAGAGACATGATGTGAGGAGGGGAATGGAGGCAGCAGGAAGCCACAGACTGAGAGTTATATAGTGGAATGATCAGGTTCCCCAGCAGCACAGAGTATATCAGGAGATGAGCAGTGTGTCAGTGAGGACAGGGCTGCATGTGACGGGGGCAGTGACATGATGTGAGGAGGGGAATGGAGGCAGCAGGAACCCACAGACTGAGAGTTATATAGAGGGAGGAGCAGGGTCCCCCAGTAGCACAGAGTATATCAGGAGATGAGTGATGTGCTAGTGAGGACAGGGCTGCATGTGACAGAGGCAGTGACATGATGTGAGGAGGAGAATGGAGGCAGCAGGAAGCCACAGACTGAGAGTTATATAGTGGAAGGAGCGGGGTCCCCAGCAGCACAGAGCATATCAGGAGATGAGTGATGTGTTAGTGAGGACAAGGCAACATGTGACAGGGTCTATTGATCTATAGCTCATTGTTTGTAAAAATTGCAAAAAAAATAACCGATGCAGTAACTTTAAAGTGAAAGTTAGTAATGCATGGAAACATAGATTTTCCGTAGGTATCGTTAAAAAAATTATTTTACATTTTGGTTCAAAAGATGCAGGCCTTTCCAAAACATCCTCTCCTCCCCTACCGTAGTCTGCACTCATCAGGCTTATACAACTGTCACAACCGAGGATAGAGATATCAGCTGAGACACCGTGAACCATGAAACCTATCCCCAGCAGCCTGAGAAGACAGTGGATGCCTCTGGTACCGAGACCTGCAATAAATCCTGGGAGATGCTGCTATAACTGACATGAAGCATGAGAACTACAGAGGGTGTAGGCCTATACAGATCGTAAATAATATTGAAAACATAAACGAGCATTCCAGACCTCTCACCTGTGCCGAATTCAGAGGGACAGTCCTGATTTTAGGGTTTTGTGCTGCTGTTCTGTCCGAGGACACATTTATCCTGCAAGTGTGAATGTTGGGGGAAGGGAGGTATGTAATGGGCAACTTAGTGATTTACAGCGCTAGGCAGCGCTCTTGGGGCGTGGCCACGGCCTCATTGCGATGTGACCACACCCCATTTTGCCGTGACCACGCCCCTACACTGCTGCCGGGGACAGACATGTTGGGAGGTCTACATTTTATAAGAGAGACAAAAGTAACATTTTGAAATCACTGAAGGGAGTCAGAAAGTGGGGTGTTCACCGTTCTGCCCAAACTGGTCTAGAAATCCCACAGAAGGTCGCACCAAATGTATTCACTGGGGAAATTGTCATGGGGGAATCAATAATTTTGTCTGCAGATCATAAACAAAATTGAGTGTAAACTAATTATATAGTTTATGTAGATATATTTAACATTTTCCCCAAGTTTTGAAGGTTGAAGGCGAGAAATACGGATTTAACCCTGTGCTGTTTCTCATTTATTTATCAGACAGTCGTGTGGAATGCCAGAACGCTTATAATATTGCGGGATACGGTAATATCTCACCGCGTTTGGGTCTCGCAAGTGTAGGGTTCTAACGACTGTGTGAAATAACGCAAAGATTAATCTTAGAAAAACTTGAAAAGTTTTAAGTGCCAGTTTGAACTGAAAGTTCCTGGGATACCAGACTATATCTTACCACCCTCTAATACAGTAAATGATGGGAAAAATTGGAATTTATAGGAGCTGAATCTCTCAGAACTGCGTCATTATCCGTTACTAGACGGAATCCCAGGATTAATCCAGAACAGGCAGTTCTAGCCAAAATGTCATGTTTGTTCTGGCTTGTCCTCAACGCATTTCACAGACCAGCCTAGTCTATAAATAACAGAGGAATTGGGGAAAGGCAGAAAAGGATGATTTATTTCCTTGGTTCAATCACATATGTGTCTTCTTGTGTGATCGATTGCTACCTAGTTTCTGTTACCCTATGGGGGGTAGTTATTTTTCAGTACTGGCTACTAAATTTGGAGCTACTCGTCCCCAACCTCCAAACCAACATTAGCTGACATATAATTATCACAATGTAAGTTTTTATATTTATGTTTTGATACTTTGTTTGCTTTTAACTTATTATGTTTGCTTATGTTTTTGTTATATATTTCATAAAGAATATCATAAAATGAAGGACTAAGAAGTCGACTTTATTATTATTATATTATTTTTTATCTTTTATTATTATTATTATTATTGTTGTTGTTGTTGTTATTACTTAGTAGTTTATATTTGTTGTTATTATCCTTTTTTGCTTCTTATGGTGACATTGATAAATGACTTTGACTTCTAATTATTTTGATGTATGTCTTTGAAAATCAGATTGTTCCCCTATATCTTTACCCTCCAGTGTTTCCCTTCACCTTCCATTATTTCAGATTTATAATATATGTCATTTTAGGGTCGAGAACTAGTGCATAATTGCACAGTGCCCGTGCTATTTCCTCGTCCTTGTCACAATTGAATGTGTAAGGGGAATATAATTACTAAACCATTTTAATATATTATATCTTTTATCTTTTAATATATATTTTTTTTACTTTGTACTTATGCTGCTGAGATAAATGTGCTTCTGAGTACATCAAAGTAAAGGGACGGGCCAACTAACATCATTTAGACGCCAGTCCAGCTTCCCTTTAACACGAGTGTTTATAATATGGCATTTAAATAAGAGGTACAAAAATGTACTTAGTTATGTTTTTTATTATTGTAAATGTGTGTTTCTCACAATGCAATAATAACACAAAGAATCATTTGCATGACATCTTTTCCTTTTGCACAATACCTAGTTAAATTAATTCAAATGTATCTCAGTACATGATGGCCCCAAAGCTGACAATCTCTCATACTAGAATTATCACTTTGCCTCTTGCTCTTCAGTCTCAGCTGTATCCTAAACCTAAAATGTGCACTTTTGGGGGGCAAACAGTGGTGGAAGTGTGCTGGTATATGGTGGTATGCTATGCCGCCACTTCTCCTACTGCTTTGCCTGTAAAACTACCAAATTCCATTCACCTGTATTTTCCATACCGCCACATATATTTACTAAACTGAGGGTTTGAAAAAGTGGAGATGTTGCCTATAGCAACCAATCAGATTCTAGCTGTTAGTTTGTAGAATGTTCTAAATAAATGATAACTAGAATCTGATTGGTTGCTATAGGCAACATCTCCACTTTTTCAAACCCGCAGTTTAGTAAATATACCCCCTTGGTGTCCTGACACTCAGCAAAACCAGCAGGTTACATTTTGGGAAAATTCCCTCAGGGTGCACTTATTACCTAAAAGTAATGGGGGGCAGAATATTGGAACTATGTGTTTTTTGACAAAATGTGCCCATTTTCCTTATACAAAGTAAAATAAAATAGTTATTTCAGCAAAATTATTCCTATCAAAAGAACAGCCTACCAACCCCCCAAAAATACAATATAACTAACTGCCCCCTGTGATACGGACACATGACAGAAATTAAACTCACGAGGCAGACAAAATGGAGGATGGCAATGACAGCCTTAAGTCAGAATTTCTCTATAGTAGGGAAATTGATATTTTCAGCACAATAAGTCCTTACACATCCGTGAATCCGCTCTGACCTATAGGAGATAAGATCCGTGTCTCCATACATCTCCCCTGACAACGATGCTTTTAGACATACAGTAGGTCAATTTTTATAACCGCGTTCTGCTTGAGCAATTTATCATATCCCAGTTTTAAAGGATTAGTCTCTTTTCTTTCATTAGAAAGACCTGTTTTCCACAGTGCTCCAGATCTGCGGAGTTATATGAATTACAGTCCCATCATGCAGTGCTGCGGTAATGAGTTATCGGAGCAGACACTTTAACTTGCTTCTCATTAACTTTTTTTCAATAACTTTTCCTCCTTTCAATATAACATAAGAAAAAGTAATTTAAAGTCTGCGTTGTCATTGGCAGTTTTCCCCTGATTTTGCAAATCAAATCGGTGGCAATTTATAACGCTATTAGTCTGAGCTATTGCTTATTGTAGTGTTTTTTTGTTGAGTGTGTTGTAAAACATGTCTGAGAAATGCTTTGCTCTAAAGTTATAGGGCTTGAGTCATTAAGTAAGGCAAAAAAATGAAAAAATGTTCTCTGGGACAAACCATGTTACAATGCAAGGGGTGCCAATTAGTTTATTATTTTGCAAATAAGTTAAATACTGTCTGTTTTTTCATCTAGCATACAAATACTTAATAGCTTTATTTGTACACTGAAATTTAAAGTTGATTTAGGACATGCCCTACCCCAACTATAAATCTGTCCCCACATTTTACATTTACCTCCCCTCCAATGCAACATGGTTTTGCCCAGGTACAAAGTTACTCCTTTTTTATGCTTTACTCTCCTTAATGGCCCATAAAGTTTAAGAGGGCCTGTCACCTATACACAGTGGAGGCAGCCATTTTGTGGCTAAGGCAGTGCAGTGGTCGTGACCAGCTTAATAGGCCCAGGAGACACACGCAAAATGTCACCCAGACTACAAGATGGCGGCCGTGCCCTTACACAGCGCACCTCCTGTCCTATTCTCCTCCGGCTATCCATGTTCTGATTGGTTCGTGTTCATACTGGGAAGCCACTAAGAGGAGGGACACCTGGGCAAAATATGAGAGAGCTGACATGTTCATGGAGCTCTAGTCAAACCATGAAATAAGGATCTTGCAATAACTGGATTGTCAGTTATTCTTAAATCTAGTTTTCAGTGGATCCAATAGTGCTGGCAATAGAGGGGTGTTAGAGTGACATTTCAAGTTCTCCCTTGACTTGAAAAAAATAGTAAATATATATATATATATATATATATTGTAACAAAAGGAGGCATTTAGCTGGCAATATGCAGAGAAAGCAGGGAAGTAAAGTAAAACATTGGCACAGTTATGTACCTAGGTGGAGATTAAACCAGGTAAAAACAGATGTGTAGTTTAAAATTGGTTTACTTACATGATTTAAAAGCTGCTTCCTCTCAGCAAGCAAACAGGGTGGGTCTGATAGTCTAAACAGAGCCAGGGATGGGCGTGTCCTTTTAAAGAGAAGGTGGGTGTGTCACCTGTCCATCAAGCTAGGCCTGTGGGAGGAGTGTCGGGTATAAAACCCTGCTTGTTTCATTGTTCAGGGAGATCAACGCTGGGATAGCTGGCTGATCTGGACAGAGAGCTGGACTATGTATAGTAAGCATTGAGGGTCTCCATAATTGCTGTGCAAGTATACGGTGTCAAAACATTATTACCATCCTGACAATAAAGAACCATAAAAAGGAAGTTGTACGCGTGTGCTTCTGCAGTAGCGGGCTCTTGCCACAATATATACAAAACATTTTTTAACAAAATAAATAAATAAATAAACAATGGAGGATGCAGATGTGTATTTAACTTGCAGTAGCCAGATTCAGCCATATTCTTGCTAATAATATTATTATTAATAATAATAATAATAATAATAATAATAATAATAATTGTCCAGCCTAGTCTTCTGAACCAACTTAGCTATTAAACATGTAAAATAAAATGTAATATATATGTGAAATGTTACTTTTTCATTTACATAAGGAAGATATAAAACCATTACATTTATATTTTAGTAAACACTTATCACAATAACGTCGCCATCCCCCAAAGCAATATCTCAGGACAGATTCTGGCTTTTGCAGAGTTGATCTTTGTAAGAAGATGGGAGAATTCAGCAACACAGCGACTAGCGAGATAACAATCTTATGCGATGCTTTGAAGAACATGGCTACAAATAGATGTGGGTGTTTATATGAGATCATCTAACACCAGCCCGGCAGTGGGGATCCGCGATTTCTCTCTCTCCACCATCTGCGACCATCTCGAAACCTTCTCTGTAAAGTGTTTGAAATCCCAAAGTATAATCCGATGTCCGCTGTATCCCACCGCTATAACAGATGGCTGTCTACAATTCACCTCAATGTTATACGCCAAGTAACGTTCACTCTATTTCCTTGCGTTATTATATATTAGGGCATATATTGATCAGTTGTCCTTCGCAATTACATATATGGCCCATGTATCTCATGTCTCTTAGACCAAGATGTCAAATTTAATGTCATACCTTCCAATAGATAATAGGAAAATTTGCCAACATTGTTATTATTGTTTCCGGGATGGAAAAAGTGGAGATGTTGCCTAAAGCAGCCAATCAGATTCTAGCTGTCATTTATGTAGTAATTCTTCTCTGCAACATTAAGGGGGAATTCAATTGTCCGCAAGTTTTTTCGTTTTCCCCGCAGCATTAAAAAAAAACCAAAATCTTCCGCGGGTTTTTAACTGCAATAGCGACCATTTTTAGTTAGCGCAGCGGAAAAACTCGTGCAATTCAATTGAAAAAGAGGAAACGCTGCCCCCGCCCGTTGATCATTGTGTTTACAAGTTTTTAGGGGAGTGAAGGGGAGTTTTAACGCGGTCATGTATAACACAAAAAAAAGGTTTTGCATACATTTCCATACATTAGATTGCATTACACATTGATAATATCTACATTACAGTATTTTCTTTGGCATATTTTTTAATTAAACTATTTTTTACCATAGAATCATCTATACCATGTCAAAACACATTACTACATTCATATTTGTACCAAAAACATACATAAATATAATTAATTAGTCATTTTATTTTATTTATTTTTTTATGTTTATTTTATTTCATTATTTTTTCACAAGAAAATAAACTTTTACATGTTAGGCATTAGTGATAAACATAAGTTTAACTTTTTTTCACATTATTACATGATTTCAAATACTTTTCAGTTTTTTTTTTATTTTTAACACACCCCGAAGAGATGCGAGATAAAACTGCATATTTTCCTGTTTAACGCGCCGCGTTAAAAACCAATTGAATGGCTTTCAACGCGGCTGCCTCTCACACACCCTATACTTTCAATAGACCTTCTACTGGAGCGCGAGAGGACCGTTTCATGAAAAAAACCTGAGTGTTAAAAATGGAATCGAATCGCGGGTAAAGTTAACCCGCTCGAAAATGATAAAAAAATAGCATTAAAATGACTCAACGCTGTAAAAAAACATCAACTCGCTGACAATTGAATTCCCCCCTAAGAGCTACCTGCTTTGCAGAGAGTGGCAACATTGTTGCAACAGGACAGAAAGTTCTCTGGGAACAAAGAGATGAGCTCAGACAATTATCTCTTCAAACGAAATTGATAGAATTCATGTGTTTTATCCATCTCAGAAGTAGATAGGTTGAAAACAATTGTTTTATATCTTATTTCTCAAACAAAAGGCAGCAGAAAAGTAAATTTTTTTTTTGTTTCATTATCAATTGGGCTATAAAAGTTTAACTAAAAAAATCTGTAGTCATTCAGAAACAAGTAGAGGTAGACAAGGCTGAGAGGAGTGCCCAGTGTCTGCTGTGAAGCACATAGCTTAAAATAGGCTTGCAGGTAGAAAGCAAAGCTCAATGTCTCCTGTAAGTGGTGTGCTCTGGAAATTAAACACTGTTACAAGCTTAATATAAGAACTTCACCCTGAAACATTGCAATGGGATTTTGCTGTTCAGTGCAACCCTGCACAGTAGACTTGGATAATTTAGCACGTCTAGCAAGTACCAGGACCATCTCCTAACGTTGATTCAGCTGTGGGATCGGGGCACCACCAGTGCAGAGCTTGCTCCGGAATGGCAGCAGGCAGATGGGAGTGCATCTGTATGCACAGGGAGACGAAGACTTTTGGAGGATGGCCTGGTGTCAAGAAGGCCAGCAAAGAAGCCACTTCTCTCCAGGAAAACATCAGGGACAGACTGATATTCTGCAAAAGGTACAGGGATTGGACTGCTGAGGACTGGGGTAAAGTTATTTTCTCTGATGAATCCCCTTTCAGATTGTTTAGGGCATCTGGAACAACGCTTGTCCGGAGAAGGAAAGGTGAACGCTACCATCAGTCCTGTGTCAGGCCAACAGTAAAGCATTCTGAGACCATTCATGTGTGGGGTTGCTTCTCAGCCAGGGGAGTGGGTTCACTCACAATTTTGCCTAAGAACACAGTCATGAATATAGAATGGTACCAAAACATCAACTTCTCCCAACCAAAAATTTTGGGTCCATGGCCAGGAAACTCCCCAGACCTTAATCCTATTGAGAACTTGTGGTCAATCCTTAAGAGACGGGTGGACAAACTCTGACAAACTTGATTAGGCAAGAATGGGCGGCCATCAGTCAGTATGTGGCCCAAAGGTTTATTGACAACACGCCAGGGAGGATTGCAGAGGTCTTCAAAAACATGGGTCAACACTGCAAATATTGACTCTCTGCATAAACTTAATGTAATTGTAAATAAAAGCCTTTGACACTCATAAAATGCTTGTAATTTTACTTCAGTATACCATAGACACATCTGACAATAAGGTCTAAAAACATTGAAGCAGCAAACTTTGGGAAAACCAATACTTGTGTCATTGTAAACACTTTTGCCCATGACTGTACTTAACGTTTAAGACAAACTGTTATTGTAAATATCCCTCTAATCCTATGGACCATTCAGCACCAAATGCACAGGAGAGGCTGTTTTGATGATTTAGTGGCTCAGTGAATAAAATCACTATACAGAACACCTGTTTGTGACTCACCGCATACAGAATGTCCCACTTTTCTGTGTCCTGTATCTAGTTCCTGTGGAATGAACGTGTCAGCGGGTTTGATAAATTCATCCACACTTTCCATGATGCTGTTAGTCCTAAGCTCAGCCCGCTGACCTTATACTGGCATCTGTTATGCTGTAACACTTCCCAGTACAGTCATTGGGATAGTGACTACTTAATGATGATTATAAATGTTATTTTCTAACTCAGCTTGTCTGCTAAGGTCTGATAAGTAGTACATTATTATGTTAAATTGTTCCCACTATCAAATAAATTGCTCCCACTAATAAATGAATATCTTACGCTCATAGAAAATGATTAGCATCCACCCTCACCATTAAATTAACCCACATTCAGTAATAGCCCTCCTTCCTGACACACTTACCTTCTTTCATCCAGCACTTTACATAGGAGGGGGGGTTTCCGGGCAACTGGAACCCCCCCCCCCCCTAAAGGTGCATCTGCTTTCATACTATGTTTGTAAACTAAAGTCTGTTTATGCTGATTTTTTCCATCAGTAGCAAAGCATGAGGGTTAAGAGGAGCAAAATTTTCGTAAATGTTCCGCGGAAAATTCGCCCCATCCCGCATTTTGTTGTGGACTTTTTCATGTTTATTAGCCAGAATTTGGAATTAAGTTTTCCTTGCGGAGTTCCACCTTTCATTTCCAGATCCATCCCAACCACAATGTGCGCTAAATTCAATTCACATTCATCATCACGACTCTATTCATACACTACAAATTCCGCAAAACCCGAGTGTACAAATACAGGGGCACATTTATCATTAATCGGCAAAAGTGAGAAATAGTTATCAATCCTTATCGCAAGGATAAGGATTGAACTAATTCTCACATTTATTAAAAAGGGAACACAGAAACAGCAGTTCCGAAAAACTGCTGTTTCTGTGATAGAAAAAAATCACACTTACCCCCCTCTTCGGACGCGCTGTCTCGGGATCTCCTCTTCGTTCCTCTTCTTCCTTCAATTGCGCATGTGCAGTGCACATGCGCACAAAGTCCCCACTCTGTCTCTGCAACTATCGTTGCAGAGAGAGCGCGCTGAGTGACAGGGAGGGATCATGTGATCCCTCCACACATGCGCTGTCCAGCTCTGCTCTTCGTAGCAGAGCTGACAGCAGTGGATTTCCTCAATTCGGATGAAGCTGGCGTACATTATCAAGACAAGTTCCCGAAAAAAATTTGCGGCCAGGAGCAGTCACCATACTGTTGAATGGTGACTGCTCGCAAAAACGATCAGGAGTGCAAAGCATCAGATATCCATGATATCTGCTGCGATGCACCTTTAATAAATTTGCGGAGGGCACATCGGGACTTTAATTCCACGGTAAGTGCACAATAGTGCACTACCGTGATTTGTTAAATATGCCCCACAGTGCGTAACGGGCGTTTGGCGGACAACTTTGCACCTCTGTGATAGCCCCTGTTCCTCCTTCCCCCCCCCCTTTGCTCACCTCTACCCCAGAGATATTTATAAAAAAAAAGTGCGCACTATAATTTATATACATGTCATAGTTTTACCATCATTTTCCACGGGCACATTAGAAGCAATCTTCCTTTCCCTACCAGTGACTTTCTATCTCTTATCGTTCCTTCTCTCGCCATTTAAGGATTCTTTGTGCTAATTGATTTATGCAAATTTATATCTTTGGAAGCAAAATTAACAGAACGCGCTGGTTCCCAGTGACAAGGAAACATGGTTAGGTGATGACAAGTCAGCCTGTAATGGGAAGTTGCTGATTTTAAATCATTTGCAAACATATTACCATCCGCCTGCAACGACAGATTGGTTCAGAGGACGTCAGGCTGCCAGCGGTTGATAATTACATTTATTGCATTTAGGTTGGAACTTGTCACCTGTTTAAAACCAGAAAAAAACCAAGTGGTGAGGACATCTGACGTCCTTTCCTCACCTCCGCGTTTAAAGTCTATAACTGCAGGCATGACGGCAACGTGTGACTGGAATAAGCTGTCTGTGACTGTGAAACATCATTTATACAATAATAGACATTCAAATACTATTACATTTCTGTACAAAATAACTATATAATCCTTCACTTCTGATGTGAGAAAATGTTATTCTGTAACATATCTCCTAAGTGTCCTGAATGGCGGACCTTAAAATGGGCAGAGTTTCGTTCCAAAGTGCGCGTTTGGGGGTGATCTGGGCGAGGTTTAAACAGATCGGGGCCTTGTTTTGTCCGAATTCTGCATGTCTCAATGTTGTTCTATCTCTGCACAAATACAAATGTCTTATCAGTAAATAATATTCCAGTGTTTTTTTCTGTACAGATATAAAATAGGAAAGCAAATTAAAAATGACATTGTATTACAAACCACCTGTGAGAATATAATTTGCAGCCAGTAACACCAATTATTCTGCGGCTCTAAACCAGGGGATGTGTGAGGGGATGAAAGAACAGCAGAAATTATTTTATGATTATCAGTTTTCTTCCTTGCTGTTTAATTCTTATTTCATATCCTGCTTTGTTAAATCTGACAGCTCTATACCTCAGTATGATACCATATACTGCCCTGTTACATCCTGTATCATGCTGTATCGATATTATGTATATCTACCAATATTCACAACTGAAATATCAGAACAAAAGAGGCCACTCCCCACTTCACCTAAGCCACACCCACATCCATTGGGGTCGGTTGGAAGGTATCTATTAGGACAGGGTTGGCTAACCTGTGACACTCCAGGTGTTGTGAAACTACAAGTCCCAGCATGCTTTGCCAATATATAGCAGCTTATTGCTGGAAGGGTATGCTAGGACTTGTAGTTTCACAACACCTGGGGGTAAATGTATCAAGCTGAGAGTTTGCCGGCGGGTTTGAAAAGTGGAGATGTTGCCTATAGCAACCAATCAGATTCTAGCTGTCATTTTGTAGAATGCACTAAATAAATGACAGCTAGAATCTGATTGGTTTTTCAAACTCGCCAGAAAACTCTCAGCTTGATACATTTACCCCCTGGAGTGTCACAGGTTATTCAACACTGTATTAGGATATGACTGACAAGTATAATTTTGCAATGGGACCTTGAAAGTTGTATTTATTCCCGTTCTTCCTACACCTAAAGCAGCCAGCCCTAGCGTTACCATCAATGGGATGATAATTTATTATTATTCTTATTATCCGCAGCCATAACAGATAAATGTGTTCTGAGTTTCAGTTTTGCTCTCCAGTACTTCCCCTCCCGACACGTTTCGGGTTAGTCTAATAAGGCGGAGTGCTTCTCTCCTCTGGCTGTGTTGCATAAATTTGTTTTACAACTTGATAATCACCCCCTTGGAGAAGACACAATTACACGAGGACCGGATTATCAGCTTCTCGCTGAAGTCCTGCTTTGTCTTAATGCTGTTCAAGCCCCATTTACAGCAATCAAAAATTGTGAGCGCTAATGTAAACCATCCCAGTTTGCGGTGGGAGTTATAATGATACTATGAGATATCCGACGAATGGAGAAAGGATTCGTGTTAACATGTCTGGGGAACATGTAGGAGCTGTTATGTGATGCCCTTGTCTAGCAGTAAAATTTACAGGAAACTGTATTAAAACGATGCCAGTTATGCCAATATAAGGCTAGGATATTGTCCTGATTGACGACTGAGAAGCCTGAATTTAAATACGGTGATGTTGGACTCTCCTGAACAAGTGTGCCGGCCCGCTGGAGCCACCTAATAATTGTTATGGTTTGGCCCAAGTCACCAACTGACCCGCCACAAGCTGTATACCAGACGCAGAGTTCAGGAAGAGTGTGGCCGCAGGACACATTATTGCGGTCTCCTTACTAACAATTGGGGTTCAGAGCAGGGAAGACATCCCCTAGCCGAAATTTAGGTTGGATTCAATAAATTGTAAGCCCCCGGTAGTCCTCTTTCCTCCTGTCTTCTTCTCCATTCCAAACTCGTTAGGATGTGCCTCCTTGTCCGTACTTCATTTACGCTTTATGTTTGTCCAGTATTTTCTTGTTTAGTTTAGTATTTTTGCTATGTTTTATGTATAACACGTGGTTCCCCATCGCACAGCACTGCAGTTAAGACCATGACTAGTGTTTTCTGTTTGCTGTCGATGAATTTAGCTCAGTGGGGGCTGGGTTGCCTTATTGTGCGGACGATGATATTGTTTTGCCAAATTTTGGGGGAATATACTATGATTCATGAATTAATCAGCCTGATTCGCCCGTCTCTAACCGTGGCCTCACCATGAAAAGTGTTGTTTTTTTTCAAGAGAATTGCGTAACACTTAAAAGGGCTGTTTCTGCTTCTAAGGTAACAGCTCAACTCTTTGATTCCAATATGGCGTGTAACAAGTTCACGTCAGTGGTGGAACTCTCATCATTGCAGGGGGGTGCAGCGGCTATATCGCCTGGCGGTGCAGTTGTCCCATCTATAATGATTCACCATTCCAGGGCCCGCCCTCTCTACTTCTGAGCATATGCAGAAACCGATGCATGCAAAGTGATGGGTAGGGTACATTATTCCAACACTGTAAATGTCGGCACTCAACATGCCGACATAAACATTTGGGCAAGCTAAGTGCCAACACTTGCATTGTGTAGAGAGGTGGACAATGTCGTAAGTGTGATTGGTAATATTCAAAATGTCGCCAGTCAAAATGACGACATTAAAGGACCAATGCCGATGGGTCCCGGGTATAGCCACTGGACCCGGCGGCATTGGTCTTTTAATGTCGTCATTGTGATTGGCGACATTGGTAATGTCGACAATTACACTGACAACATTGTCCACCTGTCTAAACAATAAAAGGGCCGACATTTACAGTGTCAGAACAATGGCGGCCACCGACAGTGATGCCCAGGTTGACGGGCCTTCACCAACATTTTACTAAGGGTGACCAATGATGGCATACTAAACCCTGGCTGCCCCATATTATTTACTGCAAGACAAATGGGCTGGATGAGAAAGGCAGAGTTTAGGAAACTTGCAGGTCTGCCCATAAACAGGGCCTCATATTGGGGTTCACTGATGGCAAACACGGGCACTATTAATGCACAAGTCAGAGTAAAGAGCCTGCACTTGACCCTTACCCATTGAACATGGCCCGCACTTAAACCGGTCTGCAACTCATCATAAGTGATCAAACCCACTCACACCCCTGAGCCTGCCGATGACATCATATTAAATTGCCATAATATTGAGTCTCCGACCTCTGTTTAGAGCCCCCAGCATTAGACTGGAGGCCATTACTGTAATTTATCCAAACTTGCCAAACTAATGGGTAAACCCGTGGATTGTGGATTGTGACAAAGGGAGTGGAGTGCCACAGCCCTCTAAGAGAGAAATCAGCTATTCTGTTGACAGCCTTCTGGTCAAAGCAGTACAGCTAAGTTCAGAGATAAAGAGTTTGAGGACATGAGTGTGACAAAATGGTGATAGAGTGTGATTTAACTTACATGTTTTTCGGAATGGTTTGAAGGTGTCTTTTTCCACAGCTACAGCAGGCTGACGGGGTGTGTCTGCATTGAAGAGGGATTACAGAGCACCTTCAGAGAATGTCTTTGTAAAGGCAAGGTGGGAGTGTCCCCTGTCAATCAACCTGGTTTGTGCTACTATGCATTGGGACTGGCGCCAAGTAGAGGCCGGTGCCCAGAGGTGGAGACTGGGACTAACCAGAATTAGGTTGCCTGGTGTCATCCTGACAAAGGTTTGCTGTGTTGTTGTGATATGAACAATAGAGCACCATTTATTTCAAGCAAGAAGCTGTCTGTGACTGATGGCTGCTGTGTGTGCATCACCAAGAGAGTGCCCATGTTCCAGGATGTGTCATTGGTGGGCACAGTAGGCAATTGCTAAAGGCATTTTGCTGATAGGGACATCATTTCGGTGCACATTTTCTACAATCGTTGTCCTGGAACATTGAACGTCCTCAAGAGTGCGACATGATCTCAGTATTCCTCTAGAACTGGCCTGGCCAAACTGTGACTCTCCCAATGCTGTCGTGGGTATCGACTGGCAGAGCGTGCTGGGGCTTGTAGGCTCATAACACCCGGAGAGCCACAAGTTGGCCAGTCCTGCTCTAGAAGCTTGAAATGGCCCATGCAGGCTGCCCACCGCAAAACGACTAATAAAAACTTTATCTGTCTTAACTTTACTTACACTTCACTGCCTATTGGTGGATAAGACATTATACGAGTTGTGTTCCTTAGAGATTTGTGCTGCTCCTACAGCTGAACTCATGCACTGAGCTGTAAGTTATCCGTGTAATTGACAGAATACTTTCTTCAGCTCCTCCGCTCTCTCGCTGTCATGCTACGATGCAGCAAACACACAGAGCTTGATCTTAATGCGTAGTGTCTGAGCTATGAGGTCCCCCTAAGGACTGTGACGGCGGCTGTCAGCTGCTCTCAGTTTTAACAAGTCCTGTTCGGGGCTAGAGTCGTCTAGTTCTATATCCTGTGCATGAATATGCCACGAATTGCTCAGCGACACTAATTGGAGCAGAAGGTCGGGAAACATCTGGATGGTGAAGTGGATGGGAAGACGCTGGGAACGAGGCAGCTGATTGAACAAGTTATCTCGGCAAAGAAATACGTTTTACGATGGCTTAACTGGTTCATTAACAAGCAGCAGATGGATACATGCTCACGAAGGATCTTTATGTTGCAATTAATGTTTTTTTTGCACCTTAATAGCATGACACATTTTTTGGGATCAGCTGGGAATAAGCATTTCTTGTTAGATTTAGGGGATGGCCACCCAAATAAAAGATTTTAAAGTAAATGCAGCACAGAAGAGGGGACGCTTTTTATTTGTATGTCATTGTGAAATGCTTGCGCTACTACACAGCCGACGTATCGTCTTTGGAAAGTGCGGTGGCTCAGTGGTTAGCACTTCTGCCTCACACCGCTGGGGTTGTGAGTTCGATTCCCAACTGTGTAGCAAGAGGAGTCGCCCACTTGGTGTGGTCACACCCCCTTCGGCAGCTGTTCCAGGGCCGGAAACTCCGATTGGCTGCCCTGCCTCCCCCTACATTGTATACGAGGAGTAGAGAAGGGGATCAGGACTAGCTGAGGTGTAGGTTAGTTGCCAGGACCTACAAGCAGTGGAGCCCACCATGGAATTTCCCGGTTGCCCTGGTGGGCCAGTCCCACACTGTCTAGATGGCACCTGTGCCCTGTGATCATTGATTGGACAGCTACAGGCCACAGTGACTTGTATCATGAATGGAGCAGGTGAAGGAGTATCTCTCCTGCCTCTACTCCATTCAGTGTTTTTATTACCGTACCCCTAATCCTTCCTCTATAATCAAGATTTGCTGACACTAGCAACCATAAACATAAAAGAAATATGGGTGGCCCGGGGCGACACTGATTAGCATCATTGCCTCACAGCTCTGGGACCAGGCCACAGTCTGTGTGGCATTTGTATCTTCTTCCCTCGTTGGCGTTGACTTTCTCTGAGCGCTCCGGTTTCCTCTCGTGCTCTAAGGACATACTGGTCGGCACCGAGGCAGAAACTGATGTGAATGTTCAAATATTGTCCTGCATAATATATTGGCACTATATAATTAAAGGATAGCAATTACGGACATCAGGACTCCTTCCTTACTTCACAAGATTCCAAGAATGTATCTCCTACAATGCACCACACTTTCTCCAGGGTGTATCTGGCAGCCACATTTGGGGACTATTAACAGACTCAGCTGCAAGTCACAAACAGACAGAGCTGTACGGTTCCTGCCATCCGCTCAGAAGGGTAAACACGTCATAAAAATATAAATTTGTTCAATGTGAGGTTGTTGTCCCTTTAATGGTACGGAATCTGAGCTCTGCTTAAGATTACAGAAATTCCGACCAACTTTTTATGCCGAGTGATTTTACATGCGATCGATGATCCGATCGCTCGGTCCATGGACTGCATACACACTAGACTTGTTTAGGACGATAAAGGGAATAGCGGACATCCCTTTAGCGACTTTTTACAGCCATGTTGTCGTATGCAATGACTGTAATTTCGTACTCACTGTTGTGGATTGGTCGGAAGTTTATACACACTACACAGCGGAAACGAGATTGGAACGAAAATATTAAACGGTACGACCAACCAAATTAGGCGATAATCATCCATTTGGGCAGACTTTCGACCATCGTGTCACTGTACACACTGACCCGACTTTCGTATGTCGGCTGTTTGAGACGATTATTGGACGAAAACAGTGTAGTGTGTACCCAGCTTAAGATAGTGTTCTAGGCTGAGCTTTGCTCGATATATACGATAGCTGAGGCCACTCCAAAATATTGTAGATTGTCACAATGACATAACAATATCTAATCAGTAACTTGATCCCAATAAACTATAGATATCCATGTATATAAGAATTCATTTAATTTTAACAGACTCAACAAAGAATTCTAAAGTGTATAAAGTTGAGACACTGGGCCCGAGTCATTAAGGAACGTATCTGCCACAAAAATCACTCTGCGCATACTCAGAATCGGACTATACGCAACAGAACGCAGCCAGGTCCAAGTCAGTTTTGAGCACAGTGACACTTACTATAGCCTATAATTCCAGGGAGGGGAATAGGCGGATGCTCGCAGGCAATATACAGTAAGGTCGTTCCTGTGCAGCTACATCCAAGTCAGACTCAGGTGCACAGGCAGAAGTACGCTGGTTTTCTGTCGTATCTCTTGCTCAAGCCAGAGGTCTAGTCTAAGTCCTGAGTCCTGGTTAAGTAAGTCGTGTATGCATGCTATAACATGTGTTTGCAATGAGGAGCAATTGTAAAAATGTCTGTTACGTACAGTAGACAATAAGGACTCCCTAATAAATTATTTTCTGGAAATAAACCAAAAAAAAATAATTTTTAAATGACTATAGTATTGAAATGTAATATTAATTGAATATATATATATTTTTTCTTTAAGATTTTATATTTCACATAGGTATTGTACGTATCCTGCAGTGTCTGGTCTAGTATCTGTTCCTTGTTGATTTCGGGGGTACGCAGAGCCGAGTTACGTGCAGTTTAAAACAAACATGGGCCTGATCATTAAGGAGAGTTAAGCAAAAGAAAGGAGTAACTTTGCACCTTGGCGAAACCATGTTGCATTGGAGGAGGGGGTAAATTTAAAATGTGGGGAGAGATTTATAGCTGGGGTAGGGTATGTTCAAGATCAGCTTTACATTTTAGTGTACAAATAAAGCTATCAAATATTTGTGTGCTACAGGAATAAAGAGCCAGTATTATCCTCATGTGCAAGATAAAAAAACTAATTTGCACCCCTTGCATTGTAACATGGATTGTTCAGGAGCAAAGTTACTCCTTTTTTTGCCTTACTTTCCTTAATGACTCAGGCCCACTATCTGCTGAAATAAATTGTATATAATTACTTCAATGCTACATTGTGCCAATTTACAGCAGAAAAAGACAAATATTAAGTCTATAAGTGGCATCTGACCAATTTGGCATATGCAAAACGCAGGCATTCCCTGTTAAACAATTATTGTTCTTCATTTTCATCTGCCAAATATATAAGGGCTTTTATTCTGCACTGAATGCCTGGACGGCTCTTGTTGTATTACTGAAACACACAAGTGCTGATTGCAGAACCAGCACGGCCAGTACAACCATCTGCGGGTCCTCTGCTGCCAGACTGAAGCTTCGGATGAGGTCTTCTATCATCCTGAGCCTAAGGGCAATGCCACCTGGTGCCAACCAGAATACCCGCTGAGGGCAGGTGCCGCAGGGCTTGTGTGTGTGTGTGTGTGTGTGTGTGTGTGGTTGTGTGTGTGTGTGTGTGTGTGCGCATGGGGATGGTAATAATTTCTGTATAATCTACTGAAACATTACTGAAAGTCTGGTTGTATGGATTTAATCATCATTAAATAATAATAATGGCATTGCATGTAATTAGAATGATTTATACAGATGAGATTTTAATGATGTGTCTTTTAATGCCGCCAACATTTTCAAAGCTTGGCATAATAAGGTCTGCGCAGCCACACCCACATCCTTATAAAGCCACGCCCCTCTGTGAGTCCGAGACTCAGAACCCCGGGACTGTTTGAAGGCATGTTGTATAGTGAAGGGTTGGAGGAGGGGAAAATCATAGTTGTCTACTCTGCCGGAATGTCCAGGAGGCTCCCGAATTTTTGGGAATTCTCCCGGGAGAGCAGGGCAACCTCCCGAATTCTGCCCACTTCGTTAGTAAAGTGAGTGGGGGTGGGGATAATTGTGTCATCCTGGTCCCTCCCTTGGCCCCATCCCCTGCTGTTATAGGCTGGAATTTGTAAAGTTTCACATTGGGGCGGGGCCTAAAGATGTGATTTGCATGGCCGCGCCCCCAGGATGCAGCACTGCTCTCCTGGAGATCTTGCTGCCAAAGTTTGCAAGTATGGGGAATACAAACATGGCCTAGGATTACATAAAAGTGAATTCCAGTCCTTATTGTGAGACACAGTAATAACCACGGAATGATTGTTTTGTACATGTATGTCTGCTGTTCAATTTTACCATTTAATTCACATTTTCACCTTTAAATCTGCCTTTGGTGCCCATGGCATTGTATGGGTGTTTGGAGGGAAAGGGAGGGGGCTAAGGGGCAGCCTAGCTCTTCACAGCACTAGGCATATCCTCGGGGGTTGGGCCACATCCACTTCATCATGTGCTTACGCCCCCCGTCCCGAGTCTGGGATTTCAAATGTTGGGTGGTATTCACGTATGAAATACACACATTACTCTGAAATCCTTTGGCTTTTAGTATGATGTTGTGTTCGTCAGGGCTGCCATTAAGGGGGTACGGCCAGTACAGCTGTAAGGGGCCCGGACAGACTATGGGGCCCAGACAGACACCTCCATCTGTCCGGGCCCTCTGGACTGTCCAGGCCCCTTAGTCTGACCGCCCAACCCCATATTCCTCCATAATGCAGTGACTCCCAGGAAGTGATTAGCAGGGAGCGCACAGCATGGTGACATCATCACTGCGTGCCACGCTCCCAGTTTATCAATGATTGGGAGCCACAGCATCGCATCATGAGCAAGGTAAATTAATTGGACATTTATTATGATATGGGAGTGGGAGCGGAACATTACTTATGATGCGGAGGGGGGACGGAATATTTATTATGATGGGGGATGGGGGGAGCGGAGCATTTTCTGTGATGGGATGGTAAGGGGGGAACGGAGCATTTACTGGGATGGGGAGGGGGTGAGTGGAACATTTACTATGATGAGGGAGGGGGGAATGTACTGTGCAGAGTGAGGGGGGTGCGCTGCCAGATTAATTAGTACTGGGCCCCACAGAGTATGATGCAGCGCTGGTGCTAGTATTGCAATATCTACAGTAGTTCAGTATTGATAAGTGACATATCACTCTTATTTGACTTGTAAATTCTGGCACAAACTACTGTGCAGCTGCTATGCAATTATTTCACATCTCTGCTCACTCACCATGCTAGTCATGTAAATACCGACACGTGACATTGTCATGCTGCATGGCTGCATTCAATTAGTTCAATTAGTTTACCGTATGTTTGTATTGTGCACACTGCAGGCATGAAGCCTGCACTTTATGTGTTCACAGGGTGATCTGAGGGAACCAGTACATATGACTGTATAATAGCTGGTCAAAGATTCTGCATCTTCCAGTAATGAACGTGAACAGAAGGAAACTGGATTACAGAGTGGAATTATGGGAGAATTATAAAATTGTGACTATAACTTTCACGCACATAATCCCTCCCTCCCGAGCCCTTGAGCCCCCGTTATTGTCGTCTTCCTCTTAGATGCAATTTGTACCTTATATTCTCTTTTGTAGACTTTATAAGTTGATATTAATGGAGGAGGAGTATTAAATATGCAACAAACATGTCCTAACGAAATTTGTTAAACGTGACTTGATGGGTATTCAAGTGCCCCAAAATCCGTAGGGACTCTCATGTTCATGATGGGCTAGAATGTGCCGATTCAGCAGCAAATTGTCTCTTTTGAAATGTTGCTAACTATGAACATGGCCGCCACCACTGTGACCTGTACAAAAAACAATAAATAATATTGATACATTTTTTTTCTTTTAAATAAAATAAATCTAAACTTTAATGACATCTGATCCCACACAACATACTACATAATTAAAATGCAGTTTTAGCTCATATTTTAGCATCGGGTCCTCTTTAAAAACAGACAATATATTCTAATACTACAGGGAACAATGTAATTTCGGCACGTTGCACAAACAGTACGTTATATTTTAATAAACAACCCCTTTAATATAATTACTTCAGAATAAATGCCATCCTCTATTACGTTTAATTATGTTTCCAGATGAAATAAATTAAATTGGCACGGATTCCAGGAGAATATGCATAAATATTTCACACTCAATGGATGTTAATTAAATGGGATTAGGTGCAGGATATTCTGATTTCAACCTGTAACTGATCTCTCTTCTGCTAAACAGTAATTCCTAAGAATATTCTTCAAGTGTAATTGTCTCCTCCAACACACCGTGGAGGCTGACATTTTGAGGGATGTACCAAAAATCCGTTTATCGACTCCCAAATAACTTCTGTTATCTCATGAGGCCTGAGGCAGTTTGTCATAAGTTCCTAGGCTGCAGTTGAGGCATCCCATCAAATGCTGAACACCTTGGCGCGTACCTTTAAGTACGCTGGATATACCATCTAGACACACTGGTGCCGAGACAAGGCATTTTGCTGCGCAATCCAGTGCACTTTGTAAATGGTCCATTCTTTTGCTGTTCTATAAACCGGACAACTTAGAACAGTATTTGGAAGCATTTGAGGTCAGTAAAGTATTTTTGTCACAAAACTATTCTTCATTGACAAGTACAACTAGAGGAAGAATAGATTTTGTTGACTGGAGCCCGGAAGCCTTTCAACAAACGATGTCCTTCTAACGCCATATCTGTATTCCCTGTCCAAATGGCCACACACATGGTAAAGGAAAGGCAAACATTTGGATATTCAGAAGTTGGAAAAAATATAAGCCTGGAGTTTTTGAGTTTACTTAAGCTGGGTACACACTACAGAATTTTCTACCAACTTTTTACGCCCGATCGATGGTCCGATCGCTCGGTCCATGGACTGCATACACACTAGTCTTGTTTTAGACGATAAAGGGAAGAACGGCCGTCCCGTTAGCGATTTTTTACAGCCATGTTGTCGTGAGCAATGATTGTCATTTCGCACTCACTGTCGTGGATCGGTCGGAAACTTATACACACTACACAACATAAACGAGATTGGAACGAAAATATTTAACAGTACGACCAACCAAATGAGGTGACAATCGTCCATTTGGGCAGACTTTCGACCATCGTGTCACTACACACACTAACCCGACTTTTGAACGAGCGGTCGTATGTCGGCAGGTTGAGCCAATTATTGGACGAAAATCCTGTAGTGTGCACCCAGCTTTAGATTGCCCCTATGAATCATTGTCGGCCAACATGTAATAAACATTCTATAGATCCTTCTAAGACTCAAAAGACCCAATTCTGGTCAGGGTCATTAACTCTCCCAGATGATGATGAGGATTACGTAAGAGACTAATCCTAACTCAGCACAAACAAAGGTTCAGTCCAACCCCACGTGGAGACCAATCACTGCTCATAAAAAGCTCAACCAAAAGGCTCAATCCCTACCTTTCATCCGTGTTATTGTTTTGTGCTGTTATGTACTTTTAGCCATTTTCTACATGATAAGATGATTTGTACATTTTATTTGTTATTTGCCCTATGGCTCAAAACATTTACACCTATCCAGCGGCGGACCGCAGTCTAGGGGGACTTGGGAGTGCGATCTGGCATTGCTTCCAGTGATGGAAAATGACCCTAAGGGGGGGTATTCAATTGACCGCAGGTTTTTTTTTTCCTGCAGCTTTAAAAAAAAAAAAAAATTACCCGCGGGTTTATAACTGCTATAGCGACCGTTTTTAGTTAACGCAGCGCGAAAACTTGTGCAATTCAATTGAAAAAGAGAGAACGCTGCCCCCATGCTTTATTCATTGTGTTTGCGAGTATATAGGGGAGTGAAGGGAGGTTTTAACGCTGTCATGTATAACACAAAAAAAAGGATTTGCATACATTTCCATACATTAGATTGCATTACACATTTGATAATATATACATTACAGTACTTTCTTTATCATATTTTTTTATTTAACTATTTTTTACTATAGAATCATCAATACACGTCAAAACACATTAGTACATACATATTTGTACCAAAAACATACATAAATATAATTAATTAGTCATTTTTATTGTTATTTTTTTTAATGGTTTTTTTTTTCCATAAGAAAATCAACTTTTTACATGTTAGGTATTACTGATAAACATAGTTTATCTTTTTTTTTCATTATTGCATGATTTCAAATACTTTTCTAAGGTTTTTTTATTTTTATCACACCCCCAAAGAGGTGCGAGATAAAACAGCATATTTGTCTGCTTAATGCGCCGCGTTAAAAAACAATTGAATAGATTTTAACGCGGCTGCCTCTCACACACCCTATACTTTCAATAGACCTTCTACTGGAGCGCGAGAGGACCGTTTCATGGAAAAAAAGTAGCGTTAAAAATGGAATTGAGTCGCGGGTAAAGTTAACCTGCTCGAAAATTATAAAAGAACAGCGTTAAAATGACTTAACGCGGTCTTAACAAAAAACTCACGGTCAATTGAATACCCCCCTTAGGGTTTAATAAAATGAAATATCTAAATTCCAAACAGAGGTTTTATCCTTTAACTATTTTCCAGAACGTTACAACAATCTTTTGACAAAGTAAAAGAAATAACAAACAGAAAAATAGAAACTAGAGAAGGCAGAATGACTGTAAAAGCTCAGACTATTATGTTTTCCAAATGTACTTGATACATGTGGGCTGACATTCTCCAACTCACAAGTAGAAATTATCGGCATTAATTCCTGCAGAAGGCAACAGAACACGGGATGGTTTGCAAATCATCTTATTCATTGGGGGATATGAATTGATGCACTCTGTGGAGTTGGCGTTTGAAGTATAGTATCTATCATAGACCTGATACTGCTATGTGACCCATTTACAGTATATTAGCATGCAAGATAAAAGACATAATGGCATATTCAAATTATTTTTCAAGCAGCTGGAATATGTAGGTAATGACATGTTAACACAATCCCCATTAGATGCCACAGAATCTCCAGGTAATATTCATATCTCACATACGTCTCTCCAGCACTTGGAGCCCTTAATCCTGCAAACATCTGCCCACTTACACACGTTCACGCTGCATAAAAATGCAATGTAGACGATTTCCAAACTTTTTAAATATCTAATGCGAGTAGGGAGAGGGTTCTCATGTAGCCATGATAGATTCTTGCAGTTAATTATTTACATTAGTTAATTATTTAAATTAATTAAATGTACAGACCCTTACTGCCTAATTCAAAAGTCTTGTAAGATTAATTAGCGCTGACTGAAATATCTTTTATTAAAAAGGAATTTGCAATAAAAAAAATACCCTTAAAGAGAAAGCATGGTTTGTTTTCCTTGTAGTTTTCTATATAGAATTTATAAGAATTCTATAAGAATTTGTTTAAATCTTTGTATTTATTTCCATGATGGTAGCTGCCATATTGCTTTCTCTGGCGTTTTTATACTAAAATATCACTCATAAAGGATATTACTAACACTGCACTTGGGTGAACCAATTGCAACCAATCATCTGTTATCTGTGTATAATTAAAGCAAGCGTTTGATTGGCTGCTATAGTTCAGTACAAAATATACACCTGCCTGTTAGTATATGGACCTTACACACTCCAGTGGACCAGCGCCCCCATTGACCAAATTATCACTGGAAAATGCAAAATATTTGCTATTGCAATAACCATTAAACAAAGAGGATGCAGTTCCACCAAAAACCACAAGGGAGTGCTGTTCTTGAACCTGTGTCTGTTTTGTTACATGTGTTGCTTTAGTGCAGACTTTTAAGACCTCGATCAGGACAATTATATCTATACAAGAAGCACAGGACAGTTCTACTCCAGAATGAGGTACTATGCACATACGATTGCATAAGCCTTTTAAAAAGTAGCCTAATAGTTACAAGAGAACAAGCTAGTACGTATGGATGGTGGGTGATTTTTGTTTTTGTGTTCAAGCCAGAAGGTAATTGAAGAAGAATATCAGGATACCAATGTGCAACAGTCTGTCCTGACATGCTGGGTTTATTGATCAGGTCTTCTCTCTGGTGGTTTTAATCTTGCTCGTTCCAGTTTTTCAGACACCTCATACATCAATACTCAGACAATTACCAAGCTGTAGCTGGTAGGATCATTGTGGCATTATTAGGAGAGTGAAGATAACACTATCGTACAGGTCATTAGTGGCTTCTCTGTAGATAAGGACGCCTAGTGGTTATCTTACATTACATTTCTATGTTTAGAAAATGGCACCGGCACAGGTGAAGTTTCTATAAATGGGTCAGCATTAAAAAAAAACTTAGTATTACAATAGTTTTTTTTCAAGCAAGTCTGGTTCTTTAGTTTCCTAAAAGTCAAACTTTGACGGACATAAGTTTAGTCGGGTTCTCTTCCATTGAGTTCTTTTGGCGCTCTCTTCTTTAGCTACAACCTGAGCCTATTGCGGTCTCCACCTTCATCTCCAAGTTGGGCTGGAATCCCAGCTGTCCATCAAGCCTATTTAAGGCACATTTGGGTGTGGCTCACAAGCCAGCCCTTGCTAGATGTAAACCCCTATACCTGGGAGGGGAGTGTATCTGATTTTAACTGCATTTTAATTGTGTTTAAAGCATATATAGGTCAGTGTAGGACCTGCATCTAATGAGGTGCCCTTGATGCAGGCTTAAATGTTTTGAACAAAATATGAACTAATACCTCCTGTTTTCATTTTGCTAGGCACATAGATATGCAGTGTTTAGGATAAGCGCTGACAACTGTCTTTTGGTTTTGGAAACCCAGATTAACGTAAAATCTCAAATCCACCACTCCTGATATGTAAGCGTTTGACCTCTCTGGTGTCAACATTGTAGATTTGTGTGTTCTCCTCTTAGGAATACATTTAAATGATGGTCTTCTCTAGCATGTAACATTAGGTGATCACACACGCCTGCATCTCATCCCATGGACGTCTTAACTTTTCAGTGTTGCAGTCCTTGCCTGGCACTTAGTTGTATGTTACGGGACAATCTTTCTGAACCTGAGATGCTATTATATTCAGACTGACAATCTTTGTACCGATCACTGCTTGTTTTGACTGAATTCTGTACTTCCTTGCTAGTAATATTATTGACCAAGACTTGGAGACTCACTTCGGCTTCCATTCCTGTTGTCTTCCTCATCTGTTCTATTAAGAGTCACATGGACTATGTGTTGTAAGATCTGAGGGCAACCAAGTACTATTGAGCCAACTTTCTCTAAGGGAACAGGGTTTGCTACAGGATTATACCGCAGGAGATGTTGTCTTAGTGTGGTGGTTGAGACTGATAGGATTTCCTTCCCTTACCTTGTCCTCCAGACACGATTCAGGTTCTTTTTTATTAGGACATCCGGTGGTCAGGAGATAAATACTTCAATGAGAGGGACAAGGATTGGTCAAATAACTTGGGTTTATTAATAATGCGGTAAAGATAATTTTGGTAAGCCACCGCGCCACTGACCCCTTCAACTCAATGGTAATGACAAAATATTTATTTGATCAACATAGAGCACAATAGCATTTAACATATAATAATAAATCAATTTTCAGGTAAATCACTTAACATTAATATTCAACTAAAACATTTGGTGCACCAATATTATCCCTGGTAACGTTACCATATTTTACACTCAGTCCTGGGTTGAACTGTGCACAGGAATTTAGTAGAAGTGGTGCACGTGGTTGGGGCCCATAAATTACTTTTTCACGCCAAATAAACTGATGATCTTTTGTATTACACGGTCTCTTTTGTGTGTATTCACAGACCTCTCTATTCTCTCTCCTCTCACACTGTTCTCAGTACATAGCTCAGTCTGTTTAGTGTGATGTCACAGATCTCTATACTGCTTATTTGTTTTCAGCACTTTCCTTGTTACTCACACCTCTCTGGCTCACTTCTTATTTTCTTCTCTCTCAGTCTATGCAGACACAGGGATCTCTCTCCCTCAGAAGTCTAGAACTTTCCTCTTCCCACTGCCTTCTGGGAGTTCACAGTTATTACCAAAGTTAGTGGACTTGTTGCTATGCCACACACTCCTCCTTCCTGTTACTCCCGGCAACCACCAACCACTCCCAACTATCACTTCTCCCTCAAGAAAATATATATATTTTTTTTTTAAATCTTTATAAACACTTTTAACAATTAACAAATTAAATTAACAAATTAAAAACATATAGATACACCCCAGGGTACTCAGATTTTGGGGCACCACATTAGGTGTTCCTGGATAAGGAAAGAGGGCTTCTGTAGTCATGTAGGGCTCAAAATTTCGCAGAATACCCTGTTAAGATATAATGTGCTCGGCCCTTAAACATTACCACATACTTTTCCTTGTATTTGAAGATGAATCAACTTCATACATTTTTCCGAGTTATAGATTTCAAGGGATAAGAACTATCAATGTCCCATGTAAACTTGAAGAAAGGCGGAACTTTGGGTAAAAGGTAGATACATCTCAAACACATAACAACTCAAATGGCTCATTACTCTGTAGTCAACCAGCTGTTGAAGAGATGCTAAATTACATTTTATAAGACTTTTGTAAGCCATCCTTTACTTATCTTTACTAAGACACTAAGATTTCCCAAAAATTGGTCTTTAATGATTACTGTCCAAAGCAGAGTTATAACTGTGACAGAAAGATGAGACAAAGGTGTCTGGGAAAAACCTCCCAAACTCTCTGAGTTTGCACAGTCCATAAAAACCACTAGATGATTCCTTTTAGATGCTACTACAAGTAAAATAGGTATTATTATTATTATTATCATTTATTTGTATAGTGACAGGGATTCCGTAGTGCCTAACATAGTAGTACAAATATAACATACATGAAAACTGTGAACATGACAACATGGCTACAGAGCAGAATAACAAACGCATGGATGCGAGGAACAAATCGCATGGCATACAAAACATTTCAGCATAAAACATGACAGGAAAGACTGAGACTGGACACTTAAGACATAAGGAAGAGGACTCTGTAATTTAGAGCTTACATTCTAGAGGGAGGGGGGAAGAGAGAGACAATATGAGCTAAAGGGACACTAAACTTTGTGGTCCAGGATTGTAGCAGAGGAGGTGGAGGCTGAACAGTCGAACTGGCAGAAGGGTGGTTTGAATTTGGTAATGATATTTGGCAGGGAGGGGAAGGGGAACACTGGAGGAGATGTAGGATTGGAGGGAGGAAATGAACAAGGGGCAGTGTGGAGAGACGTGGAAAGCAGTCAGTGTAGTGTGGGCAGAGGTACTTGGTAGTACAGATGAATAACATGGTGATACAGATGAATAGAGTAAACATATTGAGAAACAAAATAAGAGACAAGGTTTGCAAGTGGTTCATTAAATCAACAGTGATCTTATCCATGCTAGCAGGTCAGTAGGGAGGGTCAAGGTAGTGTACAAAGCAGGTGTTTGAGATGGAGGGTAGCAGGACTCCCTCTAGAGCGATGGATTTTGTCTTCCTGTAGAAGTGATATCGGAAGAGTGTCCTTCACCTTTTTACCTCCTGTTTAACTCCGGTACAACTCTAAATTATGCTATATCAATCTTATTCTTAGTTACAGGAAGTTATTACACCTAACCTTGTGTTTTAAGCTGACTCAGGAGATTGAATTTGTCCAATTCTCAAATTTCAAGATGCAGTGGAGGAAACTGGAATATGTAAGAGCCATGGAAAAATGTTGGTCTGTAAAGGAGTCCTTTCAAATCCAACAAGGTCCCCAAGCGTGACATCGCTCTGCAGTGCACAAGCTGTTGAACAGCACCCCCCACAGCCAGAAGAAAAGTCCTTATTGCCTTAGAGGGCTGAAAGAAAGGATGTCAAGGAATTGAATTCCCAAAATAATCAGCATTTCAATTAAAAAGTGTATTGGTTCAATAAGTGTTTGTGTAACAAATTAACCATTTACTCTTCAATGAGTTTGTAGAAGACATCCTTTTAATAAACGTTGCAGGGTGAACATCTCCAAGGCTTTGGAGCAGGATAATGTTATGTACAATCTCTGTGTGAGTTTATTTCCAGTCTATCCGATTAATTAAATGTTACGCCACATTCCGCTACCATTGCAAATACAATGAAGGTTGAATGTCTGCCTAATTAATTTAGAATGAAATGTGTTCTGAATTTAAGTGCAGATCATTTTTAAATATTTTTGTACAAATATGTTAACAATTCCCTAGATCAATATATGTAATTTGTTCTTTAAGATTATTAATCACTCCAGGCTCTGCACTCTGCAGCTGTAGATAAAAGTTCTCGTTTGAATTATTTTATCCTAATTGTACTATGTTTGTGTCTTTGCAGGGCGGGAGTGATTGTCCTCCACTCGCTTTGAATTTAAGATGAACACGTGCAAGTTCATGGACCAGGACATTGAAAGTAGAGGGATCAAGATGCCGAAACAAGCACAAAACACACCGGTTGTGGTTACAAACCGTACGATGGTGATAGCGGAACCAGAGAAAAGACGGCGGCAGAGGTACGTTGAGAAAGATGGAAAATGTAACGTTCACCATGGAAATGTCCGGGAAACATACAGGTATCTGACAGACATATTCACCACCCTGGTGGACCTCAAATGGAGATTTAACTTGCTGGTGTTCACTATGGTCTACACCACTACATGGATTTTCTTCGGATTTATTTGGTGGCTTATTGCCTACATCCGTGGAGACCTAGACCATATTGAGGATACAACATGGACGCCTTGTGTTGACAAGTTGAACGGTTTTGTATCTGCATTCCTCTTCTCCATTGAGACGGAAACCACCATAGGCTATGGATATAGGGTCATCACGGACAAGTGTCCAGAGGGAATTGTTCTCCTGCTGGTCCAGGCCATTCTTGGCTCCATAGTCAATGCTTTCATGGTGGGCTGCATGTTTGTCAAGATCTCCCAGCCAAAGAAGCGGGCAGAGACCCTTATGTTCTCCAATATGGCCGTTATCTCGGTGAGGGATGGGAAGCTATGTCTGATGTTCCGGGTTGGAGACCTGAGGAATTCTCATATTGTAGAAGCATCTATCAGAGCCAAACTGATCAAGTCTAAACAAACCAAGGAGGGAGAGTTTATCCCTCTCAACCAGACAGACCTTAATGTGGGTTTTGACACCGGAGACGACCGTCTGTTCCTCGTTTCTCCTCTAATTATCTGTCACGAGTTCAATGAGCAGAGTCCGTTCTGGGAGATTTCGAAGGATCAGCTAGGAAAAGAAGAGTTTGAGATTGTGGTCATTTTGGAAGGCATGGTAGAAGCCACAGGTGAGATAGTACGACCAACCAATTTATTGGATAGAATGAACAAAGTGTCTCGCTCCAGAAAATGATGGTGGTTTAGGGAACTTTGCTTGGATATTTATCCTTGTTTCACAACGAGAGCCATGTTTTACACTTACAGAGAGGTGATATTGTATGACTCTTGGTTCTTCATAACACTGTATATGCTATCTCCATATTGTGAGGACAAAGTGGGCAAGTTCACATAGCCTAATCATTAGTTTAGTAAATTAGATAGAAATCATCAGAAACCTCAGATATAGACAAGGCTGTACAAAGCCCTCTCTTCTGCTCCCATAAGCTTGTACATCATCTCGATTAGAGATGCTCACCGACCCCCGTGAACTGGTTTTGGTTTTGTTTTTGGACCTGGATTAGCTTCGTGTTTTGGTTTTGGCAAAACCGCCCTCGTGTGTTTTGGTTTTGGATTTTTTAGAAAAAATCCTAAAATTTGCTAAAATCACATAATTTTGCTCTTTTTTTGTCCCTACATTATTATTAACCTCAATAACACTAATTTCAAATCATTTGCAGTTAATTTAGACCACCTCACAGGTCACAATATTATTTTCATACACTTTCGGACAAATACTCCAGCGACCTGGCTGGATGGTAAGTGACAGAGCAATGACTCAAACACACGGCAGTTCTTAGCACATCTAGGACACATTGGCATACAGCAGTGGCAGAAAATAAAAATGGGGTCAAAACTCGCGAGATCCGACGATCTTTTTGCCTCGTTTTCAATTCCGAGGGCACGCGACAGTACCGAGCCGGCTTGGCTCGGTACTTGGATCCCCTAAGTTCTGCTGTGTTTGGTTCTCGAGGAACCGAGCCTGAGCATCTCTAATCTCGATGCTTTAGGACGTCTTTGGTAGTGTCTAGATGGAGGTCCTACTCTTGAGAGCCCCTTCCTAAGAGCTCTATGACCCCTGATGGTATCAGGCCTTCACAATGGAGGCCCAGTCTTCAGTTTAGGCCACATCATGTTGGGTTCATCCCCGCAGCATCATAACATCGTAGCATTTTCAGTTGGATAACACAATGACACATGAAACTCCCAGCACAGTTACTACTCTGTCTGGGCCTTCATTATGCAGGTCAGATTTAAATGTGAGATCCCACAGTTCAGAGAAATGGTGCCCTATGTGAGGGGCCCCTCAAAGCACCAGCTAAGAGAGATAAGTACATTTTTAAAGATTTTTTAAAAAGTGGAATTGTCCGTTAAAATAAACAGTTTCTCGTGTCTTTATAAGAGAATCCTTCCTTAGGGGCGATTCTAGGAAGTTGTACAGTAATGCAAAATCACCATTAAGGTTACACTGAGCAGTAGGAGTTCAAAACAAACATTTCTAGAGTGCAAATTCAAGTTTGCTACCCGCAAAGCCGAGCCCACTGGGGTAGTCTCCCCCAGGTCCTCTTCACAGCGACATTACTTTTCGACGGGTAATTTGGACTCATAACTCAGTCTCCTCTTCCTGTATAGAGAGCACTTAGGAGGTTTACCGTACAGACATAGCCCTCTCTTCTCATTATCATCATGCACTTAGTGGGATTGGTTGGGATTACCCTGAACCATCACAAAGTAATCAAAGAACATAAAAGAGATGGTGAAATAAATATTGAGATTACTATAGCACTACTGAACCTTGCTACTATCCCACCACGATTTTTGTCCCTAACTACTTGAATATATTAAATCTGGAGATGATTTAAACTTGTGTTTTACTGATAATTATTTGAGCAGAGATCTGGAGCCGTTCATATCAGAAATTCACTTCTGGATGACTATTAAAATCTACCAGCTGTAATTTGGCTTACCAATGCCATTAGCCACTAATTATTTATTGCTGCCAGAGGTACCCATTATTTATTACCTACTTTTATTGGGTAAATGTGTTGGGTTACTTAATATATTTGGAGAATAACACATGTATCTAACTACTATGGAAGATTGCTTAACCACTGCTTACCAGAGAATACTATCTACCAGGATATACTGTCATGTTCTAACTGATATTTTGTTAATAACTAATGTCATATACTAAAGGAACTTATCAGTTAACACTCTCATAATAGTTTATCGCATTGATTCTAAAAGTAAAGATTGGGTACTAACTACATTGTGACGGACAGTAACTAGTAGGAATAGATGACTCCTGATGACTATTTATTGCTAGAATACACCCTTATCTTAACCAATATGCAACCAAAACAACCAAAAGGCGTATCCATGCTCTGATCATCTCCCGTCTCGAACTACTGCAACCTCCTCCGACCTTTCACCATCTATCATTGCCGCAATAAAACTGACCTTCCTCTCTTGCTGCTCCATATCCACCGTACCCACTCTGCAAATCCCTGCACTGTCTCCCCATATCCTCCATATTACTCACTCTCAGCTATAAAGCCCTCAACAGCATCCTCCTTTCATGCATCTCAGCCTCATCTTCAAACACTCTCCCAAACACCCTCATAGATCTACCTCTGACCTGCACCTCATCTCCTCTCTTAATATCATCATCATCTATTTATTTATATAGCGCCACTGATTCTGCAGCGCTGTACAGAGAACTCACTCACATCAGTCCCTGCCCCATTGGAGCTTACAATCTAAATCCCCTAACATACACACAGACCGAGAGAGACTAAGGACCATATAGTAGCAGTCAATTAACCTACCAGTATGTTTTTGGAGTGTGGGAGGAAACCGGAGCACCCGGAGGAAACCCACGCAAACACGGGGAGAACATACAAACTCCACACAGATAAGGCCATGGTCGGGAATCAAACTCATGACCCCAGTGCTGTAAGGCAGAAGTGCTAACTACTAAGCCACCGTTAATATCCACCTCTCATTCCTTACAAGATTTCTCCCATGCCTCTACCACCTATGGAATGTCCTACTGGGCCTGATTAGAGTCTCCCCAAGCTTTCAAATATTTAAACACTTTCTGGAAACAAACCTCTAAACAAGAGTCTACTCTACTATCCCCGAATCTCTTATGAGCAGGACCCTCCTTACCCTTTGTTTTCACATCTGCACTTTTGTGTATTTTGAATCTTCCCTTTTTATGTATGCCCTGTTCTCTCGCTATCTGTCACTGAGGAGTACTGTGGAGCCTTATATATCAAGAACAATAATAATAATAAATAATACTATGGTTTGCTATGAAATGTAGACACCTAGATTGCTGTCGGCTACGCAGATCCCAGATTCATGGCGGTGTATTGGAGAATGAGAGCCATTTAGAATGTTGACTGATCAGAGATTCCTTTATTAAATGCGAAACACAAATACAAAATTCATTATAGAGCAACCTGACATAGTGTCCCCATCATGTTTAGAAAGCTCTGAATAAATAGGTCTTCCTATTCCTTTAAAGCATTGTTGATAAACATAGCACAAGTCATGCATAGTACTTCATAATATTAGTAAGCACAGCAATTATATTTATCTGTTATGAAAAGAAAACAACATCTGCACTAGAGCTGCTCACTGACCCCCGTGAAGTGGTTTTTGTTTTGGATCTGGATTAGCTTCGTGTTTTGGTTTTGGCAAAACCGCCATCGTGTGTTTTGGTTTTGGATTTTTTAGAAAAAATCCTAAAATATGCTAAAATCACATAATTTTGTACTTTTGTTGTTCCTACATTATTATTAACCTCAATAACACTAATTTCAAGACATTTGCAGTCAATTTAGACCACCTCACAGATCACAATATTATTTTCATACACTTTCGGACAAATACTGCAGCGACCTGGCTGGATGGTAAGCGACAGAGCAATGACACAAACAGACGGCAGTTCCTAGCACATCTAGGACACATTAGCACACAGCGGTGGCAGGAAAGAAAAATGGGGGTCCGCCCTCCCTCCCACCTCTCGCTATGTTGGATCTTAAAAAGTAATTCAAAACTCACAAGATCCGACGACGTCACAATGACGTTTTGCCTCGTTTTCAATTCCGAGGGCACACAACAGTGCCAAATCGGTTTGGCTCAGTACTCGGATCCCCTAAGTTCGGGTGTGTTCGGTTCTCGAGGAACCGAGCCTGAGCATCTCTAATCTGCACATACATCAAAACATCTACGTTGAGGTTTATATCACCCACACTAATGATTCGCAGACAACTGAACTTCCTTATTCTGTAAGAATCAAGGTGAAAATCTGTGGCTTGATGTTATCGTAGAGACTTGTCGATTTATTCCCATACATCAATCTCTCTAATAATTAAATTAGAAATGTATTAAACATCAATTTAACTCTTATCGTGCAAATATCCCTTACACTCCCTTATATTGTGCTTTGAAGCACAATACTTGAATATATTCTGCAGTCATACGTTTGTTTATTTCACTTTCATGTAACTATTTATCTTTTTGCACAGACAGGAAAATGATGACTACTACTGATTGTTAGCTTGTGGTGTCAAAGGAACATCTTGTAGATTGATGTTATTACCCATCATCATTTGAAGAAGGCAATTTATCTAGTTAAAAATTGCAGTGAAGTTTGTACTCCACACATCAGAAGCTAGATTTCTGTTTCAACACTGGCCTCTAGTGTACGCAATGGAAACTGCATTACTTCTGAAAATAGCGGGACTGGTTCATTAAGAAAAGTTAAGCAGAAGTAAGCAAGTAAGGCAAAACCATGTTGCATTGGAGGGGGAGGTAAATTTAAAATGTGGGGACAGATTTATATTTGGGGTAGGGCATGTCCTACATCAACTTTAAATTTTAGTGTACAAATAAGCTATCAAGTATTTGTGTGCTACATGAAAAAACAGACAGTATTTTCCTTATGTGCAAAATAATAAAATAATTTGCAACCCTTGCATTGCAACATGGTTTTGTCCAGAAAACTTGAGTAAAAAAACTTACTCAATTTTTTGCTTAACTTTACTTAATGAATCAGGCCCAGTGACAATATGCTATACGTGTAAATGTTTCAGAAGCTACTCAGAACCTATTACAATGCAACTGCGATCGTGGGAGTTTTTCCTTTCCTATAAACAGCAGACTACCTGTATTGAAGACCTGCCGTAGGACAGTTCCAAATTCCAGTCTCCCAAAAACAGACATTTTCTGAAAGTGGATTTTTTTGGGGTAGATCAGGTTCATGACCTAAAATGTACTGATTTTACAAAAGGGAAAGTTGACAAGTACGCTCCCTGAAATGGATGATAAGAGAAAAGCACAGCTTGTACTCGGCTAATATAAATTCAATGTCAAACATCTCAAGTTTTGTAAAAGTCTAAGAATTTTTAAATAAACATCTGTGAATGTTATAAGTGATGAATAGAGAGGAGCAAAAGTGTTGGTTATAGTTGGTGCACACAGCCATTATATTTTGAAATTGCCGTGTGTTGGACATGTAACCCTTTTTTTTTACATTAAAATTTTACTTTTATTTACAATTACAATAAAAAAAATGTTATTAATAAAACAGAGAAATATTTGTGTAATAAAATGATTTAAAATTGCTGTGTGCGCTTCACGATCTCTTTGTTATTTCAAGTTTCTCATTAATCTGGATCAGGAATTGTTGTAATTTTATTGTTTTTATGTGATCGTACAATATAAAGCGAACATGTTGACAACCTTCATTTTTGTTAATCGTAAATTTCCTGAAACGTCCAGACTATGAAGGGTTAACTACAGACAGATATTCCAGTCTGGAAATTTAGATTTAAAATGATTGATTGGCCCTTGAGAGTTTAAAAACCCAGCTCTTCACAACAACCGGTTTGCTTGGAAGACGAGATCCCGGCGAAACGCGTGTCACTTAAAAATAATAAAAATCATAGAATTGAGACGTTCATGAATGTGAGTTCCAAGCCCCCTAAATAACTAGGAGCGGCAATCACGTTCATCAGGGATATTTAAAGGGCTTGACACTATTAGGTACTATAATATAGGCTACACTCTATTAGAACATTATGGAAATTGATTAATGACACAACATATTTACAACAATTCCTTATCCAGATTTATGAGAAACTTGAAATAATAGCTGAACAACACGGCAGCTGCAACTGGTAACCCAGAGGCTCCAACCACCGGTTACACAGCTGAGCTCTACCTTCTCCACATCTCCCAATAACAGCTCTGCAGATTTCAAAGTAATTTTTTCAATCTAAAACTCATCTTGACTGGCCATCTAGCAAATTGGGAAAAAGTGTTTTATTTTGTTTTTAAAGATGTTTTTCTCTTTCTTTCCCTTTTTTCCCTCTCCCTTTCACTCTGTTTCTGTCTGCCTTTATCTCTCCAATTTAGTTTCCTTTTCTCTTTCCCTTTCACTCTCCGTTTCACTCTCTGTTTCTCTCTACTTTTCACTCTCTGTTTCACTCTCCCTTTCACTCTCCATCTTTCTCACCCTTTCTCACTATCCGTCTCTCTCTCTCCCTTTTTCCTCTGCCTTTCACTCTCCGTTTCTCTCTCCCTTTCATTCTCTGTCCCCTTCATTCTGTTTTTCTCTGCTTTTCACTCTCCGTTTCTCTCTCCCTTTCATTCTCTGTTTCTCTCTACTTTTCACTCTCCCTTTCACTCTCTGTTTCTCTCTGCTTTTCACTCTCCCTTTCACTCTCCATCTTTCTCACCCTTTCTCACTCTCCGTCTCTCTCTCCCTTTCTCTCTGCCTTTCACTCTCCGTTTCTCTCTCCCTTTCATTCTCTGTTTCTCTCTGCTTTTCACTCTCCCTTCAACTTTGTTTCTTTCTGCTTTTCACTCTCCCTTTCACTCTCCATCTCTCTCTCCCTTTCTCACTCTCCGTCTCTCTCTCTCCCTTTCATTCCCTGTCCCCTTCATTCTGTTTCTCTCTGCTTTTCACTCTCTGTTTCTCTCTCCCTTTCATTCTCTGTTTCTCTCTGCTTTTCACTCTCCTTTTCTCTCTCCCTTTCATTCACTTTTGCTCTCTGCTTTTCACTCTCCCTTTCACTCTCCATCTCTCTCTCCCTTTCTCACTCTCTGTCTCTCTCTCCCTTTTTCTCTCCCTTTCACTCTGTTTCTCTCACCCTTCAACTCAACCTTTCACTCTCCGTTTCTCTCTCTATCTCTCTCTCCCTTTCTCACTCTCCGTCGCTCTCTCCCCTTTTCTCTGCCTTTCACTCTCCGTTTCTCTCTCCCACACATTCTCTGTTTCTCTCTGCTTTTCACTCTCCCTTTCACTCTCCGTTTCTCTCTCCCATTAACTCTCCTTTTTAATATCCTTTTGTCCCGACTTTTCACACTTTCTGTCTAAATCCACTACCTTCCCACAGCAGCAGTCAGTGTGGCTTATATAGATTGTGCTACTCTGTAACTGGGATAGCAGTGGTAACTATGATCCATCTATTGGACAGGATGTTGACCAACCCCAGTGTAGAGGAGTCTTCCCCAACCAAGAGAACAACTGACACTTTAAAGGAAAAAATGTTTATTACTGGAGAGTAGAAAAACGAATAGAGGATTTTGTTTACATTCACTCTCAGAAGTGGTGGACGCAGACCTTGCAAATGTAGACCGTGAAGCAGAGTACCGACAACTGTATCTTTGAAGCTTTGTCTCTACTGCGTATAGGTTCTCTCTTGTCTGCTCCATTCCGACAGCTGATTGGTGCATCGACACAGCTTTTAATGCCCCTGCTCTCTGAAGGCCTCCTGATTGGCCAGAAGGGTTGGAGTGGCGGGAGACTCAATCCTACCACATGGGGGAGTTGTACAGCGTAAGCTGCTTTGTGTATGTAATGTTTCTACGGAGCAGGTTAACCCATGACATGCCAGGGGCAAACGCAGGATATGTAGAGAGAGGTTTCCACACCATGCCGCTAGTGGGTGTGACCAGCACGCATGGTGGCTATAATTTTAGACAGTGCTTGGCTGCTCTCCAGCTCTTCCTATCCCCATAATATACAAGGGCAATGCTGTGTGCACTACTGTTAGGTGCACGCAGCTCTCACTTTTCAAGCAGAGCCGTGTGAAGCGGGGGCAGGGTCCAGCAACCTCAATTATACAGCGCCCCAGGCTTGGAGGGGGGTTTCCAGGCACTAGAAACCCCTCCTCTTGGTTTGCCTATGCATGCCCAACAATATTAACACCTCATGCACTCATCACCAAAGTTATAACATCAAATACTATCAATATAATTTTTTATATAGTATCTTATCTCTTTACATTTTAATATCCTTATACACTAAATCTAGAGACTGGATAGGACTTAAAGGCATACAGGTGTGTTCCGCATTTCACATTTTGATATGATATGAAGCAGAATGGAACCAATAAAAGTAGAAGTTCAGGCAGATCAAAAACAAAAAAGCAGGAATTCCTCATGGGACATTTAAGGACTAATTCCAGTGGAGAAGTGTGCAAGACTCTGCAACCAAATACAGAATGTGGCAAATATTGAAAAATGTGCTAAGCTCTAGTCCTCGTTATCTATAATTATCTTACACTGACACCTAGTGGCTAAATGTCATATTGTCCAACTGAAATGTAATTTGTAAGTAACTGTTCCAACATACTAAATGCTAGCATTGAACAGGTGCAGCACAAGAGATAAAATGAACAAGACCCTTCCCTTCTGCCTAAATATTTAAAGGCCAAAGGCTCGTTCATTATATCTGTATATCAGACAGAGATTGAAAAACTCTGAAAACAGAGTATAAGTCCTGACTATACTCCAAGCTCATGCTATCAACTAACAGATCTGATTTTTCCTGCACAGATTTTATCAATGTAAAAAACCCTGACACAGCACCGTGTGTATAAGTGGCTTGTGTCAATCCAGTTGTTGCTATGAATAAATCACTCTCCAACACACACAACTGATTTCTGAATGGCTGGATAACTTTTGGTGTTAGTCAGGACCTGTTAGTCTGGTGAGAAGAGGACTGAACTAACAGTTGAATTTCAAAGGATCGTTATTGTGACTTAATATCACAGTGCGTCGCAAATATATGTAAGATACAGCGGAAATACAGCGCTACGTAATATGATTGCGCTATGTAAATCATTGATAATAAATAATCTTCCTTGATCTTTTTTTTGCAGGCATGACTTGTCAAGCTCGAAGCTCCTACGTGGAGAGAGAGGTTCTATGGGGCCACCGCTTCATGCCCGTCCTCACGCTGGAAGAAGGCTTCTATGAAGTAGACTACGATACGTTTCACAACACCGACGAGACGCCGACCCCCACGTGCAGCGCCAAAGAGCTGGCGGAGCTCAACGAGAAGGGCGAGGCCTTGCAGCTCATGTCCATCAACAGCAAAGGCAACCAGACGATGGACAGCGACCTGCAGGAAGGGTCAGAAGGAGAGGAGACTCCTGCGCTAACCAACGGGGATGTTAGTAAAATAAAGCTGGATGGCTGTGAGTGAACGGGGAGGAACATTATGATCGCTAAAGAAATAAACAGACTTTTGCCAGCAATATACTGACGTTGCCTCTCCCAGAATACTGCAGCGGGCAGTGTCTCTACGAGTTATATTAATGCTGCCGCAAGGACTTGCAGCGTTGGCCATATGAAGAAACTTCACTGTACCTGTCTTTTGAACACGGTGGAAACAGCCATATGTAGGCGATAACAATATTCATGAGATTGCTGTGCCTCGTGCCTCATGCCTCTGTGATTTCACTAGTTCTCAGTGAACTGACAAGCAGAATATAAATTCATCCCACAAAATGACTGCCTGGACTACGAAAAAAATTACTCTACACTGTGCCATGTAGCCACTCCATACACGTACAACTGTGTCAGAGGCCTTGTCAAGTCTACTGGGATATATACATCAACGTTATAGGAACAGTACCCATCACTCGTGTGCTTTATTTGGAGATTGTGCATATTGTTCAAGTTCATAATGTGAGCAACAAATGTCTTTATATGTGACTGGTTTTCAGGTTGGCCCCCAGCTTATGAGGGCCACAGGGGCAAGGAACAGCTTCTGTAAATACCCATTTCCCCTACAAGTATTTATATAAGGTGGGAGTATATCAGCAGGGTGACCACAAGTAATACGAATGAACACTCTATTAACCCTTACCAGCTGTATAAACTGCTTAACACCTACACTCCTTAAAGTGCTCCCATTGTCAACACATAGTGGAGGCAGCCATTTTATGGGCTGGACTATTGTTCATAAGAAGGCAGCCTATTAATACTCTAGAAACCAGTGACATCACTGAAACACTTTCAGGAACATTTATGAGACCCATAAGAAAGCGTCGTTACCCATAGCAACAATCAGATGATGTCATAGTAGTGTTCACCAAATGTGATTGCCGTAGGTAACAGTCATTTCCATGGCAATCATTACCATAAATATCTCGATGTAAGTGATGTCATTGGTTCCTAGTGAATTGATAGGCTCCACCGTCACGTGCACAAAATGGCTGCCTCCACTGAAGGTAACTTATGAATCGACCACTCCGCAGGGGAAAATGCAGCTTTGGATACACCTAGATTTATGCCAGATTAGGGGCATTTGTGGAGGAGCAGCAGTTTACACCGATAGTAGAGCAACTTGGTCAGGGCGAAGCATTCCTACGGAAGTATACGGAGGGAGGGGGGGGGCGCACCGCTACGGCTCATTTTGAGGATTAGTTCAGAAACAAGATTTGAGTTTATGGAGACAAATTATTGTACTGAGATAACAGCATAACTGGTGAAAATCATGTCTCATCCAATACTTTTAACTCATTTTGTTCCTTCATGTTTCACTTCGGCAGAGATATGCATTTCTAGGTGCCTTTCAATATAATAAAAGATTTCACACACAACAAATCGCCAATGCCCATGTCCCCACACTGTCATGATAAAGATAAGCCATACATGAGCTAGCGGAGGAGGTTGAACTTGCTGTTAAGTTTACATACTTGCCCAGCGCACCTCTCCGCACCCAAGTTGTACTTCTACTTAGTGGCAGCGTCTCCTCGGAGCGCAGAGGAGGAGCGTAGCTTGACGTGTACTGGGCGGCCCTTGCACCTGAAGCCAAGGCCTTTTTGAGAGGTTTTGCATTGGTATCAAAGTGCACGCCTCCTCTCCGGAACAACCTAAGCCAACTAAAAGTACTCCTCATTGTGCAGAGAGGTGGGAAAAGAATTCAAGGAACACGGTCATATCTACCAACATTCCAATTTTGGAATCGTGGCAAGGATGTGGGGGCCTAGACGTTTCCAACGAGGGCATGACTAATGTCTCTGTAGCGTTAGGACACCCCCAAACATCCCTGGAAAAGACAGTTGTACTCCCTCCCGCCCCTGCCCCATAGTGGTACAAGCGTGAGGACTCCCTGCCATAGAGAAAACCAATCCAAGGCTGTTCAGCGAGACTGGTTTCTCTGTGAAAGGTGCCACCCTCCCAAACAAAGCCACAATGAAAAGTAATTTCCTGACCTTGTTAGCTTTAAGGGCTGGAGTAATTAACAGTTTTAAAATAAAATTCCCAAAACCCTTGTTTACCATTTTATTGAATATAGAAGAAAAATCTTTCTTTATCCATCATAGTCCAAACGGGAAGAAAAAAAAAATAAAACAAAAAAACATTAAAATGGCCCACCTGTTAATTACAGCCAACCAATGGGAAATGACTAAAGCTGGGCGTAATCTTTCACTGCCAGCCAATCACAAGCATTGTCACAAGACATTGGCCTGAGCTAGTGATTGGCTGCTGGTAAAGAGGAGTCCCAGGGAATTACATCTTTGATCATTCTGCATTGGTTGTTTCTGTGCACTTTTTTGGGGGGTGGGGATTTTTCAGGGTTGTTTTTTTTTTACCATTTGGACTGTGACAGAGAGAAGAAAAGAAGATTATTTTGATATTTAATAAAGTGGTGAAGATGGTTTTGGGGAGTCTTATTAAACAAAACTTGAGCATTTTGTTTTTATTTTATTGTAATGGACAAGGGTCTTAGGCACGTTTTACTGTAAATACTGGGATGGCTAAGTTACCAGTTCAGGGGTCTCAATCTTGTTAAATACATCAGCCCCACAGTCCTAGTGACCTAGCGCATTTCGCCGCAAATTCTGGTAGCCTCTGGGAGGTTTAATATCCCCCCCTCCAATAGAGATATAAGTGCTGCATTGACCTATGTCTGACTTTCACTATAAAGGGGGAGCCCCGCAGGGGGGTGTCTCTGTTATAATGAATACCAGCTTAGGATTT